>NC_141873.1:345985587-346288617 GCF_056163025.1 Triticum urartu | reverse complement strand
TGTGACAAATCATAATCTCGAAATACGCCAACCCAACATTTACCTTTGGAGACACCTGTAGAGCTCCTTTATAATCACCCAGTTACATTGTGACGTTTGGTAGCACACAAAGTGTTCCTCCGACAAACGGGAGTTGCATAATCTCATAGTCATAGGAACATGTATAAGTGATGAAGAAAGCAACAGCAACATACTAAACGATCGGGTGCTAAGCTAATGGAATGGGTCATGTCAATCACATCATTCTCCTAATAATGTGATCCCGTTAATAAAAAGACAACACATGTCTATGGCTAGGAAACATAACCATCTTTGATTAATGAGCTAGTCAAGTAGAGGCATACTAGTGACGTTTGGTTTGTCTATGTATTCACACAAGTATTATGTTTCCGGATAATACAATTCTAGCATGAATAATAAACATTTATCATGATATAAGGAAATAAAATAATAACATTATTATTGCCTCTAGGGCATATTTCCTTCAAGTGTCGCTAGCATCCATATGACAGAGAACCCGGGCCGACATGGCTAGTCGTGAACCCAAGGCAGAGCAGACCTATGGAGACAGGCATACATGAATCACATCGAGCATGTCGGTCATCAGCGAGTGAATCCGGGCTGTAGCACTGGGCTAACAAGACTCCGGGGAACCCGGGCTGCAGCAGGCTAGGCAGGACTCCGGATGTCACCGCGTGTCATTTCCCCGAAGGGACAGACATAGGAACGAAGTGAAACACATGCCGGCCAGTCAAGTGTCCTGAGCAGTAGTGCTGGGCTAGCAAGACTTCGGTGAACCGGGCTGTAGCGGACTACTATGGCTCGAGGAACACTAGACTACATTTCCCCATAAGAAAGGTTGCCAAGGATAAACAACTAGATTGTCGGATCCCACTCATACCAAGCATTTCAATCATACACACAATTTTCCCGATATGAGTACATACAACATGGCATCACAACAAAAACTCTACAACTCAAGTACTTTATTCATTAGGCTCCGAGGAGCGAGATATTACAAACATGGGTCTCATGACCCAACAATCATAGCATACAATCAAAGCACATGCGGAAGCTTAACATGTCTGAGTACAGACATCTACAAATGAAAAGGCTGAGAAGTCTGACTATCTACCAGATCCTGCCGAGGGCACAAGATCGTAGCTGAGGTATCAAGCTAGACGTCGAAGTCCACGTGGTACTACTAGTGAGACTGAAGTCTCTCTGCAAAACATAAATTAAGCAAACGTGAGTACAAATGTACCCAGCAAGACTTACATCAGAACTAACTACATATGCATCGGTATCAACAAGGGTTAGTGGAGTTTAACTGCAGCAAGCCAGCTTTGACTCAGTGGCTAACCTGAACTACGACTGCAAGTAACTCTTTTGAGGTGGCGCACACGAGTCCACATATTCACCATATCAATACACCACTATGGATCCGCTCCCGTCTCCCTACAAGAAGGCCATCCATAGTACTCACACTTATCTTGCGAGTTTTAGAGTATCCACTTTCACTTGTCTATGAACTATTATAGGCAACCCAGAAGTCCTTTACCACAGACACGGCTATTCGAATAGATCATTTATAACCCTGCAGGGGTGTACTTTGTCACACATGTTTCCACCACTTAGCGTCTACACGCGACATGTGCTCGGCAGACTTCAAGCGAAAACCGACGTGGGTGTAGACCACGACCTGAATAACCACACAAGTCTCTAGTCCAGGTTTATCGCCTATTCGGGTTCCATCCACAAGGAAATCCGGCCGGGGTGTCCTCAACGGCCCCAAACGATGTGTACAGGGTCCCGAGACGCCAAACGGGCGCCCGGCATACCCGGCCACAGTGTATCTACCGCATCATAGCCCACCCCTAGGGTCAGCGCTACGCACGGCCGCCAACACATAACCTACAAACACCAGAAACTAGTTGCAACTCCTGGACAGAGGACGAGAGGGGTCAATAAGTCGAGCGGGGTCATATTTCAGGGCCCAATGTGTGGTAGTAGCTGTTTCATGGATCACAAACATAGAACTCAGTTCCTGAGGACGGTTTCAGTGAGACAACCCACCATGTACTCCTACATGGCCTCTCACTGCTACCTTTACCAAATTGTGTTCACACACTTAGCTCGCACATCGTAGGACATGTTTACACACTTCCGATTCATCCCCGATGAACCAGACCTGACACGACTCTATGCAATAGAAGGCATGATAAACAAGCATGAATGAGTAGGCACGTCAGGGCTCAAACAACTCCTACTCATGCTAGTGGGTTTCATCTATTTACTATGGCAATGAGAGGTCATGCAGAGGAAAGGGGTTCAACTACCACAACATGTAATAGTTGAATCGTTGTTGTCCTAATGCAGTAAAGAGAGCAGGAGCGAGAGAGTGGGATTGTATCGGAATGAACAAGGGGTTTTGCTTGCCTGGCACTTCTGAAGATATCATTGGGTCTTCATCAGTGTCAACGATCACAACGTCGGTACAACGTCTGTCGAGAGGGGACAAACACCGGCAACTGAGAAAGAACTCAATCAACACATGACGATATGCAACAATATGATGATATGCAACAATATGACGAAGACGATGAAGATGGCGTCGATGCAAGACCTCCGGCGAGGTGTGGCCGGACGGAGAGGACGAGGGAGGCGTGGCGATGCTCGTGGACACGTCGGGGAGGCGAGGGGAGCACGGAGGCCGCCTCTACGGCGTACGGCGGCTACGAGCTTCGCTCAGGTGTGCTCGGGAGAGGGAGCAGAGGGCGAGGGGGGAGAGCAGAGAGTGAGGGAGAGGAGCGAGGGCTCACGGGGCGTCTCCGTGGCGTCGCTAGAAGGCCCGGGGAGGAAGCAGGAGGTGGCCAGGGGCGAGCGCGCGCGCGGTGACACGCCCTCCTGCCTACTGGCAGGAGGTGGAAGACGACAGGGAGGTGGAGGTGGGCTGGGCTGGCTTTGCCCGGCTGGGCTGCTAGAGTGGTGGGCCGGTTGGCCCACCAGGTAGGTTCTCCCTCTTTCTCTGTTAATTTTTGTTTTCTATTATTCTGTAGTCTTTAGGGCTTTATTAAAAATACTTAGACACTTCCAGAAATCACCAAACTGCTCATGCTCACTGTATGGAATAAACCCAACATGGAATATTTCAGTTTAGGATTATTTGGAGATTATTTCTTATAATACAGAAATAATTCCAACCCAAATATATTATTGATCTAAATCAAAGGCCCAAATAAATTATTTCTGTGACTCCAAAAATATTGGTTTGAATTTCACCTCATGCCAATATTTTCACAGAATAACAGGAACATTTTCTTGGACTCATTTGATGAGATTTAAATGTTGGTTATTTTTAGAGGTTTTCCGAGGCTTGGAAAATTCCTCAATTCAAATTTCAATTGAATTTAAACATGATGCAGCAACCAAACTAGTCCAAGGCTAGGGTAAAGCTAGGGCTGTGACAACTCACCCCCACTAAACAAGAATCTCATCCCGAGATTCAAGACGTAAGGTAAGAAGACAGAGCGGGCACAAGACCAACACAATCTTCACGATCCAAGTTGCACCTCATAAAGTTGTTGATTCGTAGCATACATTGATATTGACATCCTCGCTTTCAAGATCTTCATCCAAAAAGTGGTCAACAGAGCGAGACATGTCTACATGGATGGATCATCCTAATGATCACAAGACCAACTCACGGAATGACATGTTGAAACATCTTGAGTTGAGACACCAAACACATCAAGAGGGATGGAAGAACAAACGACGTGGTTTGATTTGGTGGCAACAATTCCACACTTAGAAAGATGGTGGATGGTGTCAAGGTGGCGAGGAAATAATTGCCATATATGGTCCCATAACGGGGCACCTTGGGAAAGGTGACTCGTTGGATTGTTCCCTTAAGTGGCAAAAAGAATTACTTTTGATCTATAGATCATTGAAACTCTTCATACCAGCTTAAGGCAATTTACAATTGATCATTTGGAAGAGTTCGAAGGAGTGGCATACTCAGACTAAGATGGATGATGTGGATTACCTTGTTGAAGACAACGCAATGGATGATTTTGCTTATCATCGGAAATGGATGGGACCCATGGTAGGACCACTTTTGAAGATGACCCTAAACAGTAATTATGGAGGTGCAAGCTGGGAATAAAATGCAAATGCTGGGAATGATTCTGGTAACTGGGAATAACTCAACGAGAGTGATTGCACCATTCGAATGGTCATAGCTTAATCGAGGAAACCAAGAGCACAAGAATCCCTAAGGAACAACTTATAGGATAAGTCGCATGAATTCCGCGCGGAGAAGATGGACAAATTGCCCAATCAAGATACTATAGTGATAGATTCTCCGGCTAGGTGCGTCGGCCAGAACAACAACCTTGTCGGGATCTACATCATAGATCTTGGAGAAGTTCCAACCATCATATCTGCCTGAGATTCAGATCTGGTTGGTAACGGGATATTTCAGACAACAAGTCCGGAAAGAAAGTTTGCAACACAAACCGACGAGACGATGTTGCAAGATTCTCGGGATTTGAACTACGATAGTAAACTCCATAACATGAGCGGGTTCTGCTACACACATATGAACACATTGTCCAAGACAAGAATGGCCACATAGTAGTCTTATAATAAAACACTATCGAGTTCAGGTGGGGAACCATCATCGAGGATATCAAAGTCCTTGCCTAAGGCATGCTCTTAAGAAGGAACTTCTTCTCCTTGAACAATTCAATCAGTGGCTTGGTGTGCTAGGGACACATATAGAATGAAGGTTGCAAGTCTCCAAACCACAGAATACTTCGCACGTATACATGACTGATTTGGGATGATTCCAGAGGAAGCAAAACAAACTTTCTCAAATCCACGGCGGCAACTTGCATCAAATGCACGTGATTCAAAGGAAGTCACTTCTTTCATCCAAGCGTATGCTTCATGAGCTAGCATGAAGAAATGCTTACAAAAGTTTCCAACACTAGCTTAATGTTCAACATGAATCATGGAGGAGATTAGATGCTACTTATGGGCTCAACAACAACTCATCGGGATTTCCATATCATTGGAATTCCACCATTATGTGAACAAGGTGATAGCACTGGTCAGTCCCAAAGATATAATGGTGCATGTTCGAGGGGTCAACCATGAGTAAGACAACATTACGAATATCATTGGTTCTGATTTGATTTGACAATATCCCATACTCAAATCAAGGTTTGGACAAGACAATAGATCCAATAACTGATCACGAGGACCAATCAATGAAGATATCATCTTTCTTCAACACACACACACACACACACAAGGATATCCCTTTGGAATGAACTAATTCAGACAAGCTTTTCTTCCAACTCTCCAAGTTGTTATTTGGCTTAACCAACTAGCTCAGGGATATCCAACATAGATTCTTGGAGAAAGAGTGGTTTATTGGAAAACCAACTTGATCACGAACTCAACATATCGGTCAGGTGACAACCTGGTAATACTTCCGAGAAGATATTCAGAACATCACGAACCACCGATATGTTATTAAGCTCGAGAACAATCTTGCTTTTCAGAGCAAGGTGATATGATCAAATAAGCAAGGGATTGAGTAATCATAACTCATTGATCGAAGAATGCACTGGAGATAAGGACTAGGTGGCACAATCTATCTTAGAATGATGATTCAATAACCAACATGCTAAGAATGAGAATATTGTCCATTTACTACCAAGCAACGGGGTTGCTAGTAGTATTGATTTCACACATCATGGTTCACTTGTCGGCATTCTAGTTGCGACAACACGGGACCGAGGAATGAGACAATGATAGCGAGAAGTATCACTGCGTCAAGAATTCATAAGAGATGGTGCAATTCTCATGACAATCCTGACATAAAGGGGGTAATACTCCAGGGTAGAACAGAGCAAAAGCTGGATTGGCATTTGATCTGCAGAGCACAACTACTTTTACCCAATCCTGGAAATGGACGAGGTACTGGAGTTTGTTTCTCCTAGTCATTTCGGAATAGAACGACTTGTCGGACCACAAGAATAAAAGGCATCGATGAACACAAACGCACACACACTCTTGGCTATCAACTGATAGAGGATGGTCGGAATACAAATGAAGAGTAACAACTCAAGGAACATATAACTTTCTGAGTTGTGGATGCATAGATTAGTATGTCGAGCAAAACTCAACATTTCTTCCAGACAACCCATGCAGAAAGGTAGGACTGGCAGATTCACAATGCAGAATGGAGAACTCATCAAGAGCACTTTTATTGTGATCTTTTGGTTCAAAAGAACTCCTGCCAAGAATGGTTCAGGGTAATTGGAAGAAGGATGTACCACGAACCTCGAGGACTATCGCAAAGGTTACTAATATCCTAAAGGAACTAGCAACACTATCAACATGAGGTAAGTAGGGTGAATCTTGGGTCAAGAACCCAGGAGTAGAATACCTACTACTAAATGGCATCACGGGATGCTTTCGAGAATGGTGGCCAGAATCATCACACCGGGAACACAAAGCATTGCTAGATTACTAGGTGACTCCCTAAAACACCTAGGGCCATAAAAATAGCTCCAACATATATGTCGAGGCAACAGAATACCTCAACTCACTGATTAGTGTGATTAATCTGGCCCAAATGGACATCAGGAACATGAGGAAGGGGTTTGCAATTGCATCAGACTATTTGGAGCCTGGGATGACTCGGACAACATAACGGCTGTAAGTGCTCAAAAGATTTGAGACATCCTGCAAAATGGTGGCATACCCACTCAACAACACAATATCAAGGTTCTGAGGCCAGCTATGAACTTATGGAAGTAGTAGGAACTGCACTGAGGCTTAAACTCAACAATCCTAGGCAACTACGGTTTAGTAACACGTCATCCTGAGAGATAGAAGAGAAGCCTAGTTCTTAACCCCCGCAGAAAAGAAGAGGGTGACTCAGATCAGAAGGCATAAGGTATAAGGAGTAAAAAGAGCCTTACGTTCCCTTCCACAATCAATTCCCCTACATAACTAAAGCATTTCTAGACATAACTTCGACCGGTTTGGCTTGGCAATCCTACAAGCAGTCAGGCTCTGATACCAACGCTGTCAGGACCCCGATTCCAAGTCACATCGATCTAGCCGGTAACACCTCATATCACATTGTGGCCTCACGCTCGGTATCCCCACGGGTGTCGCCTTACCATGGCCCGGGACCGTTTGTGCCTTTTGGCTCACGTATATGATAGTGTCGCTAGCATCCATATGATAGAGAACCCGGGCCGACATGGCTAGTCGTGAACCCAAGGCGGAACAGACCTATGGAGACAGGCATACATGAATCACATCGAGCATGTCAGTCATCAGCGAGTGAATCCGGGCTGTAGCACTGGGCTAACAGGCCTCCGGGGAACCCGGGCTGTAGCAGGCTAGGCAGGACTCCGGATGTCACCGCATGACATTTCCCCGAAGGGACAGACATAGGAACGAAGTAAAACACATGCCGGCCAGTCAAGTGTCCTGAGTAGTAGTGCTGGGCTAGCAAGACTCCGGTGAACCGGGCTGTAGCGGACTACTATGGCTCGAGGAACACTAGACTACATTTCCCCATAAGAAAGGTTGCCAAGGATAAACAACTAGATTGTCGGATCCCACTCATACCAAGCATTTCAATCATACACACAATTTTCCCGATATGAGTACATACAACATGGCATCACAACAAAAACTCTACAACTCAAGTACTTTATTCATTAGGCTCCGAGGAGCGAGATATTACAAACATGGGTCTCATGACCCAACAATCATAGCATACAATCAAAGCACATGCGGAAGCTTAACATGTCTGAGTACAGACATCTACAAATGAAAAGGCTGAGAAGTCTGACTATCTACCAGATCCTGCCGAGGGCACAAGATCGTAGCTGAGGTATCAAGCTAGACGTCGAAGTCCACGTGGTACTACTAGCGAGACTAAAGTCTGTCTGCAAAACATAAATTAAGCAAATGTGAGTACAAATGTACCCAGCAAGACTTACATCAGAACTAACTACATATGCATCGGTATCAACAAGGGTTAGTGGAGTTTAACTGCAGCAAGCCAGCTTTGACTCAGTGGCTAACCTGAACTACGACTGCAAGTAACTCTTTTGAGGTGGCGCACACGAGTCCACATATTCACCATATCAATACACAACTATGGATCCGCTCCCGTCTCCCTACAAGAAGGCCATCCATAGTACTCACACTTATCTTGCGAGTTTTAGAGTATCCACTTTCACTTGTCTATGAACTATTATAGGCAACCCAGAAGTCCTTTACCACAGACACGGCTATTCGAATAGATCATTTATAACCCTGCAGGGGTGTACTTTGTCACACATGTTTCCACCACTTAGCGTCTGCACGCGACATGTGCTCGGCAGACTTCAAGCGAAAACCGACGTGGGTGTAGACCACGACCTGAATAACCACACAAGTCTCTAGTCCAGGTTTATCGCCTATTCGGGTTCCATCCACAAGGAAATCCAGCCGGGGTGTCCTCAACGGCCCCAAACGATGTGTACAGGGTCCCGAGACGCCAAACGGGCGCCCGGCATACCCGGCCACAGTGTATCTACCGCATCATAGCCCACCCCTAGGGTCAGCGCTACGCACGGCCGCCAACACATAACCTACAAACACCAGAAACTAGTTGCAACTCCTGGACAGAGGACGAGAGGGGTCAATAAGTCGAGCGGGGTCATATTTCAGGGCCCAATGTGTGGTAGTAGCTGTTTCATGGATCACAAACACAGAACTCAGTTCCTGAGGACGGTTTCAGTGAGACAACCTACCATGTACTCCTACATGGCCTCTCACCACTACCTTTACCAAATCATGTTCACACACTTAGCTCGCACACCGTAGGACATGTTTACACACTTCCGATTCATCCCCGATGAACCAGACCTGACATGACTCTATGCAATAGCAGGCATGATAAACAACTCCTACTCATGCTAGTGGGTTTCATCTATTTACTGTGGCAATGACAGGTCATGCAGAGGAAAGGGGTTCAACTACCGCAACATGTAACAGTTGAATCGTTGTTGTCCTAATGCAGTAAAGAGAGCAGGAGCGAGAGAGTGGGATTGTATCAGAATGAACAAGGGGTTTTGCTTTCCTGGCACTTCTGAAGATATCATTAGGTCTTCATTAGTGTCAACGATCACAGCGTCGGTACAACATCTACCGAGAGGGACAAACACCGACAACTAAGAAAGAACTCAATCAACACATGACGATATGCAACAATATGATGCATGATATGACATGGCAATATGAATGTGTTTTGCACTAATGCATCTAGCAACAATTTAAATGAAGTCCATATGGACCAAGGGTTCATATGCAAACTCCATATTTAGCATTTAAAATGCCATTATCATGTTTTCACTTATACAGGGGATGTAAGTTGGTTGAACATGCATGAAAGTAGCATAAATGGATAGCTTGGATTTTTCTGATAATTTTTCATATATAATTTATTTCATTTGGAGTTACGGTTGAATTTCTATGATTTTTAGAAGTTTTGGGCATTTTCTGGAATTTCTGAATTATTTTAAATCTAGAAAATGATTAACTGCATCAGCATTGCGTCATGCTGGCGTCCGCAGGTCAACAGGGCTGTCCAGGTCAAACCTGACGGCTGGGCCCCACTAGTCAGTCTCAGAGTTAACTATTTGGGTTAACTAGACTAACTAAACAACACTGAGCCCACTGGTCAGTGAGTAACTAAACTAACTTAATTAAGTTTAGCTCTAACTAACTGGGTTAGCCGGGCAAGGCCCGCATGTTAGTGACTCAAGGGTCAAACAGAGGTCAACCTCGGGTCAAACCCGACGCTAACTGGGCTTTCACCCACTACGGGGCCCGCTGTCAGTTACTAGGTGAGGTCCAGCTGGCGGGGATTAGCACTAATGACCCTGCCACGTCGGCTGTCATCGGAGTTGGCCGGCGGCGACCAAACCCGCGGCGGCAACGCGCCGGACTTGTGCTAAAGGCGACGGGGGCAGTTGCTAAGGGCATCGGGGCGTAGCCCGGACTCGCCCGCATCCAGGGAGGTAGGTGGGTGGCCGTGGGGGCGCCGGAGCTCGCCGGAACGGAGCTTGCGGCGGCGGCCAGAGCTCGGGTGTGCTCGGGTTCGGCGCTGGGATGCACAACAAGGGCGTGGAGAGGGGCTACGGCCTCCTGGGAGTGTGGCAAACGCGGTGACGCGCTCAGTTTCGAGCCCGCGTGGCTGTGGCCACGTCGACGGCGTTACCGGCGGAGCGGACTGCTCGGGCTCGGTGGAGATGGCGGCTAGGGGGCGCAACCGAGGCATAGATGAGGGGGGTTAGGGGCAAGGGCTCACGGTGGATTCAGAGGTGGCCTCGGCGTGGTCGGGAAAGCACCGGAGCGAGCGGGGCGACGAGAGGCATCTCCGGTGGCCGGCGATGAAGACGATGAAGATGGCGTCGATGCAAGGCCTCCGGCGAGGCGTGGTCGGACGGAGAGGACGAGGGAGGTGTGGCGATGCTCGTGGACACGTCGGGGAGGCGAGGGGAGCACGGAGGCCACGTCTACGGCATACGGCGGCGACGAGCTCCGCTCGGGTGTGCTCGGGAGAGGGAGCAGAGGGCGAGGGGGAGAGCAGAGAGTGAGGGAGAGGAGCGAGGGGTCACGGGGCGTCTCCGTGGCGTCGCTAGAAGGCCCGGGGAGGAAGCAGGAGGTGGCCAGGGGCGAGCGCGCGCGGCGACAAGCCCTCCTGCCTACTGGCAGGAGGTGGAAGACGACAGGGAGGTGGAGGTGGGCTGGGCTGGCTTTGCCCAGCTGGGCTGCTACAGTGGTGGGCCGGTTGGCCCACTAGGTAGGTTCTCCCTCTTTCTCTTTTAATTTTTGTTTTCTATTATTTTGTAGTCTTTAGGGCTTTATTAAAAATACTTAGACACTTCCAAAAATCACCAAACTGCTCATGCTCACTATATGGAATAAACCCAACATGGAACATTTCAGTTTAGGATTATTTGGACATTATTTCTTATAATACAGAAATAATTCCAACCCCAATATATTATTGATCTAAACCAAAGGCCCAAATAAATTATTTCTGTGACTCCAAAAATATTGGTTTGAATTTCACCTCATGCCAATATTTTCACAGAATAACAGGAACATTTTCTTGGACTCATTTGATGAGATTTAAATGTTGGTTATTTTTAGAGGTTTTCTGAGGCTTGGAAAATTCCTCAATTCAAATTTCAATTGAATTTAAACATGATGTAGCAACCAAAC
The DNA here is from genome assembly GCF_056163025.1 of Triticum urartu. NCBI lineage: Eukaryota > Viridiplantae > Streptophyta > Magnoliopsida > Poales > Poaceae > Triticum > Triticum urartu. The sequence continues at coordinate 346,277,304 of NC_141873.1, read as the reverse complement.
TAGTCCAAGGCCAGGGTAAAGCTAGGGCTGTGACAAAACCCCCGCCGGCAGGCCCGCCTTAAGCCGCCTCATTTTCGCGGTCTCACTTTCGAGTCAACCCCGCGGCTGTCAACAGTGCAGACAATGTGCAACATCTATTTAAATGGAGAGACTTATGTGGATCACGGTGCATTTTTCAACACTACATACTAGTATATCTAAAGTCCAAGGAAGAGACAATCGACTACAACAAGTACTGTGAAGACCAGTCAAATCCATGGTCGCGGTCTAGCTGATGCTGTGTTCATCCGACAAAAGTATCAGGTGCTATTCACCCTATCTATTTTGAGTATATATTAAATTGTTTGAGAACAATTAATCTGGTCTGCAATATTGTTTACGCAGGACAATTGATTCACTACAAGAGCGATGGTCGCGTCATGGATGTATGGCTCGCGTCACCATTATCATGCTCTAGCATCTGACCGTGCCATGATGCTCGATGAATATATGTGCAAACCGCTGTTTTTTACGACCTAACTTACATCAACATGACATGGTTGACTCACCCGTCCGCGTGGCTTACCACCCCTACGGTTGACTCGCCCGTTCGCGTTGGCTTACAACGCCGCGGCCGGCTCATCTGTCTGCTCCCGCGACCAACTTGGCCGTGATTGATTTCAGCTTCACCATGGTGATCATCAACTCTGCGGTGGATAATTTCTGGTTTAACATATCAGGTGAAATCCATCCAGTATGTTTTTATATTTCATATTGTTTTCTTTAATAGAGCAATTAGTCTCGCTTGCAAATTCTCTAATGCAGGACAAGTGGCATACTACAAATGGGATTATTGTATCATTGAGCTGTTGAATGACTCATGCCGGTTTATATCACGGTCAATTCCAGCAGATTCAAGAACTCTGGGTCATTGGAAGGAAGATAACCCGGTCCCGGAGACTGCTGCTATATTGATGAAAATTTAAAGGCCATCAGAAAAAATCCAGCTCAAAATGAAGATTTCGGTTTAAAATATGGTTCAAGAGACATCTCTCTCCCATAAAGCTTTGAAACTCTCAATATCCGGTTTAAAATCCCGGTTCAAGAAGAACTATCTGTCGCAAAGTTCAAGTTCTCAGAAAAATTAAAGGTTGCCAAAGAGAATTTGCTGCCATGATGTGTGGTTCAAACATGGGTATCCTGGCTTATTGACTTATCTTATTGGTCACTTGGCGGCTTCCTGCTCATATTTGAAGCATAGCTGTGAATATCCCTCTTAATCAGCGCAATGCTACACTTATGGTCACTTGGGGGCTTCCTGCTCATATTTGAAGCATATTTGTGAATATCCCTCTTGATCGGCTCATACGCTACACTTACAAGTCACTTGGGGGCTTCCTGTTCAAACATAGGTGTATTCACCAAAGAGAACATAGCGTTACTACCCTCTTGACCGAATATGTCACTTGGGGGCTTCCTGTTCAAACATAGGTGTATTCACCAAAGAGAACATAGCGTTACTACCCTCTTGACCGAATATGTCACTTGGGGGCTTCCTGTTCAAACATAGGTGTATTCACCAAAGAGAACATAGCGTTACTACCCTCTTGACCGAATATGTCACTTGGGGGCTTCCTGTTCAAACATAGGTGTATTCACCAAAGAGAACATAGCGTTACTACCCTCTTGACGGGGTTATCTTGTCCAAACATAGGTGTATTCACCAAAGAGGACGTAACCCTTTCGGTTCATCCTGCCTATAGGTCAGCTGCTTCTCCATCAGGTAATCCTGATTGACCCACCAAACTCTTAACAGCCATATCTGAACTTGTTAAGGTTAAAACGCTGGATGGTCATGTGAGGGCACGGCTTACAAATAGCGAGGATGAACCCAGGCTACTAAGCCGCCTTCATTGAAACTTGGTTAAACCTGCCTGTTTGTTTGATGCTACTCCGACCTCGTGTACTCTCGATAAGTCATATCTGAACTTATCCAGGTTCAAACATCGACTGGGTCATGTGAGAGCCGGCTTACAGAAAGCGAGGATACTCCAGTGGCTATCATGCTAGTTTCATTGAAGTATTCTGTTATCATACACATACATCATCATGTATTGCATCATACATTGCATCATCATTACATCATCATAGCATACATCATATGTGCATGGATATACTGGTTTATATGGCAGGAATCGGTTTTCAGGCCAGGTTATATAATCAAATCTTTAATGGCCAACATGGCTGGATTTTTATTATGGTTATTAATAACCAGTATTATGATTAAGGTTTTCAAAGTCGCTTCAGAGCAATGGATATTATTTATCAATGGATATGATTTATTCTACAATGAAAGGAATAGTCTCGAGTCACTGTAGGCTTACGACCCGGCACTTGGGGGCTACATTATTCAGATTGAGATTACATCAAATAAGTAAGTCCCATGTCACTGCCAGCATGCACCATGGCACTTGGGGGCTAATGCAAAGTCATTCTTAACTCGCCTTATTGAAGATCTGACTCATCACATTGTAATGAGCCGGCCCTTGGGGGCTGCCCATTGCTTCTGTCAAAAATTCAAGGTACACAAGTTTTAATCCATTATATTGAAGGGTCCATTGCTTAGTTGGTAGAGCACAAGGCTCTTAACCTTGTGGGCGTGGGTTCAAGCCCCATGGCGGAAGTTACATCATATGATATTATTTTCAATGAAGTTCCAGCTCAGTATTATCTTACTAAGCCGGTCCTTGGGGGCTACACATTGATGTTCAAGTTTACATGATCATATCTACAAAGTCCCTGCTCATTATTGCATAATGACCCGGCCCTTGGGGGCTACACTGGTTGAACTTTTTATGAGCATAAGACAATTACAAGTCCCAGGATGCTGCAAGCATGACAACCCGACACTTGGGGGCTACATATGTGGAATATTCAGTTCAGACTAGTGATTGCGATGAACAACATGGATTTCTTCAAGGTTGCAACATTTATATTGAAGCAAGTCTTAAGCCGTTACTACACTCCCTTCTTAAGACTTGGGGCTATAAGTGATATGCATATAAGGAAGTTCTACATCTTCAAGCTGGCTGAAAATCAGATGAGTATTTCAAGACCAATATTTTTTGTTAAGCATTGGGAGCTGAATCAAATGAATTATTCTTCACAATATTTCTCTCTGAGAAACCAACGTCAGCAAATTGATTATGAAGCTGGCCTACTGACCCGAATTTTCTAGAAGAAGGAAATGACAAGAACTTAAGGATGATCAGGTGCCGGCTTACAAGAATATTTAACCTGGAGCACAACCTATCCAATTTGTTCTTGTGTTCATGTTGCAGATCAATTTAACATGGATAAATCCAAATTAAACTGGGGGCTAATGTCGAGGATATACCCCGCGGTATAACCCGGCCGGAAGTATGACCCGGATAGGACTTGGTGTTTCATTGGAAAACCACCTGAGCCTGGTGACTCGTTGGTGACCCGGCAGATTATAAGATAGATTGTAAGCCAGCAGATTGTAAGCTGGCAGATTGCAAGCAGACAGTTATAAGCCATATTGTAAGCCGGCAGACAATTATAAGAGAGACTGTAAGCCGGCAGACAGTTATAAGCCAGATTGTAAGCCGACAGATAGTTATGACCCGGCAAGTACTTAGCCATGAAAATGAGTCACCTGGAGTTAAGAAGACCAAGACATTAAGAAGCCCATGATGAGAAGCCCGTGATGAGAAGCCCATGGTGAGACATCAGAATAGGTTAAGTCCTAATCCGAGTTGGACTCTACATGTAACCCGCCCCTTCAACTTATATAAGGAGGGGCAGGGTACCCCAAGAGGGACAGGTTGAATAGTCTCTATGGCTAGACACAACTAGAGGAGAGCCAGTTTATACGGTGACTCCCTCATGGTCATAATGAGATCTAGCCACAAACAAGATGTAGGGTTGCTACCAGATGATGTTTCCCGGGGCCCGAAGCTGTCTAAACCCTTGTTTTGTGTTGCGTCTCTTGATTCCAACCAACCCCATTCAAGCTACCACTTAGATGTGTTGGCCTCACGACTAAGTCCTCACACTAGGAAATCTGCCGTGACAAATCCACGACAGCGTCCATGGCCTCGTCACAATTGCTGAAAGACTTTGGCTCATTTGCAAGAAACTGGTTGAGGGTAGAAAACTGAGGCTCATTGTTGAATTGCCCTGGACCTTGATTCCCTTGGTTGCCTTGGCCTTGGTCGCGTGGTGGTGACTAGTGGTCGGACTGGGCGGAGGCATGGGGATGGACGGCGTCGGCAGCGGCCACCATGCCAGATTGTTCCAGAGACTTCCTTTTTTAATTGCTCAAAAACGAGGTTGTGGGAGATAAGGATGAACGAGGCAAGGCCTTATTCTGACAATGTGGAGAGAGGTGTGGGTCTCTTTTGTAAAATTGTCATAGTTTGCTTTCAATCCGTCAGATATAGATCGGACAGTCTATATTATAAGATGGCAGGCACACCATCGTCACCAACTCGGTTTTTTCTCTACTCCTACTCCTATAAAAGACTCAGTTGGTGATGATGGTGTGTCTGCCATCTGCCATTTCTGACCATTAGATCTGCATCTAACGGCTATGATGTAAGTTGTGGCCTTTTGCAACAATTCCCACTTCTCTGCTCCAGTTTACACAAAACCCCTTAGTATCTTGAAACCAACCACATTCCTCCCTTACTTCATCAAAACAGCCCAAAGAATATATTTGGAGTGAAACATAAGATATTTTTAGTGATATGTATATCAAAAGTATATTGTTTTCTTTCAAATTTGTGAATCTGTATTATTCTACTTTGGATCCGTTGCAACGGGCGGGCTCATTGTTATAAAGGTTTATCTCTTGCATTCTCCCCAACCAACACCTAGTGTACTGGTCCGGGCCGGATGCTCGCAGCGCGATGACCTAAGTTCGAATTTTGTCCTAAACTTTAGCTTTTTATATTTTTAATATATACTTCTTTCGCTACTGTACTGGCAATGGAACCCACAGAGTACTTAGAATACAAGATTAAGGATGGATTTGTTTCTTTTTAACTTTCTATACGAATCTGTAGCCAGCCTGCAAGTCATGTACAAAGGTTTAACGGAGGGGTTTGATGGAGGCGAGGAGGCGTGTTCAGCCGGGCGTGCAGCGGACAGCGCAGTCTATTCGATTTGACAGCTACAACTAGTATATTATAAAAAACAAAGAAGAGTAGTAGAGATAGAGATAAGAATACAAACTAGGGAGGAGCACCATCTTACTGCTACGTGGGCTACTCCTACGCTCCATTCGGCGGGCACTGTTGAAATTTGGGGAGCGCACTCTCGCGACTACTTGCAGCAACGAGTTCACCGACTATGACTTCTTCCCCGATCCCGGCAACCTCTTCCTCAACGACATGGGCGACAACCTCAACGCCAACGGTGCTGCTCCCGTTGCACCGTATGTGTTGCTATCCTTCCTATTCAAAATCGTGGTAGAATTCATGTTTCTAGTCTGTGTCCTAGATTCGATCTTTTCATCTACTATTCTAGTCCACATGATTAGTTTAATCTCTGTTATAGCCATCATGGTTTATTTTGTGCTTATTCAGACTAAATCTCGTAGTAACTTGCTCGTATATTCAACTGGAGGAATGTCCCCTACAACCACTCATGTTTCATGGACGGCCTGGTCGATGCCTCCAGGGAGCCCTTCGTCTACTGCTATGAGTGCCCGATGCCATTTTGGGGCTCACCGGCGGACATCTTGCATCACCCCACACAGGCGTGCGGCGATCACTACTGGCCCTTCGCGGAGAACATCAAGTACAAGACATGCTACCCATTCACCGTGCCAGAGTCGCTGGAGGATCACCGTCGACTGCTAGTCTCGGAGGAGGACGGCAGCGTCTTCCTCTTGATCGTGGGCACCGGCGAGGCCCGCGCAGGCCGCCTCCTCGTCTCTGTAGTGTGCGTCAGGGGCGACGTCGCTGACTCTGACACTGACATGAGGCCGATGTACGGGTGCGTGCTCACTATTACTACCCCTCGGAGGTACGTGGGCGGCGACACTGGCTACGTCAAGCTGACTTGGACTCTGCCGAGCTGGGACCTTCCCGCCGATGTGGACATGGAAGACACATGGTATGATTTGACCCCCAACAATGTGCATGGGGATTCCAACGAGGTTCACCTGGACATCTGCATTACCAAGTTAAATGTTGATCATTAGTCTTCACTCAATATAATCCGCTGTCTAAGCATGTGGAGACTTCCATGCATGATCTTGCTCTATTGGAGTGTCGCGCATGAATAAAAGTGTATCCATTTATGGTTTAGTCTAGAGTCTTCCATGTATGAAGTTTTACTACAGTACTAGTGAAAGACTTATGATGAACCATTTCTTACATCTCCTCTGCCCCCTTCCAAGTCATCCTGATTTAATCCCTCCGTCTAGGTGTATAAGGGCATGGTTAATACTTAAATAGTATAGCCAACTATTGACTATAAGAAAGTGCCATGTCATCTGTAGCCAACATGTATAACAATGGATACTCAAAAACTAGTTCTTGAAGATCATTTATTGCAAAGCACAATAAGTGTTATTTCTTCACAAGTTTTAGATGCAGGTTGAACAGTTGAACGCTTTTGTTTGCAAAAGATACGTTTTATCTATTTCACCCGGATGTTTGTGAGCTCTAGAGATGAAATAATATCCAAAGAAACCTATCGATACCCATTACACATGAGATGACCCCCACATCCTTTGTCAAAATAAACAACTCCCCGATCAATGCATTTCACTCTTCCGTGCAACGCACGGGAACCTTACTATAGATTAGTATGACCAAAAATTGAACTAACATTATATATAGTACGATAAATGCTGATGCATGTCACCTAAAATTATATCATTCAAAACTATGTTCAAATACGAATCCAACGATATTGTTTTTGTTGACATGCACTAACATTTTGTCAGTTAAATCTTCAGTCAAATTCAATGGGGGATAAACCACGACCGATGTAGTGCTAGTGTAGAGGGCGGTGCTGCAGAGGAGTCTCACCCTGCTCGTGGCGCGGCAGTAAAGCCGTCATATCAAAAAGCCCAACCACTCCCAGTAATAAGTGGCCTGGTGAAATAAACACACAAGCAACCATCACATCCATCCGTCTTTTTGGCATTTCATCTCTCTGCATTTACTTTCTCTGGTTCATCTCGCACACTCGATCCCTAGCTACTACTCCTAGTATCACTAGCTACTACTCATAGGGCCAGTTATTTTGGCGGCTTAAAAAATAAGCCATCTCTTCCCCAGCTTTTCCCATAAGACTAGTCACAGTGGAGAGTAACATTAAGGCGCCTCACTCATTTATTTGGGCTTCACAACTTGTTAGGCAAAAAATTCGATACAGGTGTAGGAAGCGGTTTGGGAATTTGCATGCCTTTCCGACCAGTGAGATACTCCGTACAAAGTATGACAGAGAAATAACCACAGAGAAGGAAGCTAAAGGTAAACAATCAAGAGCATTTTTGCATTGAATCATTTCACAAGCTTGACTAGTGTTGTTTTTCCACTTTTACAAAAACCACATCGTAATGTTAAAATGTGCATTTGCACGTACATAAGTAATAGTAGTACTCCCTCCGTCTAGGTGTATAAAGTCTTCCCTCCTTCTTGGTCACGGTGCACAACCAAAGATGACTTATTCACCTGGACGGAGAGAGTAGCACAGTCTGCAAGCATATATAGAGAGAGACATGTAGTGCGATAGTATATAGTAAAGTTTGTGCTATATGCACCTACATACAAAATGCGTATGAATACACAAGGTTTCCAAACTTTCCCTCCTACATACTTAATTAAGGACGCTAATAATTTCTGAATGTTCGGGATTTATCATTTGCGTCCCAAAACTAATGAGATCATCTTATGAAACTAAATTATACTCCTACTAAAAGCCACGGCGCTCGCAGGTGCGTTTGCGGCGCGCCACGAGTGCCCTGGTGCGCGGCGGGTTCCCAGTGTGCCAACACAACGCCTCTTCCTCAGCCTCGTAACTCGGGAGGTGCTGATTGGCGTCTTGCCGACAGGCGAGCGCGATCTCACCGGTGTGGTGATCCAGCGCCAACAGGTACTCCTCCTCGCTAGAAGCGTCCACCCGGTCCGTGTACCTCCAAGCGTAGATGAGGCGCTTGGGCCCGACTGCACTCAGGGCTTTGGCACGGGCGTCCTCCGCCACCCTCATGGCCCTTGCACGAGCCTTCTGCCAAAGATCCAATTGCCTGACTCTCTAGGATGTGACATAGACCTGCCAAGCAGCTTGCCCTGCGGCGCGCTTCTCTTCCTCGGCCTTCTTCTCCGCCTCTATTTTGGCTTTCTCTGTCGGCGGCAAAGCCTCCTACATGGCAACATCCATTTCTTTCCAAAGCTCCTCAAGGTTGGGGGGCTCGGCAGGCAGCGCGGCGTTCTCCTCATAGCGGGGGGCCGACGCGAACTCCGATGCGTGTGCTGGCGAGATTGGGAATGCTAACGTGTCCACCTCAACGCGTCACGGCGAGGAGTGGAACACCGACGCGTCCTCCTCGACTAGTGGCAGCGATGAATGGAACGGCAACGCGTGACCGTCCAGGCGGTGTAGCAAGGGGCGCCTAGCGCTTGGGAGGGGCAATGCCATGGTGGTCGACGTGAGAGGGAGCGGGGGGGGAGATAGCGATGAACGTGAGCATTCTTTCGAATGCCGTGGGAGGCGCAGTATTTATAGCGAGCAATGGCACACCTACGTAAGATATGGACTGAGCTGCACTGACTTAACTGCAGGTCCAGTTGTGTCATTGACATGTGGGACAGACCCCTGTTGGGCCCATATGTCAGTGACCCAATGCACCTACAGTTAAGTAACTGAGGCAGCGTCCCGGAAGATATGTTGCATGATTAACGTAACAACTACTCCCATCACATGCTTAGATTTCAAGGTGCATTAACTCATTGCATGCGAGGATTATGAGAAACTTGACCAAAGCATGTCTTCATGCATGCATGCATTGCAATTAATGCATTGGTAAAAACAATTCTTTGAGAAAAACGAGTGCATTAATTGAGTGCTTTTACAAACCATGCAAATTATTCCACCACTCATCATCCACCTTGGTTGGTGAGATTTTTGATTGAGCCCTATAAACTGGAAAGGAGGTAGTACATGGGCATATTTGTTGGAGTAAATTACGGGGGAGGGAAGGGGTGGAAATATTGCTGGTCACAATGGATTGGACGAGCGCGGGGGGAGGAGAGTCATGCTTGCATATTTTTTCCACACAGGGTGGAGTGGTGGGACCGCCGGAGGGAGAAGGAGAGCCCGGCAGGCATATTGTTTCCACACATGAAGATCAAAAGATTTGGAGACGAACGGGCTTCCTACAGGTATGGGGAACGGTGCACAATAAGTCTCATCTTGCATGCCGGGATAGGTATAGTCTCAAGTCATTAAAAACATACACTCCCCACACATGTTCATATTTCAAGGTGCACTAAATTATTGCAAGCGATGATTAAGGCTGGCCATAATGGTGGTATCTTAACTGGTACCATGCACACGGGAATAGCAAACATGCTGATGTGGCAAAGAATTAAAGAAGAGAGGGGGTTAGAGTAACTAGTGTTCATGCATGCATTGGTAAACACATTTATTTGTGAAAAATGACAGCATTAGTTGAGTACTTTTGCAGACTACAAAAACTATTCCACCGCCTCTATCTTGCTAAGAGTAGGTGAATTTTTTGAATCGAGCCCTTTAAACTAGAAGGGAGGTAGTAGTACTCTAATAGCTCTTGTTGTGATGACAAGATAGGACATGACACGCACCTGGACGGACGAACTAGTAGTCTACATTATGCATTTAAGTTTTGTCTGAAGTCAATGTACCTCTACTTTGACCAAACTTATAGAAAAATGTATCAACATTCACAATGTCAAATCAATATTTTTATACTCATTATAAAACATAGTTCTTATACTCATTATAATCAGTATTATAGATATTGATATTTTTAGTATAAATTTGGTCAAACACTTTGCAAACGGCTGACGGAAGTAAAAAGGACCAGAGGGAGTATCATGCATGCGGAGTAGGAAAAAAATTGCTCATTTATAGCCGGTCGAAGTCTCAAAGGGCGCAACCGCGCGAGGGAGGCGAAGGTCGTGGGAGGCGCGACGGTTGACGGAATTCAGTGAAGTTACCCACACGCCGGCATGGCGTGCGAATAGGCAGAAGCTATACCGCCAGGCCTACGATATGGGTCTAGTAGACATGACATCTAGTGGGTCCCGCATAGTTCTCGAGAACTCTTTGGGGGCTTGCAGCCGTTTATCCACCGGGCAAGCCAGCAACCCCATGCCGTTCGCACGCCCTACTCGTCCCCGTCTTCTACTAGTACAGTACCTTACAACAGTTCGCTCCCAGTCGTCCCGTCCTTTCACATTACACCAGTTCAACTTCTCCTAACCCTCCTCCAAAATCCATGGCCTCCCAAATCTCCATGGCCGCCGCTGAGTACCAGGTTAGAGCCATCACCGGCGATCAGTTCATCATCATCTACACACGTGGATCCGCGACGGTGAAAGCATGCCTTGCTCGCTTCCTACGCATGTTCAATAGTTCAATGGATGAGTGGGTCTCTGGGCTAGATGTTGAGTACACCACAGTCCTACAAAGAGAGAAGATTCTAAAGGAGGTAGAGAAGAAGAAGCCCGCCGTGATCCAGGTTTGCGTACATAACATGTGCTTGGTCTACCACATGTGCCATGACGACGTTGAGTGCCAGGATTTTAAGAACTTCCTCAAGGACGAAAGAGTGAAATTCGTTATTGTAGACTTTAGGAATGACAGGGATGTCCTGGGTCGGATAGGCCTCGTTGTAGGCCAGCCCTTCGATCTCCAGAAGGCAAGCCTGGTGTCCTCCTCTCAGCCTTCAATGTTGACCCTGGCAGCAGCCATGATTGATCCTTCGTACGCTAAATTGAAGAAACCTCACCACGAGTTTCATCATGCATGGGAGTCTAAGACATTAGATGAAGATCACATCCTGTACGCAGCAATGGATGCCTACCTTTGTTTAAATATCTACAAGGGTTGGATGAAGAAGCAGAGCCCAGTGTCCAGTTCAAGCAAAGAATGGTCGGCAAAGAGGAAGAGGAAGAGGAACGAGGGCAAAGTCGAGGACGTGGACTCGGACTCTGAGTAGGTGGCAGTGCTGTCGCTCATGCTGGTTATACTGCAGTGACAAGCGGACTACTTGCTTAGTTTATTTTCAAGGGTGTGTTGTGCTGAGGCCCTAGTAGAACTATGTTTATGTTCTTTCTCGTTATTTGAACTCTTTAGTACGTATAGTAGTACTAGTACTATGTCTCCCTCTGTTCCTATATGTAGTGCGTATAAGTTTTTTTTAGAAAATTTTTGATTTATAGTGCGCATTGGCAGCCATCCTGTACTTTGGACCCAAATAGCCTTGCACAGCAGCGCACATGCAGCCTCCTCGCTTGTCGCTTCTGCCGAACTGCAATAGCACATGGCTTGGATGGGGGTATTTTGCGTCCAAGCTGCAACCTCCAGCTCACGTGTTGGTATGTGTGCCTATAACTATGCGCACTAGATATTGGAATGGAGGGAGTACTACTGTTCTTCTTGCAGTTGGTACTACTGCTCATATCTTTGTGTTCCTACTGTACTTAATACGTTCGTACTAATAGTATAATTTGGGTCAGTCGATTTGTGAAAGAAGTTCGACGGAGTGAAGGAAGAAGACAGCAGAGAAGCTACCCCAGTATCTATATTAGGGTGGCAGGGTACCCATGATCTATCTTATGAGTGTTGGGTGTGGAATGCAGTCCACCAAAAAAAATGGATCATGCTCGGGGTTAAACGGATGGCGGTGGTGGGGGAGCATGGCGGTGGCAGGAGGTTCAAGGGAGGGCGCGGCGGCGGCAGGCGGTTAGGTGTGTGGCGGGCTGAGAAGATGAACCGTGCATCAATTTCGGAGGTTGAAGAAGCCCTTCTAGCCATCCATGTTGCATCAAACAACTCACAAGAGTCGACTGACCCAAATTGCTCCTTCAGATTGCAGGATCCACGTGGCATTCAAGGCCTCGAAGGTAGATTCCGCGTCTGCACCCGGTTTGTGGGCTCGACGCGCGCGCGATCGGCTTCCGCCGCGACAGCCACTAATACGTCTCCGTCGTATCTACTTTTCCAAACACTTTTGCCCTTGTTTTGGACTCTAACTTGTATGATTTGAATGGAACTAACCCGGACTGACGCTGTTTTCAGCAGAATTGCCATGGTGTTGTTTTATGTGCAGAAAACAAATATTCTCGAAATGACCTGAAACTCCAGGGAACATCTTAGAAAAAAACAATAAAAAATCCTCGCCAAAGATGAAGACCGGGGGGCCCACACCCTTCTCACGAGGGTGGGGGGCACACCCTGGGGTGCGCCCCCCTACCTCGCCGGCCCCCTGTTGCGTCTCCGACTACAACTCCACCTCCATATATTGAGTTTCGATGAGAAAAAAATCAGAGAGAAGAAATCATCGCGTTTTACGATACGGAGCCGCCGCCAAGCACTAAAACATCTTGGGAGGGCTGATCTGGAGTCCATTCGGGGCTCCGGAGAGGGGGATTCGTCGTCGCCGTCGTCATCATCAGCCATCCTCCATCACCAATTTCATGATGCTCACCGCCGTGCGTGAGTAATTCCATCGTAGGCTTGCTGGACGGTGATGGGTTAGATGAGATTTATCATGTAATCGAGTTAGTTTTGTTAGGGTTTGATCCCTAGTATCTATTATGTTCTGAGATTGAAGTTGCTATGACTTTGCTATGCTTAATGCTTGTCACTAGGGCCCGAGTGCCATGATTTCAGATCTGAACCTATTATGTTTTCATGAATATATGTGAGTTCTTGATCCTATCTTGAAAGTCTATAGTCACCTACTATGTGTTATGATCCGGCAACCCCGAAGAGACAATAATCGGGACCACTCCCGGTGATGACTCTAGTTTGAGGAGTTCATGTATTCACTATGTGCTAATGCTTTGTTCCGGTTCTCTATTAAAAGGAGGCCTTAATATCCCTTAGTTTCCAATAGGACCCCGCTGCCATGGGAGGGTAGGACAAAAGATGTCATGCAAGTTCTTTTCCATAAGCACATATGACTATATATGGAATACATGCCTACATTACATTGATGAACCGGAGCTAGTTCTGTGTCACCCTATGTTATGATTGTTACATGATGAACCGCATCCGGCATAATTATCCATCACTGATCCGGTGCCTACGAGTTTTCCATATACTGGTTTATGTTTATTTACTTTCCCGCTACTACTATTATAATCACTACAAAATACCAAAAACATTACTTTTGCTATCTTTACTTTTGTTGCCGCTACCACCACTATCATATTACTTTGCTACTAAACACTTTGCTGCAGATACTAAGTTTCCAGGTGTGGTTGAATTGACAACTCAGCTGCTAATACTTGAGAATATTCTTTGGCTCCCCTTGTGTCGAATCAATAAATTTGGGTTGAATACTCTACCCTCGAAAGCTATTGCGATCCCCTATACTTGTGGGTTATCAAGACTAATTTCTGGCGCCGTTGCCGGGGAGCATAGCTCTATTCTTTGAGTCACTTGGGATATATATCTGCTGGACACTATGAAGAACTTGAGAGATCCAAAAACCAAGATCTATCCCTCAACTACGAGGGGAGGTAAGGAACTGCCATCTAGCTCTGCACTTGATTCACCTTCTGTTATGAGTAAGTTTGCGACACCTACACCTGCTTCTGCTATTCGTTCTGATATGTCGCATGTTATTGATGATGCCACTTCTGCTATGCATGAAACTACTTCTATGCCTGATACTACTGTGCCCCTTAGTGAATTTCTTGATGAACAAATTGCTAGGGCTAGAGAAAAACAAATTATTGAATCTGAATACGATGATGATAGTGATGATGAAAATATGCCTGTTATTCCTGAGGGTTATCTTTTTGATATGGAATATTCTGCCGCTATTTTTGCTTGTAAAGATAGATATGAGCTTAAGAGGTTATTAATTAAATGGAACAAAGAATCACTTAGAGATAAGATGAGACCTGACCCTGCATTTGCTACTTCACCTATATGTGTTCCTGATAAAGATTATGAATTCTCTGTTGATCCTGATATAATTACTTTGGTTGAATCTGATCCGTTTTATGGCTATGAATCTGAAACTGTTGTGGCACATCTTACTAAGTTAAATGATATAGCTGCCCTGTTCACTAATGATGAGAGATCGCGTTACTTTTATATACTCAAAATATTTCCGTTCTCATTAAAGGGTGATGCTAAGATATGGTTTAATTCTCTTGATCTTGGTTGTGTGCGTAGTCCCCAGGATATGATTTATTACTTATCTGCTAAATATTTCCCTGCTCATAAGAAACAAGCTGCTTTGAGGGAAATATACAACTTTGTGCAAATCAAAGAAGAGAGTCTCCCACAAGCTTGGGGGAGGCTTCTCAAGTTACTTAATGCTTTGCCTGATCATCCTCTTAAGAAACCTGAAATACTTGATATCTTTTATAATGGACTAACCAATGCTTCCAGAGATTACCTGGATAGTTGTGCTGGTTCTCTTTTCAGGGAAAGAACACCGGATGAAGCTGAAATTCTATTGAATAATATGTTGACAAATGAAAATAATTGGGCACCTCCTGAGCAAGCTCCTGAGCCATCTCATGCTCCAATTACTGAGCCTATTCCTAAACCAACTCCAAAGAAGAGAGGTGTTCTATTTCTCAGTCCCGAAGATATGCAAGAGGCAAAGAAATCTATGAAAGAAAAAGGTATTAAAGCTGAAGACGTTAAGAATTTACCTCCTATTGAAGAAATACATGGTCTTAATATACCGCTTGTTGAAGAAACATATGATCTCAATTATTTATTCACTGAAGAACCTCCTGATCCCGATATCCCGACACATGTAGTAAAGGTAAATTCTCTCTATAGATATGATAAAGCTAAAGTCCCTCCTACTAAAATTGCTAGTCAATGCTTGGATGAGTTTGATAACTTTATGTATAAGCAAGATGACTTCAATGCTTATTTTGGTAGACAATTAAAAGAAAATGCTTATATGATTAGACGCTTGGGTGATTATATGGCTAATATTAAAGGTGAACTTAAACTTGTTAGCAAACATGCTTCTATGGTTACCACTCAAGTAGAACAAGTACTTAAGGCTCAAAAAGAAGTGCTTGGTGAAATGAATAGTAAGAAAAATGATTATGCTGTTAGAGTGGCTACTAGAACTGGTAGAATGACTCAGGAACCTTTGTATCCTAAAGGCCACCCTAAGAGAATCGAGCAAGATTCTCAAAGAAATAATATTGATGTTCCTAGTTCTTCTAAAAAGAAGAAGAAGAAAAATGATAGAACTGTGCAAACTTCTAGTGAACCTATTGCTGAACCACCTGATAATCCAAATGATATCTCCATGTCTGATGCTGAAACACAATCAGGTAATGAACAAGAACCTAGTAAAAATATCAATAATGATGTTCATGATGATGCTCAACCTAGTATTGATAATGATGTAGAAATTGAACCTGCTGTTGATCTTGATAACCCACAATCAAAGAATCAACGTTATGATAAAAGAGACTTTGTTGCTAGGAAACATGGTAAAGAAAGGGAACCTTGGGTTCAGAAACCCATGCCTTTTCCTTCGAAACCATCCAAGAAAAAGGATGATCAGGATTTTGAGCGCTTTGCGTATGAGATTAACTAATGTGCTCAAAACAAATCCTTATGCTAAATATATGAAGGATATCATTACTAATAAAAGAAAGATACCAGAAGCTGAGATTTCCACCATGCTTGCTAATTATTCTTTTAAGGGTGGAGTAGCAAAGAAACTTGGAGACCCCGGAGTACCTACTATACCTTGCTCCATTAAAAGAAATTATATTAAAACTGCTTTATGTGATCTTGGATCCGGTGTTAGTGTTCTGCCTTTCTCTTTATATCGTAGACTTGACTTGAATAAGCTGACACCTACCAAAATATCTTTGCAAATGGCTGATAAATCAACTGCTATACGTGTCGGTATTTGTGAGGATGTGCCTGTTGTGGTTGCAAACGTTACTATTTTAATGGACTTTGTTATTCTTGATATTCCCGAGGATGATAGTATGTCTATTATTCTTGGAAGACCTTTTCTTAATACTGCAGGGGCTGTTATTGATTGCAACAAAGGCAATGTCACTTTTCATGTTAATGGTAATGAGCATCTGGTACACTTTCCGAGGAAACAACCTCAAGTTCATAGTATCAACTCTATTGGAAAAATTCCATCGATTATATTTGGAGGTTTTGAATTTCCTCTTCCTACTGTCAAGAAGAAATATGATATTCTTATTATTGAGGATGTGCATATCCCCGTTGAGGTAACTTAGTGTTATTCGAAATTTCTCCGGTTTCATGATTATCGGAATGAGTTTGTTAACAAGACTTGATCAACCTTGTTAGTGGATTCTTTTTGATGAGCATGAGATGGATGAAACTAGAAGCACAAACTTCTGTACCCTCTCTATACTTTCTGTTATCTATATTAAATAAAGTAAAAATAGTATTTTCTGTGTGTTTCCTGACTTATCTGTGCAATACAAAAATATCCCGAAAATAAAAGTCCTCAGAATGCCATGCCAATTTAATATGATTTTTTCGGGAATATTTGAGGATTTACTGTGCAAAAATTACTGCGGGAGGAGCTGCCACCTGGCCACGAGGGTGGTGGGCGCCCCCCCTATAGGGCGCGCCCCCTCCCTCGTGGGCCCATGGTGGCCCTCCTCCACTTATCCCAGCACCCATCTTCTTCCTCTATCTCACACAAACCCTAAAAACCAACTCAAGCACGAGTTCCAGCCACTTTTGCTGCGATTTTCAATCTCCTTGCTCAAAGCACCTCTCGCAAAACTGCTTGGGGAGATTGTTCCTTGGTATGTGACTCCTCCATTGGTCCAATTAGTTTTTGTTTTAGTGATTTATTCTTTGCAAATTTGTGCTGCATAGGTGACCATGTTCTTGAGCTTGCATGTCAAATTTATATGGTTCCAAATAGTTCTAATGCTCGATATAGGCTCTAGGCACTTGTAGGAGTAGTTGCTATTAATATTATTGAAGTTGGTTCACTTTTGTTTGAAGTTACTAAAAATTTCAGAATTTTTCAGAGAAAAACAATATGTTTAGGAAGATGTTCCAAGGTGGTTCCTCTAAGCAAGGACCCAAGATTGCTATGCGCGATGCTGACGAGGATCCACCAAGAGACGCTCCAGTACGGCCTTGCGAATGGCCATCGAAAAAATTTATGGACCGTGCGGGAATTAAAGAAGAATTCAAAGCATATTTGTGCAATGCCGGTCTTGAGGATTTTGAGGCTAACAAATGCCCCCAATATCATGATCTCACAAGTTCATTTGTGAGGAGGTTTGAGTATTCATCTTCGCGTAATTCTTCTTCAGTCATGTTTGATCTTTTTGACAAATCTTATACCATGGACTTAGAGGATTTCACCTCTGCTTGCGAACTTCCATCATGGGGCAGTATTTGGGATCCCCCTAAATCTGAATTTAGAAACTTTCTTGCTAGTATAACTGTGGGGGAATCTAGAGATATAATGCAGGCTACCATAGGGAGCATTCACTTTCCTGCTATACATTATTTTGCTCTCTTCATCGGTATATGCATAAATGCTAAGGATGAAGCATGTCACATGTGTGTCCCTCATCTCAGCATTCTTAGGAGTGCTGTGTTAGGAGACCAATCTTATCATATGGGAGCCATTGTAGCTCATAGGTTGCATCATAATAGACATAATGGAGATTTCTTTGGAGGAATTTATGCAACCTGCTTAGCTCATTTTCTTGAAATAGACATTCGTGAGGGTGATATGGAGTTGCCTCCTGCATATTTAGATTATAACTCTATGGCTTCGCACCAGTTTGTCGAGAGGCCTGAATCACCTCTCTTATATCGTTTAATTTTTGATAAACGACGTGTTTTCCGTATTACTCTCCCTGCTCCTGCCTTCTTTGATTCATAGACAAAAGGAAGATATGTTATTACCAGAGAGGAGGTAGAAGAGTACAAGAGAAGAGCGAAGGCAACTCGACTCCACGCTACAGCTCAGCAGGCGATAACCGCTGCACATCAGTATGATCCCGACTATCCTTCCTGAACACAGTACGACCCCAACAACTATTATTATGGATATCCGCCAGGCCAGCCGTGGCCATAGACCAACTTAGGCCAAAAGCCTAAGCTTGGGGGAGTACGTATTTCTCACCGACATTACATTTATGATTCACACACACTCATTACTAGATGTTGGTGCTCATACTTTTTCACTGTAATATCCATGCTAGTTTATTTTCCTTTTCCTGCTTTCTTCTTGTGTGTTTGCTAAACCTTAAGAAAACCAAAAAAAATAGTAGTAGTTTATCTTTCTGCTGTAGTAGTAATAATTAAAAAGAAAACCCAAAAATATTTCCCGTTCTTCTTTTGCTTGTTGGGAGCTTTCCCATGTAAATAGTTTTATTTCTTTTCTTTTCTTTGGGGGTCGGTAGGAGAAGACCACAATTAAATTGTTGAAGTGGCTCTTATATGCATTATTGTTGATTTAACCAAGAGCCCATATTGCCTTGTCTTCTCCTGTTTATTGAATGCTCGCAGATTCCAGCTTAGTCCAATGCACGTGCACTCTTAGTATTATTCACACCGTTCGGTCGTGCAAGTGAAAGGCAATTATGATGATATATGATGGACTGACTGAGATGAGAAAAGCTGGTATGAACTCGACCTCTTTTGTTTTTGTAAATATGATGAGTCCTCGTTCTTGATTCAGCTTATTATGAATAAACATGTTTGCAATGACAATTAGAGATCATAGTTGCTTGTGCCATGCTTGATTAGCTATGAGTTATAATGGTTTACCTTGTATGCCAACATGCTATTGAGATGATTATGATGTGGTATGATGGGGTGGTATCCTCTTTTGAATGATTTAAGTGACTTGACTTGGCACATGTTCACGCATGTAGTTGAAACAAAATCAACATAGCCTTCACGATA
Organism: Triticum urartu; assembly: GCF_056163025.1. Classification (NCBI taxonomy): domain Eukaryota; kingdom Viridiplantae; phylum Streptophyta; class Magnoliopsida; order Poales; family Poaceae; genus Triticum; species Triticum urartu. Next base: position 346,258,146 of record NC_141873.1, on the reverse strand, counting down.
TTTATGTTCATGGTGGATTATATCCTACTCATGCTTGCATACAATGTTTATTAATTTTAATGCATGTACATGGCTGTTGTCGCTCTCTAGTTGGTCGCTTCCTAGTCTTTTGCTAGCCTTCACCTGTACTAAGCGGGAATACTGCTTGTGCATCCAATCCCTCAAACCCCAAAGTTACTCCAGATGAGTCCACTATACCTTCCTATATGCGGTATCTACCTGCCATTCCAAGTAAATTTGTATGTGCCAAACTCTAAACCTTCAAATAAACATTCTGTTTTGTATGCTCGAATAGCTCATGTATCAACAAAGGATGTCCTTATCTTCCGTGTTAGGCGGTTTATTCTCAAGAGGAGTGGACTCCGCTCCTCACTCACGAGAAAATGGCTGGTCACCGGGATGCCCAGTCCCATGCTTTATGCAAACTAAATCAAAATTAATTGCAAACAAAACTCCCCCTGGGACCTGATGTATGTTGGAGGCACTCGTTGTTTCGAGCAAGCCATGGATTGATGCTTGTTGGTGGAGGGGAGTATAAACTTTACCATTCGGTTTGGGAACCGCCTATAATGTGTTTAGCATGGAAGATATCGCCATCTCCTAGTTGCTACGTTGACAATGAAAGTATACCGCTCAAAATACAATTTATCTCTATTTCAAAACCAAGCTCTGGCACCTCTACAAATCCCTGCTTCCCTCTACGAAGGGCCTATCTATTTACTTTTATGTTGAGTCATCACCCTCTTATTAAAAAGCACTAGCTAGAGAGCACAGCCGTCATTTGCATTCATCACTGTTAATTTATATTGGGTATGACTATGATTGGATCTCTTTTAACATGAATTACAATGTCTAGTCAGTCCTTGATCTTTAAAGGTGCTCTGCATTTATGTTTTGCGGTCTCAGAAAGGGCTAGTGAGATACCATCTTGTTATATCATATTATGATTGTTTTGAGAAAGTGTTGTCATCCGAGATTTATTATTATGACTTGCTAGTTGATTATGCTATTGATATGAGTAATTGAGAAACCTGAGAATTATTGCAAATGTGGTTAGTTATGATCTATGCTGAAAACTTGAATACTGGCTTGACATAGTTACAACAACAAGAGCAAACAGAGTTTGTAAAAGTTTTTCTTTCTTTCTTTCAGATTGTCAACTGAATTGCTTGAGGACAAGCAAGGGTTTAAGCTTGGGGGAGTTGATACGTCTCTGTCGTATCTACTTTTCCAAACACTTTTGCCCTTGTTTTGGACTTTAACTTGTATGATTTGAATGGAACTAACCCGGACTGACGCTGTTTTCAGCAGAATTACCATGGTGTTGTTTTATGTGCAGAAAACAAATATTCCCGGAATGACATGAAACTCCACGGAACATCTTAGAAAAAAACAATAAAAAATCCTCGCCAAAGATGAAGACCGGGGGCCCACACCCTTCTCACGAGGGTGGTGGGCGCCCCCCCTAGGGCGCGCCCCCCTACCTCGTGGGCCCCCTGTTGCGTCTCTGACTCCAACTCCACCTCCATATATTGAGTTTCGATGAGAAAAAAATCAGAGAGAAGAAATCATCGCGTTTTACGATACGGAGCCCTAAAACCTCTCTGGAGGGCTGATCTGGAGTCCGTTCGGGGCTCCGGAGAGGGGGATTCATCGTCGTCGTCATCATCAACCATCCTCCATCACCAATTTCATGATGCTCACCGCCGTGTGTGAGTAATTCCATCGTAGGCTTGCTGGACGGTGATGGGTTGGATGAGATTTATCATGTAATCGAGTTAGTTTTGTTAGGGTTTGATCCCTAGTATCCACTATGTTCTGAGATTGATGTTGCTATGACTTTGCTATGCTTAATGCTTGTCAATAGGGCCCGAGTGCCATGATTTCAGATCTGAACCTATTATGTTTTCATGAATATATGTGAGTTCTTGATCCTATCTTGCAAGTCTATAGTCACCTACTATTTGTTATGATCCGGCAACCCCGAAGTGACAATAATCGGGACCACTCCCGGTGATGACTCTAGTTTGAGGAGTTCATGTATTCACTATGTTCTAATGCTTTGTTCCGGTTCTCTATTAAAAGGAGGCCTTAATATCCCTTAGTTTCCAATAGGACCCCGCTGCCACGGGAGGGTAGGACAAAAGATGTCATGCAAGTTCTTTTCCATAAGCATGTATGACTATATACGGAATACATGCCTACATTACATTGATGAACTGGAGCTAGTTTTGTGTCACCCTATGTTATGACTGTTACATGATGAACCGCATCCAGCATAATTATCCATCACTGATCCGATGCCTACGAATTTTCCATTTACTGGTTTACGTTTATTTACTTTCCCGCTGCTACTGTTATAATCACTACAAAATACCAAAAACATTACTTTTGCTGTCTTTACTTTTGTTGCCGTTGCCACCACTATCATATTACTTTGCTACTAAACACTTTGCTGCAGATACTAAGTTTCCAGGTGTGGTCGAATTGACAACTCAGCTGCTAATACTTGAGAATATTCTTTGGCTCCCCTTGTGTCGAATCAATAAATTTGGGTTGAATACTCTACCCTCGAAAGCTGTTGCGATCCCCTATACTTGTGGGTTATCAGCCACCATGCGCGCCTCCTCCGCGCGGGCGGAGACGACAATGGCACGCTAATTCCTCCTCGCCGGCGTGCTGGAGCACGCGCTCTTCTTCCTCTTCGTGCGCTGCGTGCATAGACGCGGCTCCACCAGCTGCTTGCGTGCTTGGCAGAGCGGTGGCATCGCGAGGAGGGACTGCAGACGACGTGAGCGGGCGAGCCTTTGGCTTCGTGGCACAGGGATGTCGGCGACACGGCAGTGATGGGCGAGAAATTGTTGGCCGGAGCAGGCGGGCGCCGGCATGCGCAATGGCGGCGGCATATTGATGAGTGCGCGTATGGGAGCTTAGTTTATTTTTATATAGGGTTGGTCAAAATTAAAAGGAAAACGTACTAGTACACGTAAACATTAGACTTAGGCAGCACTTTATTAGTTACCATAGCCACGATACGGAATCCTGTGCAAGCGCGTGAACCGCGGCCGTGCGGTCGGTACAACGGTGCGTCACCGTGTCGCGCTCAAAGGACATCCACCGAACCTTTTTGTGTGTGTGAAAACAATCCCCGAATATTACTCAACTTTTTTTCCTGGAAAAGTTCTTGACGCGACAATATTTCCATATATTCGAATTTAGCTCCAGTTCGTGTTTATTTGGATTTGGACGTTTTAGGTGCGCCCTAGTTTTTTAGTACTGATTTTGTGTGTGTGACTGAGAGAGAACGTGTGTATGTGTCCATATGTGTGTTGTGGCGGAAGGGCGATGTGGAGACGGTGTGCGTGTGATAGAGACATAGAGAGGTGTGAATGTGCAAATGATCATGCATGAGTGAGACATAGACAGATGGCGATACGTTGTGTATACATGAGAGAACGGTCTTCTATTTTACTTGTGTGTGTGTGAGAGAGAGAGAGAGGAGCATCCGTAACACAACAACCATCTCTCTCGATTCGTCCGTCGCTCGCACGACCGCATGTAAGACATGCATCAACGCGCACATTTTGACACCCTCACCCGACCCCTGCCCACCTCAAGGCTCGCACATCGCTCTTTATCTCGCACGCACAATCTCTTCGTGAATACCCTGTTTAGCATGTAGCTTTCTGTCACATACACACACATTTCTCTCCTTAGGTTTATTTTCTCTCAATATCTGACACACACACACACACATAGCACAGAACACACACACACCCTCCCCCGAGCACACAATTAATCCCCATCCAAGGTTATATGGAGACCACTCTCGCTTGTGCTTCTCTGCACCCTAGCATGCACAACACCTCAATCTTCAAAGAGGGCATCGAGGAGATCGAAGACGGTGAACACACTGCGCTAGAGAATCCGGGGCCATTTGGAAGCAGGATGATGTGACGACGGCTGACTGACTCCTCCCCCCACCCTCTCTCTCTCTCGGACAAAATTACCAATCGCTTTCTCCCCCGCACAAATTTATCAATCCCTCAACCCATGAGATCCTTCCCCTCTCGTCCATGTTTTTCCAGCTCTCTCATCAAACCTGTTGTCTCTTGTCCTTCCACCTGTATAGAATCCAGATGCACACGCATCTCACGTATATTACATGTCTCCATATTTCTCACAGAGCTAACTTCTTCCCCCCTCTCTCTCTCTATCTCTCTCTCTGTTTCATTAGGTTTGTCTCCTAATATCTCGTCCACATACATACAATCTTTCCCGCCCTATCTGCTCCATCTTCGCAACCTCTCTCTGCACGTTTCATTCACACATTGGGATATGTTCAAAATGTTGCTTTTATAATGGCTGATGTAGAGTTATTGTTGGTTTTGTTGCATCCTACAAAGTAATAACTATGAAATGCATTTTGATTGTCATTTGATTGGGATTATGTGAGTCTGAGCATGTTGTGAAGTACTATAGACCTCGTATACATCTTGGAATTCGACAATGATTGTAACTATTGAATTGTATAGACCATTACATTCGAAGTCAGTAGCCTAATATATTTATTTTACAATTTAAACAAATGATTAATTCACTACATACTAAGAAAACAAATGTGTACACCCTCCATTTTTATTTAAGTCCGCGTATTAGCATTGGTCAAAGTCAAGTTTTGTAAACTCTCAGAAAGTTTATAACAAAAAATATTAACATATACAGTAACAAATAAATACCATTAGATTCATTATTGAATGTACTTTCACATCATAAATATCTGCTATAGTAAATGTTTATATTTTTCTATAAACTTGGTCAAACTTTAGGAAGTTTGACTTTGGTCAAACCTAACATGCAGAGTTCACTAGTACTACTCGCTAGTTGCTTAGCTGAATCACCCAACACGCCACACGGGGAGTTCAGTGTCACAAAATTTTGATGTCGGTGGGAAAATCTCCCGCGACCCTGATTCGAGTAGTGGGAAGTTACCATCATAGCCTTCGAAACAGGCCTACGGATGACGGTTGGTAGGGGGCTGTTTTCGTAACTTCAGGTTCACCCTACCCAGCCAACCCCACCCCGGCACATAGAGTAGTACACCTAAATACTCCCCATTTTCTATCCCCACCGCAAAATAGACTTCTCCACGGCACCGCAGTGTAACGCCCTCGATGCGGCTATAGCTCCCACGTGTCGAGGCACGACTTAGAGACATAACCGCATTGAAAGCAATGTCGCAAGTTAGGCAATCATCACAACATCCCATGTAATGTATAATAAAAGGGGGAGATACATAGTTGGCTTACACTCGCCATGTCACATCAAAGTACATAAATAACATCCATCATACAAACACTCATGGCCCGACTACGGCGCCAAAATAGAAAAGAACCCAACATGCGACAAGGCCCCGAATCAAAACCCAACTAGGCACCACTACTGATCATCAGGAAAAGACACGTAGTAACGCTGAGAGTCTTCGTCAAACTCCCACTTGAGCTCGCACTCGTCACCTGGAGCGGAATCACCTGGACCTACATCTGGAGTTATAGTATCTGTGAGCCACAGGGACTCAGCAATCTCGCACCCTCGCGATCAAGACTATTTAAGCTTATAGGAAGGGTAAGGCAAATATATGTGGAGCTGCATCAAGCGACTAGCATATATGGTGGCTATCTTATTCGCAAAAGAGAGCGAGAAGAGGAGGCAAAGTGCGAGCGTGAAAAACTAGAGGAACAACCTGCGCAAGCATTACTCCAACACCGTGTCCACTTCCCGGACTCCGCCGAGAAGAGGCCATCACGGTAACACACTCAGTTGATTCATTTTAATTAATTAAGGTTCAAGTTATCTACAACCGGACATTAACAAATTCCCATCTGCCCATAACCGCGGGCACGGCTTTCGAAAGTTCAATCCCTGCAGGGGAGTCCCAACTTAGCCCATGACAAGCTCTCACGGTCAACGAAGGAATAGACCTCCTCCCAAGACATTCCGATCAGACTCGGTATCTCGGTAACTCAAGACACTTCGACAGGTTAAAACAAGACCAGCAACACCGCCCGAATGTGCTGACAAATCCCGATAGGAGCTGCACATATCTCGTTCTCAGGGCACACTCAGATGAGACTAGCTACGAGTAAAACCAACCCTCAAGTTTCCCCGAGGTGTCCCCGCAGGCAGCTCAGTTCGGACCAACACTCAGAGGGAGCACTGGCCCGGGGGGTTAAAATAAGATGACCCTTGAGTCTGCAGAACCCAAGGGAAAGAAAAGGCTAGGTGGCGAATGGTAAAACCAATGTTGGGCATTGCTGGAAAAGCTTTAATCACGGCGAAATATCAAGGGGTTCCCATTATAACCCAACCGCGTAAGGAATGCAAAATCCGGGAACATAACACCGATATGACGGAAACTAGGGCGGCAAGAGTGGAACAAAACACTAGGTGAGAGGACGAGCCTTCCACCCTTTACCAAGTATATAGATGCATTAAGATAACATAGCAACATAATGATATCCCAAAAAGTAAATAAATGTTCCAACAAGGAACGGCTCCAATCTTCACCTGCAACTAGCAACGCTATAAGAGGCGCTGAGCAAAGCGGTAACATAGCCAATCAACGGTTTGCTAGGACATGGTGGGTTAGAGGTTCAACATGGCAATTGGGAGGCTGACAAGCAAAAGTTAGGCATCGTAGCATTGGCATAGCAAGAGCGAGCAAACTAGCATAGCAAAGATAGTAGTGATTTCGAGGGTATGATCATCTTGCCTGCACAGTTGTCAGAGTTGAGTGGATCCTCACAAGCAAACTCAACGGGCTCCTCGGTAGCGAACTCATCTCCCGGCTCTACCCAAACAAGACAAACAAGCAACAAGGATACAATCAACCACGTGCAAGAACAAGCAATATGATGAAATGATGATATGCTATGCGGGATGCTATGCGGGATGCGATGCGGGATGCAAAATGCAAGATATGACAGGAAATGCATGAACCTGGCCTCAACTTGGAATTCCAAGGGTTCCACTGGAAAAATGAGATGAAATCGCTTGAAAACGATATAAAGATCATCGGAATCGGAGTTACGGTTTGGAAATGGCAAGCGATTCAAAAATTGACACCGGTCTGCGATTTACAGCAAGTAGGCGTCTAAATGCAATGAGATGAACATGCTACAGCCACCAAACATGACAACAAAATGCATGGCAGGGATGTACAAAAGATTCTTAACAAAAGTCTAGCACTGAGCTACGGCCAATTCATGCATTATGAGGTTCAAACAAGCATGGCAAAAACGCAAATGCAAAACAGATTCCAGACTTAGTGAAATTAACACTTGTCTGAAATTTCAGATCACGAAGCCCTCTTCGGAGCAGCAAAACAACATGATACAAGACCTGATTAAGACAAGTAAGAACATGGCATGGAGCTACTCAACAAGTTTAACAAAATACCCAAAGTGACCTGGGGCCAAAAGGGTTCACAAAATATACTAACGGGCACACGAACATAGCTAAAACACAATCAGTTTTCAGACTTAGTGAAAACTCAGACATGCTGAAATATAACTCACGAAGGCATGTAAACGAGATCGATGCACTCACTACGGTGCAAGTCATGGCAAGGAAAGCATACATCCATTAATAAGGCACAAAATTCTAGCTAGACATGACAAGAACAATGGCATAGCATGCACGGATCAACTACAATAGCATCGGCAAAATCGCAAACGAGTTGACGATCTGCCCAGATTCACCACGAAGCAAAAGTAGAGCTCGATTGACTCAAGCTAGGTTGCTCCATAATTGCAACTAAAGACATGTATGGATGGAGCATAACATGATTAACAAAACTCCTTTACTGATCATCCTCAAAAGTGGCACGGATCACTAGGAAACAAGCTGAACATATGGCATCATGAACTAAATAATCCCAGACTTAGTGAAAACTACGAAGTCCCTGAAAACAGAGTTACCGGGTGCCTCACTTTGCAAGCTTGCACAAGTCACTACATACATCCTAAAAATGCATGGGTTACACCTCTGGAAAGATAACAAGATACTTAACAAAACATATGAAGGACTCACAGGCATATCATGCACACATTAATCATGGCAAAAATGACAAAAGTCTAAGATGAACTAGCAGATCTGACAATTAACTCACGAAGGCCTCTTCTAACAGAATTTCAGGCATCAAGATGAGCTCAAATGAAAATGATGCAATGGAACGAAATGATGTACTCGTCGAGGCGAACATTTTGATATACTATATGTCCAAATCGGAGCTACAGATGCGGAGATACGGCAGGTCAAAGTTTGCATAAAAATTAGGGTTCGGAGGGAAAAAGTCAACCGAGATATTTTTCAGATCCAGATCCAACGCGGTTCCCGATGCACTCACCGGAGTCTCGCCGGAGTTCCTGTTCACCGGGAAGGAGGACGACGCCGGAGGGGGAGAAGATGACCGGGGCGGCGAGGAGGTCGGTGGAGAGGACGGCGGAGCCGGCCGGCCGGTGGTGGCGGGCGACGGAGGCCGGGGCGGCGTCGGGCGCTGCGGGGACCCTTGGCGTGGGGCGGCGGCGATGGAACTAGGCCCGCGCGGGGCTGCCTCGGGCCCCGCGGGCCGGCGCGGTGGGGAGGAGAGAGAGGAGGCGCCTGGGATGAGGTGGCGGCGCCCGGTTGGTTGGCGGCGGCGGCGGGGTGACGTGGCGCGACGCCACTGGCCGGAGCAAGGTGGAGGGCGGACGTGTCCGTCGGTGGAAGAAACGTCCGGGCGCGAGGTGGAAGAGGACTAGGGTTTGTACCGTGAATGTTTCGGAGGGGATCACATATATATAGGTAGAGGGAGCTAGGAGAGTCCAAATGAGGTGCGGTTTTCGGCCACGCGATCATGATCGAACGCTCTAGGACATGGAGCAGAGTTTGGTGTGTTTTGGGCCAAATTGGAGGGGTGTTGGGCTGCAACACACATGAGGCCTTTTCGGTCCCTCGGTTAACCGTTGGAGTATCAAATGAAGTCCAAATGATACGAAACTTGACAGGCTGTCTACCGGTAGTAAACCAAGGCCGCTTGACAAGTCTCGGTCCAATCCGGAAATGTTTAAACCCCACACACGAAAGAAAGCTAGAAATGACCACCGGAGGAGAATGAAGCGCCGGAATGCAAAACGGACAACGGGAAAAATGCTCGAACGCATGAGATGAACACATATGCGAATGCAATGCACATGATGACATGATATGAGATGCATGACAAAGACAACAACACACGGAGACAAAGACCCGAACCCGAGGAAATAAATATAACTTAACGCCGGAAACGTCAAGAGTTGGAGTACAAATAGGAAAAGTTACATCCGGGGTGTTACAACACTCCACCACTACGAAAGGATCTCGTCCCGAGATCTAGGACTGAAAGAACTCCGGGTACTCAGAACGGAGGTGATCCTCGCGTTCCCAGGTAGCTTCACGGTCGGAATGGTGTGACCACTTGACTTTGAGAAATTTGATTGACTTGTTGCGAGTCTTGCGTTCAGTCTCTTCAAGAATAGCAACTGGGTGCTCACGATAAGAGAGATTTCTTCTTGGAGCTCAATGTCCTCGAAGTTGACGGTGCGGTCAGGAGTCTTGAAGCACTTTCGAAGCTGAGAGACATGGAACACGTCATGAACATTTGCAAAGTTTGAAGGAAGCTCGAGTTGATAGGCGAGGTCGCCTCTCTTGCTGACAATCTTGAAAGGTCCCACGTATCTAGGGGCAAGCTTCCCTTTGATACCGAAGCGACGAGTACCTTTCATAGGAGAGACACGGAGGTAAACATGATCTCCGATCTCGAAAGCCAAATCACGGTGCTTACTATCATAGTAGCTCTTCTGGCGGGATTGGGCTGCTTTGAGGTTATCACGAATGACTTTGCACATTTCTTCTGCTTCTGTGATTAAGTCGTTACCCAGCAGCTGACGTTCACCGGTTTCAGACCAGTTGAGAGGGGTACGGCACTTCCTGCCATACAGAATTTCAAATGGGGCCTTTCCCGAACTTGCTTGAAAACTATTGTTTAAGGAGAATTCAGCATAAGGAAGACAATCCTCCCACTTCATGCCGAAGGAGATCACACAAGCCCTGAGCATATCTTCAAGAATCTGGTTGACACGCTCGACTTGACCGCTTGTTTGAGGATGGAAAGCAGTGCTGAAGCGGATGTTGGTGCCCATGGCCTTCTGAAAAGAATCCCAAAACTTAGAGGTAAAGATGCTGCCACGGTCTGAAGAGATCACTTGAGGAACACCGTGCAGAGAGACAATGCGAGAGGTATAGAGTTCCGCCAATTGAGCTGCAGTGATCGACTCTTTTATAGGAAGAAAGTGAGCCACTTTGGTGAGTTTATCAATGACAACGAATATAGCATCATTGCCACGCTTGGACTTTGGAAACCCAGTCACGAAGTCCATTTCAATGTGGTTAAACTTCCATTCTGGAATGGCAAGAGGTTGGAGGAGACCAGCTGGCCTTTGGTGTTCTGCCTTCACTCTTCTGCAGACATCACATTCATTCATGAATTGAGCAATCTCGCGCTTCATTCGAGTCCACCAATAAGTTTGCTTAAGGTCCTGATACATCTTTGTGCTCCCAAGGTGGATGGAGAGGAGAGAATTGTGAGCCTCGTTTATGATTACTTTACGGAGGTCACCTTTGGGCACAACAATACGATCCTCGAAGAAGAGAGTGTCCTTGTCATCAAGGCGGTAGCACTTGTACTTGGACTGACTCTTGGCAATCCCAATCTTCACCTTTTTCACCATAGCATCAAGAAGCTGGGCTTGGCGAATCTGGTCTTCCAAGGTAGGAGAGACTTGAAGGTTGGCGAGGAAACCTTGAGGAACAACTTGCAGATTAAGTTTGCGGAAAGCTTCACAAAGCTCGGGTTGATAAGGCATAAGAATCAGACTGTTGCAGTAAGCCTTTCTACTCAAAGCGTCAGCAATCACATTGGCCTTGCCTGGAGTATACTCGATACTCGGATTATACTCTTGAATCATTTCGACCCATCGAGTTTGCCTGAGGTTGAGATTAGGCTGAGTGAAGATGTACTTGAGACTCTTGTGATCAGTGAAAATATCCACTTTTCTTCCCAATAGAAGATGTCTCCAAGTCAAAAGAGCATGCACAACTGCCGCCAACTCGAGATCATGAGTGGGGTAGTTCTTCTCATTAGGCTTCAACTGGCGAGATGTATAAGAAACAACTTTCTTCTCTTGCATCAATACTGCGCCAAGACCTCGGAGAGAGGCATCACAAAAGACCTCGTACGGCTTGGATTCATCAGGCGGAGTCAGAACTGGAGCAGTGATCAACTTCTAAAGAGTTGAAAGCAATATCACACTCCGGAGACCAAACGTACTTGACGTACTTCTGAAGAAGATTTGAGAGAGGCTTCGCGATCTTAGAAAAGTTTTCAACAAATCTTCGGCAATAGCTTGCGAGACCGAGAAAACTTCGGAGTTGCTTCACGTTCTGAGGAGGTTCCCAATTCACAATTGCAGACACCTTCTCAGGATTCACGGAAATTCCCTTGGCAGAGATGATATGACCAAGATAAAGAACCTCATCGAGCCAAAATTCACACTTGGAGAACTTGGCATAGAACTGATGTTCTCTGAGCTTATCAAGAACCAAACGCAAGTGCTTGGCATGATCTTCCTTGTTCTTCGAGAAAATCAGAATGTCGTCGAGATAGACCAAAATGAAGTCATTGGTGTAGGCGTTGAAGATGAAGTTCATCGTGCGAGAGAACGTCGGAGGAGCGTTGGCAAGGCCAAAAGACATGACAGTGTATTCATATGAACCAAAGCTTGTTCTGAAAGCTGTCTTGGGAATATCTTCTTCACGAATGCGAATCTGGTGATAACCCATACGGAGATCAAGCTTGGAGAATACTTGGGCACCTTTGAGTAGTTCGAACAGCTCATTGATGTTGGGAAGTGGGTATTTGTTCTTGATGGTCTTCTTGTTCACTGGACGGTAATCAACACAAAGTCGGTCCGTTCCATCCTTCTTCTTCATAAAAAGAACAGCACAACCCCATGGAGAAGAACTAGGCCGGATGAGACCCATTCTTTCTTGCTCATCGAGTTGCTTCTTCAGCTCCTTCAACTCTTCAGGTCCGAGCTTGTAAGGACGTTTGCATACAGGTTCCGTACCAGGCTCAAGATCTGTAACGAATTCAACTGGCCGGTGCGGAGGCATTCCTGGAAGCTCTTCTGGAAAGACGTCTTGGTATTCGCAAACGACTGGAATTTGCGAAATAGCGTCCAATTCACCCTTCTCATTGAGAGAAAACAGACGGATGGAATTATCCCGAGCGGCAAAGACAATTACATCCTCAGACAAATGAGTCAATTGAATCTGCCTGGCTGGACAATCAAGCTGAGCCTTGTGCTTAGAAAGCCAATCCATCCCGGGAATAAGATCAATATCCGAGTTACCAAGAACCATTGGAGAAGCCAGAAACTTGAAATCACCCATCAAGATAGAAATATCTGGAACCATCAAACTAGAACTCAGACGCTTAGCTGGAGAGACAACTTGCATAGCTCTAGGTAAAGCCTTAGTACTAAAATTGTTCTCCGATGCAAATGGGAATGACATGAAGGAATGCGATGCACCAGAGTCAAAAAGTACTTTTGCAGGAATATCATTAACATGAAGGTTACCCATGATCACATCTGACGAGTCCTGTGCCTGAGCTGCATTCATCAAATTGACCTTGGCATGCTTGGGGTTATGCTTGACCACAGCTGTACTTGCCGATCTGACAGGAGGAGGAGTGGGAAGACGCCTCTGGTTGAAACACTTGTTGGCATAGTGACCCTTCTGTTGGCACTTGTTGCATGTGACCTCTGAAAGCGGACGGTGATACGGAGCACTCGATCTTGGAGCTTGAGACGAAGCCTTGTTCTGAAAGCCAGGGTTGGGTGGGTGGGAAGAACCACTGCCACCTTTGCTCTTCTGCTGATACGGCTGACGGAACGGAGGAGGAGGAAGCCAAAACTTCTGCTTCTTGGCCACTTGAGTAGAGGAAGAAGGAGTAACATCTCTGACTCGCTTCTTGGAAGCATCACACCTCAACTGAGCAGCCTCTTGTTTCAGTGCCATGTTGTAGAACTCATCGTATCTCAAGGGCTCAAAGAGGACAAGAGCGAGCTGAATTTCTTCTCTGAGACCACCCCTGAACTGATATATCATGCTCTTCTCATCAGGCACGTCCTGCTTGGCAAAGCGGGCAAGCTTCTAGAACAACTTGTTGTAGTCATAGACAGACAAAGAGCCTTGCTTCAGATTGCGGAATTCCTCACGCTTGCTTTCAATCACGCTCTAGGGAATATGATGAGCTCGGAAATCTCGACGGAAATCATCCCAAGTGATAACACGTCCACCTCTGGAGTCCTTGTACTGCTGGAACCATTCTGCAGCTTGATCTTTGAGTTGGAAGGAAGCGAACTTAACAAAGTCCTCAGGCCTGACGTTACTGCACTCGAAATGCTTACACAGATCCACAAGCCAATCGTCAGCATCGGTTGCCTCAACACAATTGCTGAAAGTCTTTGGCCCGTTAGCAAGGAACTGGTTGAGTGTAGCAAAGTGACTCTGATTGCTGCCTTGATTCCCTTGACTGCCTTGATTGCGCTCTTGAAGAATTTGCATGATCAGCTGTGTGTTTGCATTGGTTGCGGCCATCACAGCTTGCCATGCCTCTGGAGGAGGTGGAGGTGGTGGCGGATCAGGATTCGGAGTCGTGCGCGTTGGAGGATCCATCCTGAAGAGGTTGACCACCATTAGCACATTGACAGATAAATATTGAAGCTGAATCCAACGGAATGAAAATTGCAACATATTGTCTTCACATTCGAACAAAATGAACGAATGCATTCCTCTTCAAATGGTCACATATCCATAAATTGAGAAGCCACGTAGAATTAAGGTAGAGAAATAAATCAACAAGGTACGGATCAAGAACGAATAATCGGTAAGAAATCCCAATCTCAAACCAATATCCGTGGAAGAAGAACTAGAGCTACGAGAATTCCCACCTATGAAACTCCCGAAACTTTCCGGTTATGCAATCATGTGTTGGGGATACAGGGGAAGCATAATATCTCACCCAAACTAGCAAATCCTACATCCAGCTGTATCCATCCTTCAACACATAACCAAGAAACCTTCGGAAACCATCTACCTCAACCTTCGAAAAGCATCCGTTATACAAGTTATGGCGATACTCCCGAACTCCCACCCCAGTACTGGGTGGCGTCGAGGTTATCTCACCAACGAACTGCATAAAAGAGATTTTCGATGTCGGCGTACTAAACTCAGGTATTCCAGAACTGCAACGATAAAATTATGATGACAACACCTCAGAGCTCAACTCCCTGGGACACTTCCACTAAACCCCTGACAGGAGGCACCAAGTCAATGTTCTCATCATAAAACCATCGGAACGATTCCCAGATACCCGCGTGATCCTAAATTTTTTTTAGTGAAATTTGAGAAGAGAAGAGTCAAAACTCTATGTCAGGATGCCTTACCAGAGCGATGAGGAGACTGGGAAATAAAAATAATTCCTAAGCTCTCCAATATATAATTCCTAAAAGACTCAAAACATTTTTCTAGACACAACTCGTCCGCTAATAACGATCAAGCAATGGGGCTCCTAAGGTCGGGGAAGGCTCTGATACCAACTTGTAACGCCCTCGATGCGGCTATAGCTCCCATGTGTCGAGGCACGACTTAGAGACATAACCGCATTGAAAGCAATGTCGCAAGTTAGGCAATCATCACAACATCCCATGTAATGTATAATAAAAGGGGGCGATACATAGTTGGCTTACACTCGCCACGTCACATCAAAGTACATAAATAACATCCATCATACAAACACTCATGGCCCGACTACGGCGCCAAAATAGAAAAGAACCCAACATGCGACAAGGCCCCGAATCAAACCCCAACTAGGCACCACTACTAATCATCAGGAAAAGACATGTAGTAACGCTGAGAGTCTTCGTCGAACTCCCACTTGAGCTCGCACTCGTCACCTGGAGCGGAATCACCTGGACCTACATCTGGAGTTATAGTATCTGTGAGCCACAGGGACTCAGCAATCTCGCACCCTCGCGATCAAGACTATTTAAGCTTATAGGAAGGGTAAGGCAAATATATGTGGAGCTGCATCAAGCGACTAGCATATATGGTGGCTATCTTATTCGCAAAAGAGAGCGAGAAGAGGAGGCAAAGCGCGAGCGTGAAAAACTAGAGGAACAACCTGCGCAAGCATTACTCCAACACCGTGTCCACTTCCCGGACTCCGCCGAGAAGAGGCCATCACGGTAACACACTCAGTTGATTCATTTTAATTAATTAAGGTTCAAGTTATCTACAACTGGACATTAACAAATTCCCATCTGCCCATAACCGCGGGCACGGCTTTCGAAAGTTCAATCCCTGCAGGGGAGTCCCAACTTAGCCCATGACAAGCTCTCACGGTCAACGAAGGAATAAACCTCCTCCCAAGACATTCCGATCAGACTCGGTATCTCGGTAACTCAAGACACTTCGACAGGTTAAAACAAGACCAGCAACACCGCCCGAATGTGCCGACAAATCCCGATAGGAGCTGCACATATCTCGTTCTCAGGGCACACTCAGATGAGACTAGCTACGAGTAAAACCAACCCTCAAGTTTCCCCGAGGTGGCCCCGCAGGCAGCTCAGTTCGGACCAACACTCAGAGGGAGCACTGGCCCGGGGGGGGGGGGGGTTAAAATAAGATGACCCTTGAGTCTGCAGAACCCAAGGGAAAGAAAAGGCTAGGTGGCGAATGGTAAAACCAATGTTGGGCATTGCTGGAAAAGCTTTAATCACGGCGAAATATCAAGGGGTTCCCATTATAACCCAACCGCGTAAGGAACGCAAAATCCGTGAACATAACACCGATATGACAGAAACTAGTGCGGCAAGAGTGGAACAAAACACTAGGCGAGAGGATGAGCCTTCCACCCTTTACCAAGTATATAGATGCATTAAGATAACATAGCAACATAATGATATCCCAAAAAGTAAATAAATGTTCCAACAAGGAACGGCTCCAATCTTCACCTGCAACTAGCAACGCTATAAGAGGCGCTGAGCAAAGCGGTAACATAGCCAATCAACGGTTTGCTAGGACATGGTGGGTTAGAGGTGCAACATGGCAATTGGGAGGCTGACAAGCAAAAGGTAGGCATCGTAGCATTGGCATAGCAAGAGCGAGCAAACTAGCATAGCAAAGATAGTAGTGATTTCGAGGGTATGATCATCTTGCCTGCACAGTTGTCAGAGTTGACTGGATCCTCACAAGCAAACTCAACGGGCTCCTCGGTAGCGAACTCGTCTCCCGGCTCTACCCAAACAAGACAAACAAGCAACATAGATACAATCAACCACGTGCAAGAACAAGCAATATGATGAAATGATGATATGCTATGCGGGATGCGATGCGGGATGCAAAATGCAAGATATGACAGGAAATGCATGAACCTGGCCTCAACTTGGAATTACAAGGGTGCCACTGGAAAAATGAGATGAAATCGCTTGAAAACGATATAAAGATCATCGGAATCGGAGTTACGGTTTGGAAATGGCAAGCGATTCAAAAATTGACACCGGTCTGCGATTTACAGCAAGTAGGCGTCTAAATGCAATGAGATGAACATGCTACAGCCACCAAACATGACAACAAAATGCATGGCAGGGATGTACACAAGATTCTTAACAAAACTCTAGCACTGAGCTACGGCCAATTCATCCATTATGAGGTTCAAACAAGCATGGCAAAAACGCAAATGCAAAACAGATTCCAGACTTAGTGAAATTAACACTTGTCTGAAATTTCAGATCACGAAGCCCTCTTCGGAGCAGCAAAACAACATGATACAAGACCTGATTAAGACAAGTAAGAACATGACATGGAGCTACTCAACAAGCTTAACAAAAGACCCAAAGTGACCTGGGGCCAAAAGGGTTCACAAAATATACTAACGGGCACACGAACATAGCTAAAACACAATCAGTTTTCAGACTTAGTGAAAACTGAGACATGCTGAAATATAACTCACGAAGGCATGTAAACGAGCTCGATGCACTCACTATGGTGCAAGTCATGGCAAGGAAATCATACATCCATTAAGAAGGCACAAAATTCTAGCTATACATGACAAGAACAATGACATAGCATGCACGGATCAACTACAATAGCATCGGCAAAATCGCAAACGAGTTGACGATCTGCCCAGATTCACCACGAAGCAAAAGTAGAGCTCGATTGACTCAAGCTAGGTTGCTCCGTAATTGCAAGTAAAGACACGGATGGATACAGCATAACATGATTAACAAAACTCCTTTACTGATCATCCTCAAAAGAGGCACGGATCACTAGGAAACAAGCTGAACATATGGCATCATGAACTAAATAATCCCAGACTTAGTGAAAACTACGAAGTCCCTGAAAACAGAGTTACCGGGTGCCTCACTTTGTAAGCTTGCACAAGTCACCACACACATCCTAAAAATGCATGGGTTGCACCTCTGTAAAGATAACAAGATGCTTAACGAAACATATGAAGGACTCACAGGCATATCATGCACACATTAATCATGGCAAAAATGACAAAAGTCTAAGATGAACTAGCGGATCTGACAATTAACTCACGAAGGCCTTTTCTAACAGCATTTCAGGCATCAAGATGAGCTCAAATGAAAATGATGTAATGGAATGAAATGATGTACTCGTCGAGGCGAACATTCTGATATACTATATGTCCAAATCGGAGCTACGGATGCGGAGATACGGCAGGTCAAAGTTTGCATAAAATTAGGGTTCGGAGGGAAAAAGTCAACCGAGATTTTTCAGATCCAGATCCAGCGCGGTTCCCGATGCACTCGCCGGAGTCTCGCCGGAGTTCCTGTTCACCGGGAAGGAGGACGACGCCGGAGGGGGAGAAGATGACCGGGGCGGCGAGGAGGTCGGTGGAGAGGACGACGGAGCCGGCCGGCCGGTGGTGGCGGGCGACGGAGGCCGGGGCGGCGTCGGGCGCTGCGGGGACCCCTGGCGCGGGGCGGCGGTGATGGAACTGGGCCCGCGCGGGCCTGCCTCGGGCCCCGCGGGCCGGCGCGGTGGGGAGGAGAGAGAGGAGGCGCCTGGGATGAGGTGGCGGCGCCCGGTTGGTTGGCGGCGGCGGCGGGGTGACGTGGCGCGACGCCACTGGCCGGAGCGAGGTGGAGGGCGGACGTGTCCGTCGGTGGAAGAAACGTCCGGGCGCGAGGTGGAAGAGGACTAGGGTTTGTACCGCGAATGTTTCGGAGGGGATCACATATATATAGGTAGAGGGAGCTAGGACAGTCCAAATGAGGTGCGGTTTTCGGCCACGCGATCGTGATCGAACGCTCTAAGACATGGAGCAGAGTTTGGTGGGTTTTGGGCCAAATTGGAGGGGTGTTGGGCTGCAACACACACGAGGCCTTTTCGGTCCCTCGGTTAACCGTTGGAGTATCAAACGAAGTCCAAATGATACGAAACTTGACAGGTGGTCTACCGGTAGTAAACCAAGTCCGCTTGACAAGTCTCGGTCCAATCCGGAAATGTTTAAACCCCACACACGAAAGAAAGCTAGAAATGACCACCGGAGGAGAATGAAGCGCCGGAATGCAAAACGGACAACGGGAAAAATGCTCGAACGCATGAGATGAACACGTATGCGAATGCAATGCACATGATGACATGATATGAGATGCATGACAAAGACAACAACACACGGAGACAAAGACCCGAACCCGAGGAAATAAATATAACTTAACGCCGGAAACGGCAAGAGTTGGAGTACAAATAGGGAAAGTTACATCCGGGGTGTTACACGCAAACTTCATGCTCCTCCCCTTCTACATCGGCGCACTCGTCCATCGCAGCACATCTGCCTCATCGACAATATCGTACGCCGCACTGGAGCTAGTCCACCGTCGTTGTCGTACACGGAGCCTCTTCCCCATCACCGTCTTCCACGGTCTCGGATCTGCTTCCCGGAAACCGACGCCAAGAGCAGAAGCACCACCATCGTGGACAATGAACTGACTCCCGCTACCAACTATGACTCACAGAGGCCGCCGCGACCATCGTTCTCCTCCTCGATTGGTAATGTGTGTATTGAATCACTTAGCAACACATGTGCAGTTCCAGTTTTGGTCATACCTACCCTTCAAATTTCATGGGTGCTATTGTTCCCATAAAAGTAATTGGTTATAGCCTCCATTTTCCAACAGAATATCAGCTTGTAATTGTGCGTCGCTCTTGTATGCGCTGTGCTTGGGTAGGTTTTTCATCTGCAACCAGTAGTGTGGCGAATGATGGATTTTTTTAGAACTAGCAAGATGCCCATGCGTTGCACGCATCAAGATGCATTTGTATGAGTAGTTTATCTTGTGGGAGAAAAGGATGAACGAGGGAAGGCCTTATTTGCAAATCTGGAGAGGGTTGTGGGTATCTTTTTGCAAAATTGCCATTGTTTCATTCCTATCTGTCAGATATAAATCAGACGGCCTATATTGCAGGATGGAAGGCACACCATCATCACCAACTCTGTTTTTATAAGAAAAGAAAAAAGTAGAGAAAAAAGTAGAGAGTAGAGAAGTAGAGATAAATACTAAATATAAAATAAATATAATAGTAGTGAAGAGAGTAGAGATAGCAGAGACGTCGGGAAAGGATTGCACGCGCGCGGGAAAAAGCGGCCGGGCGTGCGCTAGTTTTGGCGCGCGGCGTCCGGCGTGTTATAAAATCCAACGCCCTCTCACCGCTCTATGCCTTGCCACCGCTCTCTCCCCACTCTGTGCCTCGCCACCGCTCTCTCTCTCCGCTCTTTCTCGCCTCGCCGCCGCCATGCCACCATGCCGTCGCGTCACTGGGAAACTTGGGGATACCCCGGAGTCCGCGCGCGCCCCTCCGGCGGCTTCTCCGCCGAGATCCGGTTCCGCAGGATGCTCCTCGGCCTCAGCAATTTCGGCACCACCAACAAGGCCGCCCACGCGTACGATGCGGTGGCATGGCGCCTCTGGTGGCCTCATAGAACATTGAACTTCCCCAACGTGCCGACGCGGGAGCGGGCACAGCAGATCGCGCCTCTGCCGCGGCTTATCACCAACGAGGATCGTCACGACAACCGGAGGCGGGAGCACCGTCTCGGCATCGCCGAGATGGATGAGGAAGCCATGGCGCTGTGGCGCCAACACTTCCCACAGGACATCAGCAACGAGCGCGAGTTCTACACGCAAAGGAGGGCGGAGAGGGATAAGAGGAGGGCGGAGGTAGCCGCCTATCGCGAGACAAGCGTAGGAGAAAAGTGGACGCTCAATTCAACATGAGGCTAGGAGCAGGGTCACCCTGGGAATCCGACAACGATCGGTATCTTCACGCCTACAGTCAGACTTCGGAGGAGGACATCACCGAGGAGGAGTCGGACGATGAGGAGTAGTTGAATAATCTATTTTTTATCTATCTATGCTGAGAACTATCCTCCACTCTCTAGTCTCTACTCTCTATCTCTACTTCTCAATATTAACACTGTAAATGCTTTTTTAAAGCATCGCGCATTGCGATTCTGTTGGATATGCTCTAACATGGCAGACGAGTGCTTTAATGCGCGAGTATTACTTGTAGTATATTTTTCTTGCCGTGTTGAGATTTTAAAACCACAAGTGCGAACATGTAGAGGAGCAATGAAGACCAACACGGGATATTGGGGACATCTTCAAGGAGCGTGGCAAGTTAAAGAGGAGCTGCACCTAACCTGTAAAACAAGCTTTGATAAGTAACACCCTTTCAATTACTTTCATTTAGCCTCGTGTTCTTCGATGTGTATATGTTGTAGTTTCTGTTTCTCTTAAGCCTCGTGTTATTCGATGTGCAATAAGAAGAGTCTTAATCATCCTAATGCTTTCGTTTTTGGCTTGATGTAGGAAGTGGGTGTTCTCACCTTGTAGTCTATTTTTATATTTTTTTCCTTTTCAATTCACTTCTCCCAGTTCTGTTTATCTGGCTTCTACTAAATGGATCTAGGTTGCTAGTATTGATCTAACAAAGAAGCAACTTCATGTCAGGATGCAGTTCCCGCGAGGAGGGAAGTATGGTCAACCTCGGGATCATGTTTCCAAAATGAGGCTAGATTACACACAAGGTGCCAGTTCCCTAATGATGCTGGATTAGACACAAGGTGCAAATTCCCAGATGATGTTGGATTACACACAAGCCAGGTGGAGTCGTCAGTTGTTCGTGTCCTCGTGGCTCTAGTAAAGGCTGAAAGAAAGCGTGCAGCCACCCTTGAGAATGAGCTGAGGTCCTGAAGAAGCGAAAAGAGCAATCATATGCTCTCTTCACCCATGCCAAAGAAGAGATGGAAGAAGCTAGAATTAAGCTAGAAGAGGCAGAGCAGGCTAGGCGTCTCTTGCTATCTAAAACTGTTGTCAATACAAAATTTCCTTCATAGTAGCTAGGCTCAAATGTTTATCCAGTCAGCATGCCTGTTGTGATGTCCGTGCATCTACTAATGTGGCACAATTATTTTTCGGGTCATGTAATAACAGCAATTACTTTCCAAACAATAACAGACAAAGCATTGGACATGGTATAGTTCACGCGCAAGCCCGACATTCCAAGTTCACCTTCCACATCAAACTCATGTTCACAGATATCTGCACATTCATACATAATTTCCACAACCATGATTCACTTCAAAGCCAAAAAAATTGAGTAGAGTTATGAATAAAGAAAAACCTCTAGTTCCTGCTACCAGTGCGAGCACAACAAGTCAAGACCATGCGTAATTAATTATATTTTGGTCATTTTTTGTGTTCTAAAATGCCGACCGGCTCGCGGAAGGACGTGTTGCCAGCACATGAGCGGATTCAATGAAGGCAGGCGGGGCAGTCTGAAGCCGGTTTCATGCGGCGAGGAGGCGTGTTCAGCCGGGCCTGCAGCGAGTGGGGCCCTCTGGGCCGACGTGCCGGTTTAATGCCTGCGCTATGAGAGGTCGCGTCCGTGTCAGAGCAATCACTCCCTCCAATCCTTTTTGTTCGGGTATAACAAAATCTCGTTTTCCATTCACATTTTACAAGTAAAATTCATGGACAAACTTTGACCCAAAATACGATGGGGACTAGTAAACCAAAACGGACGTAGTAGTTTTTTTAATCAAAGAAGGGTTTCCCCCTTCCGATTTTCATTACTAAAAACCAACATCTAAATCTAAACCATAGTATTTGCCCTAGAACTGTTGGGGGACGTAGTAATTTCAAAAAATTTCCTACGCACACGCAAGATCATGGTGATGCATAGCAACGAGAGGGGAGAGTGTGATCTACGTACCCTTGTAGACCGACAGCGGAAGCGTTGTGACAACGCGGTTGATGTAGTCTTACGTCTTCACGATCCGATCGATCCAAGCACCGTTACTCCGGCACCTCCGAGTTCTTGGCACACGTTCAGCTCGATGACGATCCCCGGGCTCCGATCCAGCAAAGCGTCGGGGAGGAGTTCGGTCAGCACGACGGCGTGGTGACGTTTTTGATGTTCTACCATTGCAGGGCTTTGCCTAAGCACCGCTACAATATGACCGAGGTGAAATATGGTGGAGGGGGGCACCGCACACGGCTAAGGAACGATCACGAAGATCAACTTGTGTGTCTAGAGGTGCCCCCCTGCCCCCGTATATAAAGGAGCAAGGGGGAGGGGGCGGCCGACCTAGAAGGGGGCGCGCCAAGGGGAGTCCTACTCCCACTGGGAATAGGACTCCTTCCTTCCTTGTTGGAGTAGGAGAAGGGGAAAGAGGGGGAGAGGAAAAAGGAAAAGGGGGCTGCGCCCCTTGTCCAATTCGGACCAGAGGGGGGCACAGGCCTCCTTCCTTTTGGCCTCTCTCCTCTATTCCCGTATGGCCCAATAAGGCCCATATACTCCCCGGCGAATTCCCGTAACTCTCCGGTACTCCAAAAAAATACCCGAATCACTCGGAACATTTCCGATGTCCGAATATAGTCGTTCAATATATCGATCTTTACGTCTCGACCATTTCGAGACTCCTTGTCATGTCCCCGATCTCATCCGGGACTCCGAACTCCTTCGGTACATCAAAACTCATAAACTCATAATATAACTGTCATCAAAACCTTAAGCGTGCGGACCCTACGGTTCGAGAACAATGTAGACATGACCGAGACATGTCTCCGGTCAATAACCAATAGCGGAACCTGGATGCTCGTATTGGCTCCTACATATTCTACGAAGATCTTTATCGGTCAAACCGCATAACAACATACGTTGTTCCCTTTGTCATCGGTATGTTACTTGCCCGAGATTCGATTGTCGGTATCTCAATACCTAGTTCAATCTCGTTACCGGCAAGTCTCTTTACTCGTTCCGTAATACATCATCTCACAACTAACTCATTAGTTGCAATGCTTGCAAGGCTTTATGTGATGTGCATTACCGAGAGGGCCCAGAGATACCTCTCCGACAATCGGAGTGACAAATCCTAATCTCGAAATACGCCAACCCAACATGTACCTTTGGAGACACCTGTAGAGCACCTTTATAATCACCCAGTTACGTTGTGACGTTTGGTAGCACACAAAGTGTTCCTCCAGCAAACGGGAGTTGCATAATCTCATAGTCATAGGAACATGTATAAGTCATGAAGAAAGCAATAGCAATATACTAAACGATCGGGTGCTAAGCTAATGGAATGGGTCATGTCAATCTGATCATTCACCTAATGATGTGATCCCGTTAATCAAATAACAACTCTTTGTCCATGGTTAGGAAACATAACCATCTTTGATTAACGAGCTAGTCAAGTAGAGGCATACTAGTGACACTCTGTTTGTCTATGTATTCACACATGTATTATGTTTCCGGTTAATACAATTCTAGCATGAATAATAAACATTTATCATGATATAAGGAAATAAATAATAACTTTATTATTGCCTCTAGGGCATATTTCCTTCAGTCTCCCACTTGCACTAGAGTCAATAATCTAGTTCACATCACCATGTGATTTAACACTAATAGTTCACATCTTTATGTGATTAGTTCACATCTTCATGTGACCAACACCCAAAGGGTTTACTAGATTCAGTAATCTAGTTCACATCGTTATGCGATTAACACCCAAAGAGTACTAAGGTGTGATCATGTTTTGCTTGTGAGAGAAGTTTAGTCAACGGGTCTGCCAAATTCAGATCCGTATGTATTTTGCAAATTTCTATGTCAACAATGCTCTGCACAGAGCTACTCTAGCTAATTGCTCCCACTTTCAATATGTATCCAGATTGAGACTTAGAGTCATCTGGATTAGTGTCAAAACTTGCATCGACGTAACCCTTTACGACGAACCTTTTTGTCACCTCAATAATCGAGAAACATATCCTTATTCCACTAAGGATAATTTTAACCGCCGTCCAGTGATCTACTCCTAGATCACTATTGTACTACCTTGCCAAAATCAGTGTAGGGTATACAATAGATCTGGTACGTAGCATGGCATACTTTATAGAACCTACGGCTGAGGCCTAGGGAATGACTTTCATTCTCTTTCTATCTTCTGTCGTGGTCGGGTTTTGAGTCTTACTCAATTTCACACCTTGTAACACAGACAAGAACTCTTTCTTTGACTGTTCTATTTTGAACTACTTCAAAATCTTGTCAAGGTATGTACTCATTGAAAAAAAAACTTATCAAGCGTCTTGATCTATCTCTATAGATCTTGATGTTCAATATGTCAGCAGCTTCACCGAGGTCTTTCTTTGGAAAATTCCTTTCAAACACTCCTTTATGCTTTGTAGAATAATTCTACATTATTTCCGATCAACAATATGTCATTCACATATACTTATCAGAAATGTTGTAGTGCTCCCACTCACTTTCTTGTAAATACAGGCTTCATCGCAAGTCTGTATAAAACTATATGCTTTGATCAACTTATCAAAGCATATATTCCAACTCCGAGATGCTTGCACCAGTCCATAGATCGATCGCTGGAGCTTGCATATTTTGTTAGCACCTTTAGGATTGACAAAACCTTCTGGTTGTATCATATACAACTCTTCTTTAATAAATCTATTAAGGAATGCAGTTTTGTTTATCCATTTGCCAGATTTCATAAAATGCGGCAATTGCTAACATGATTCGGACAGACTTAAGCATATATACGAGTGAGAAACTCTCATCGTAGTCAACACCTTGAACTTGTCAAAAACCTTTTGCGACAATTCTACCTTTGTAGATAGTAACACTACTATCAGCGTCCGTCTTCCTCTTGAAGATCCATTTATTCTCAATTGCTTGCCGATCATCGGGCAAGTCAACCAAAGTCCATACTTTGTTCTCATACATGGATCCCATCTCAGATTTCATGGCCTCAAGCCATTTTGCGGAATCTGGGCTCACCATCGCTTCTTCATAGTTCGTAGGTTTGTCATGGTCATGTAGCATGACCTCCAGAACAGGATTACCGTATCACTCTGGTGCGGATCTCACTCTGGTTTACCTACGAGATTCGGTAGTAACTTGATCTGAAGTTACATGATCATCATCATTAGCTTCCTCACTAAGTGGTGTAGTAATCACAGGAACAGATTTCTGTGATGAACTACTTTCCAATAAGAGAGAAGGTACAATTACCTTATCAAGTTCTACTTTCCTCCCACTTACTTCTTTCGAGAGAACCTCCTTCTCTAGAAAGGATCCATTCTTAGCAACGAATGTCTTGCCTTTGGATCTGTGATAGAAGGTGTACCCAACAGTAACTTTTTGGGTATCCTATGAAGATGCACTTTTCCGATTTGGGTTTGAGCTTATCAGGATGAAACTTTTTTTACATAAGCATTGCAACCCCAAACTTTAAGAAACGACAACTTTGGTTTCTTGCCAAACCACAGTTCATACGGTGTCGTCTCAACAGATTTAGATGGTGCCCTTTTAACGTGAATGCAGCTGTCTCTAATGCATAACCCCAAAACGATAGTGGTAGATCGGTAAGAGACATCATAGATTGCACTATATCCAATAAAGTACGGTTATGACGTTCGGACACAGCATTATGCTGTGGTGTTCCATGTGGCATGAGTTTGTGAAACTATTCCACATTGTTTTAATTGAAGACCAAACTCGTAACTCAAATATTTGTCTCCGCGATCAGATCGTAGAAACTTTATTTTCTTGTCACGATGATTTTCCACTTCACTCCAAAATTCTTTGAACTTTTCAAATGTTTCAGACTTATGTTTCATCAAGTAGATATACCCATATCTGCTCAAATCATCTGTGAAGTTCAGAAAATAACGATACTTGTCGTGAGCCTTAACACTCATCGGACCGCATACATTAGTATGTATTATTTCCAATAAGTCAGTTGCTCGCTCCGGAGAACGAAGTCTTAGTCATCTTGCCCATGAGGCATGGTTCGCAAGCATCAAGTGATTCATAATCAAGTGATTCCAAAATCCCATCAGCATGGAGTTTCTTCATGCGCTTTACACCAATATGACCTAAACGACAGTGCTACAAATAAGTTGCACTATCATTATTAACTTTGCATCTTTTGGTTTCAATATTATGATTATGTGTATCACTACGATCGAGATCCAATGAACTATTTTCATTGGGTGTGTAACCATATAAGGTTTTATTCATGTAAACAGAACAACAATTTATTCTCTTACTTAAATGAATAACCGTATTACAATAAACATGATCAAATCATATTCATGCTTAATGCAAACACCAAATAACACTTATTCAGGTTCAACACTAATCCCGAAAGTATAGGGAGTGTGCGATGATGATCATATCAATCTTGGAACCACTTCCAACACACATCGTCACTTCACCCTTAACTAGTCTCTGTTTATTCTGCAACTCCCGTTTCGAGTTACTAATCTTAGCAACTGAACTAGTATCAAATACTGAGGGGTTTCTATAAACACTAGTAAAGTACACATCAATAACATGTATATCAAATATACTTATGTTCACTTTGCCATCCTTCTTATCTGCCAATCACTTGGGGTAGTTCCGCTTCCAGTGACCAGTCCCTTTGCAGTAGAAACACTTAGTCTCAGGCTTAGGACCAGACTTGGGCTTCTTCACTTGAGCAGCAACTTGCTTGCTGTTCTTCTTGAAGTTCCCCTTCTTCCCTCTGCCCTTTTCTTGAAACTAGTGGTCTTGTCTCACATCAACATTTGATGTTTTTCTCGATTTCTACCTTCGTCAATTTCCGCATTACGAAGAGCTTGGGAATCGTTTCCGTTATCCCTTGCATATCATAGTTCATCACGTAGTTCTACTAACTTGGTGATGGTGACTAGAGAATTCTGTCAATCACTATCTTATCTGGAAGATTAACTCCCACTTGATTCAAGCGATTGTAGTACTCAGACAAACTGGGCAAATGCTCACTAGTTGAGCGATTCTCCTCCATCTTTTAGCTATAGAACTTGTTGGAGACTTCATATCTCTCAACTCGGGTATTTGCTTGAAATATTAACTTCAACTCCTGGAACATCTCATATGCTCCATGACGTTCAAAACGTCTTTGAAGTCCCGATTCTAAGCCATTAAGCATGGTGCACTAAACTATCAAGTAGTCATCATATTGAGCTAGCCAAACGTTCATAACGTCTGCATCTGCTCCTGCAATAGGTCCGTCACCTAGTGGTGCATCAAGGACATAATTCTTCTGTGCAGCAATGAGGATAAACCTCAGATCACGGATCCAATCCGCATCATTTCTACTAACATCTTTCAACACAATTTTCTCTAGGAACATATCAAAATAAATACAGGGAAGCAACAACGCGAGCTATTGATCTACAACATAATTTGCAAAATACTACCAGGACTAAGTTCATGATAAATTTAAGTTCAATTAATCATATTACTTAAGAACTCCCACTTAGATAGACATCCCTCTAATCCTCTAAGTGATTACGTGATCCAAATCAACTAAACCATGTCCGATCATCATGTGAGATGGAGTAGTTTCATTGGTGAACATCACTATGTAGATCATATCTACTATATGATTCACGCTCGACCTTTCGGTCTCCATGTTCCGAGGCCATATTTGTATATGCTTGGCTCGTCAAGTATAACCTGAGTATTCCGCGTGTGCAACTGTTTTGCACCCGTTGTATTTGAATGTAGAGCCTATCACACCCGATCATCATGTGGTGTCTCAGCACGAAGAACTTTCGCAACGGTGCATACTTAGGGAGAACACTTCTTGATAATTAGTGAGAGATCATCTTATAATGCTACCGTCAATCTAAGCAAGATAAGATGCATAAAAGATAAACATCACATGCAATCAATATAAGTGATATGATATGGCCATCATCATCTTGTGCTTGTGATTTCCATCTTCGAAGCACCGTCGTGATCACCATCGTCATCGGCGCGACACCTTGATCTCCATCGTAGCATCGTTGTCGTCTCACCAATCTTATGCTTCCACGACTATCGCTACCGCTTAGTGATAAAGTAAAGCATTACAGCGCGATTGCATTGCATACAATAAAGCGACAACCATATGGCTCCTGCCAGTTGCCGATAACTCGGTTACAAAACATGATCATCTCATACAATAAAATTTAGCATCATGTCTTGACCATATCACATCACAACATGCCCTGCGAAAACAAGTTAGACGTCCTCTACTTTGTTGTTGCAAGTTTTACGTGGCTGCTACGGGCTTAAGCAAGAACCAAGCTTACCTACGCATCAAAACCACAACGATAGTTTGTCAAGTTGGTGCTGTTTTAACCTTCGCAAGGACCGGGCGTAGCCACACTTGGTTCAACTAAAGTTGGAGAAACTGTCACCCGCTAGCCACCTTTGTGCAAAGCACGTCGGGAGAACCGGTCTCGCGTAAGCGTACGCGTAATGTCGGTCCGGGCCGCTTCATCCAACAATACCGCCGAAGCAAAGTATGACATGCTGGTAAGCAGTATGACTTATATCGCCCACAACTCACTTGTGTTCTACTCATGCATATAACATCAACACATAAAACCTAGGCTCTGATACCACTGTTGGGGAACGTAGTAATTTCAAAAAATTACCTACGCACACGCAAGATCATGGTGATGCATAGCAACGAGAGGGGAGAGTGTGATCTACGTACCCTTGTAGACCGACAGTGGAAGCATTGTGACAACGCGGTTGATGTAGTCTTACGTCTTCACGATCCGACCGATCCAAGCACCGTTACTCCGGCACCTCCGAGTTCTTGGCACACGTTCAGCTCGATGACGATCCCCGGGCTCCGATCCAGCAAAGCGTCGGGGAGGAGTTCCGTCAGCACGACGGCGTGGTGACGATTTTGATGTTCTACCGTCGCAGGGCTTCGCCTAAGCACCGCTACAATATGACCGAGGTGGAATATGGTGGAGGGGGGCACCGCACACGGCTAAGGAACGATCACGAAGATCAACTTGTGTGTCTAGAGGTGCCCCCCTGCCCCTGTATATAAAGGAGCAAGGGGGAGGGGGCGGCCGGCCTAGAAGGGGGCGCGCCAAGGGGAGTCCTACTCCCACTGGGAATAGGACTCCTTCCTTCCTTGTTGGAGTAGGAGAAGGGGAAAGAGGGGGAGAGGAAAAAGGAAAAGGGGGCTGCGCCCCTTGTCCAATTCGGACCAGAGGGGGGGCGCAGGCCTCCTTCCTTTTGGCCTCTCTCCTCTATTCCCGTATGGCCCAATAAGGCCCATATACTCCCCGGCGAATTCCCGTAACTCTCCGGTACTCCAAAAAATACCCGAATCATTCGGAACATTTCTGATGTCCGAATATAGTCGTCCAATATATCGATCTTTACGTCTCGACCATTTCGAGACTCCTCGTCATGTCCCCGATCTCATCCGGGACTCCGAACTCCTTCGGTACATCAAAACTCATAAACTCATAATATAACTGTCATCAAAACCTTAAGCGTGCGGACCCTACGGTTCGAGAACAATGTAGACATGACCGAGACATGTCTCCGGTCAATAACCAATAGCGGAACCTGGATGCTCATATTGGCTCCTACATATTCTACGAAGATCTTTATCAGTCAGACCGCATAACAACATACGTTGTTCCCTTTGTCATCGGTATGTTACTTGCCCGAGATTCGATCGTCGGTATCTCAATACCTAGTTCAATCTCGTTACCGGCAAGTCTCTTTACTCGTTCCGTAATACATCATCTCACAACTAACTCATTAGTTGCAATGCTTGCAAGGCTTTATGTGATGTGCATTACCGAGAGGGCCCAAAGATACCTCTCCGACAATCGGAGTGACAAATCCTAATCTCGAAATACGCCAACCCAACATGTACCTTTGGAGACACCTGTAGAGCACCTTTATAATCACCCAGTTACGTTGTGACGTTTGGTAGCACACAAAGTGTTCCTCCGGCAAACGGGAGTTGCATAATCTCATAGTCATAGGAACATGTATAAGTCATGAAGAAAGCAATAGCAACATACTAAACGATCGGGTGCTAAGCTAATGGAATGGGTCATGTCAATCTGATCATTCACCTAATGATGTGATCCCGTTAATCAAATAACAACTCTTTGTCCATGGTTAGGAAACATAACCAGCTTTGATTAACGAGCTAGTCAAGTAGAGGCATACTAGTGACACTCTGTTTGTCTATGTATTCACACATGTATTATGTTTCCGGTTAATACAATTCTAGCATGAATAATAAACATTTATCATGATATAAGGAAATAAATAATAACTTTATTATTGCCTCTAGGGCATATTTCCTTCAAGAACTACCTGGTTCCACATCTCGCAACATAAACCCATACAACCATACGCCAAGGAGGTACGTAGTACTATGAATTCCATTTTTGCTCCATACCAATCGTTCTAAAAACTACTTAGTACTTATAACGCACCATTGAAAATCGGAACTCTTAACCCCGCTAAAAAATGATATTTTAAACATGGCTACTCGATATGTGGCAACTGTCGAGCCACCGCCTCCAAGTCGTTCACCTGTGGTCCCGACCATCAACTCCTACGGATCAAATTATCACGCGAGCTGACTATTCCTACAAAGGTGCGCTCCACCATGTACCCGGTACCCGCGAATGCAGCAATCGTGCACCTAGGGTTTTAGGGTTTATTTTTTAATGTTGCCTTCACGTAACACTCATGTGTGCGAGACATTGAGATACCGACTGCGCGCGTGCGCCTCTTCTCTTCGTATATGTACTCCATCGTTTGTCTGGTATCCAAAAAATTATAATAACTACTAGCAATGTGCCAATGCGTTGCCACACGATCAGAGTAGATTAATAAATATTCACCGATTTGATAGAAAAAAAGTCTTGTTTTGAATTACGTATATCACTAAAAATATGTTATGTTCCACTCAAAATATATTCCTTTGTCGGTTTTCATGAGATAAGGGAGGAATGTTGTTGGTTTCAAGATTCAAGAAGTGGTATATGTCTAATTTCTACTCTTACTAGCAAGATGCCCGTGCGTTGCACGGAACATCAAGATATTGTGGGAGAAAAGGATGAACGAGGGAAGGCCTTATCTGCAAATGTGGAGAGGAGTGTGGGTAAATTGTGATAACCCACAAGTATAAGGGATCACAACAGCTTTCGAGGGTAGAGTATTCAACCCAAATTTATTGATTCGACACAAGGGGAGCCAAAGAATATTCTCAAGTATTAGCAGCTGAGTTGTCAATTCAACCACACCTGGAAACTTAGTATCTGCAGCAAAGTGTTTAGTAGCACAGTAATATGATAGTGGTGGTAGCAGCAACAAAAGTAAAGACAGCAAAAGTAATGTTTTTGGTATTTTGTAGTGATTGTAACAGTAGCAGCGGGAAAGTAAATAAGCGTAAACCAGTATATGGAAAACTCGTAGGCACCGGATCAGTGATGGATAATTATGCCGAATGCGGTTCATCATGTAACAGTCATAACATAGGGTGACACAGAACTAGCTCCAATTCATCAATGTAATGTAGGCATGTATTCCGTATATAGTCATACGTGCTTATGGAAAAGAACTTGCATGACATCTTTTGTCCTACCCTCCCGTGGCAGCGGGGTCCTATCGGAAACTAAGGGATATTAAGGCATCCTTTTAATATAGAAACAGAACAAAGCATTAGCACATAGTGAATACATGAACTCCTCAAACTATGGTCATCACCGGGAGTGGTCCCGATTATTGTCACTTCGGGGTTGCCGGATCATAACACATAGTAGGTGACTATAGATTTGCAAGATAGGATCAAGAACTCACATATATTCATGAAAACATAATAGGTTCAGATCTGAAATAATGGCACTCGGGCCCTAGTGACAAGCATTAAGCATAGCAAAGTCATAGCAACATCAATCTCAGAACATAGTGGATACTAGGGATCAAACCCTAACAAAACTAACACGATTACATGATAAATCTCATCCAACCCATCACCGTCCAGCAAGCCTACGATGGAATTACTCACGCACGGTGGTGAGAATCATGAAATTGGTGATGGAGGATGGTTGATGATGACGACGGCGACGAATCCCCCTCTCCGGAGCCCTGAACGGACTCCAGATCAGCCCTCCTGAGAGGTTTTAGGGCTTGGCGGCGGCTCCGTATCGTAAAACGCGATGATTTCTTCTCTCTGATTTTTTTCTCTCCGAAAGCAAATATATAGAGTTGGAGTTGGCGTCGGAGGGCATCCAGGGCGGCCACGAGGTAGGGGGTGCGCCCTAGAGGGGGCGCCCACCCTCGTGTGCAGGGTGTGGGCCCCTTGGTCTTCATCTTTGGCAAGGATTTTTATTATTTTTTCTAAGATGTTCCGTGGAGTTTCAGGTCATTCCGAGAATATTTGTTTTCTGCACATAAAACAACATCATGGCAATTCTGCTGTAAACAGCGTCAGTCCGGGTTAGTTCCATTCAAATCATACAAGTTAGAGTCCAAAACAAGGGCAAAAGTGTTTGGAAAAGTAGATACGATGGAGATGTATCAACTCCCCCAAGCTTAAACCCTTGCTTGTCCTCAAGCAATTCAGTTGACAAACTGAAAGAAAGAAAGAATAACTTTTACAAACTCTGTTTGCTCTTGTTGTTGTAACTATGTCAAGCCAGTATTCAAGTTTTCAGCATATATCATAACTAACCACATTTGCAATAATTCTCAGGTCTCATAATTACTCATATCAATAGCATAATCAACTAGCAAGCCATAATACTAAATCTCGGATGACAACACTTTCTCAAAACAATCATAATATGATATAACAAGATGGTATCTCGCTAGCCCTTTCTGAGACCGCAAAACATAAATGCATAGCACCTTTAAAGATCAAGGACTGACTAGACATTGTAATTCATGGTAAAAGAGATCCAATCATAGTCACACCCAACATAGATTAATAGTGATGAATGCAAATGACAGCTGTGCTCTCCAACTAGTGCTTTTTAATAAGAGGGTGATGACTCAACATAAAAGTAAATGGATAGGCCCTTCGCAGAGGGAAGCAGGGATTTGTAGAGGTTCCAGAGCTTGGTTTTGAAATAGAGATAAATTGTATTTTGAGCGGTATACTTTCATTGTCAACGTAACAACTAAGAGATGTCGATATCTTCCATTCTAAACACATTATAGGTGGTTCCCAAACAGAATGGTAAAGTTTATACTCCCACTCCACCAACAAGCATCAATCCATGACTTGCTCGAAACAACGAGTGTCTCCAACATACATCAGGTCCCAAGGGGAGTTTTGTTTGCAATTAATTTTGATTTAGTTTGCATAAAGCATGGGACCGGGCATCCCGGTGACCAGCCATTTTCTTGTGAGTGAGGAGCGGAGTCCACTCCTCTTGAGAATAACCCACCTAACACGGAAGATAAGAACAGCCTTGGTTGATACATGAGCTATTCGAGCATACAAAACATAATGTTTATTTGAAGGTTTAGAGTTTGGCACATACAAATTTATTTGGAACGGCAGGTAGATACCGCATATAGGAAGGTATAGTGGACTCATCTGGAATAACTTTGGGGTTTAAGGGATTGG
The DNA here is from genome assembly GCF_056163025.1 of Triticum urartu. Lineage (NCBI taxonomy): Eukaryota > Viridiplantae > Streptophyta > Magnoliopsida > Poales > Poaceae > Triticum > Triticum urartu. The sequence continues at coordinate 346,223,966 of NC_141873.1, read as the reverse complement.
ATGCACAAGCAGTATTCCTGCTTAGTACAAGTGAAGGCTAGCAAAAGACTGGGAAGCGACCAACTAGAGAGCGACAATAGCCATGTACATGCATTAAGATTAATAAACATTGGATGCAAGCATGAGTAGGATATAATCCACCATGAACATAAATATCGTGAAGGCTATGTTGAGTTTGTTTCAACTACATGCGTGAACATGTGCCAAGTCAAGTCACTTAAATCATTCAAAGGAGGATACCACCCCATCATACCACATCATAACCATCTCAATAGCATGTTGGCACGCAAGGTAAACCATTATAACTCATAGCTCATCAAGCATGGCACAAGCAACTATGATCTCTAATTGTCATTGAAAACATGTTTATTCATAATAAGCTGAATCAAGAACGAGGGGCTCATCATATTTACAAAAACAAAAGAGGTCGAGTTCATACCAGCTTTTCTCATCTGAGTCAGCTCATCATATATCATCATAATTGCCTTTCACTTGCACGACAGAATGATGTTAATAATATTAAGAGTGCACGTGCATTGGACTAAGCTGGAATCTGCGAGCATTGAATAAACAGGAGAAGACAAGGCAATATGGGCTCTGGGTTAATTCAACAATAATGCATATAAGAGCCACTTCAACAATTTAATTCTAGTCTTCTCCTACTGACCCCCAAGGAAAAGAAAAGAAATAAAAACTATTTACACGGAAAAGCTCCCAACAAGCAAAAGAAGAACGGGAAATATTTTTGGGTTTTCTTTTTAATTATTACTACTACAGTAGAAAAATAAACTACCACTAATTTTTTGGTTTTTCTTAAGGTTTATCAAACACACAAGAAGAAAGCAGGAAAAAGAAAATAAACTAGCATGGATATTACAGTGAAAGAGTATGAGAACCGACATCTAGCAATGAGTGTGTGTGAACATAATTGTAATGTCGGTGAGAAATACGTACTCCCCCAAGCTTAGGCTTTTGGCCTAAGTTGGTCTATTGCCAGGGATAGCCTGGCGGATACCCGTAAGTGTAGCTAGGGTCATACTGGGACGAAGAATACTTGGGATCATATTGATGTGCAGCGGTTATCGCCTGCTGAGCTGCAGCGTGGAGTCGGCCTGCCTCCGCTCTCCTCTCGTACTCATCTGCCTCCTCTCTGGTGATAGTGTATCTTCGTTTTGCCTGAGCATCAAAGAAGGCAGGAGCAGGGAGAGTAATACGGACAACGTGCCGTTTGTTAAAAATTAAACGATATAAGAGAGGTGATTCAGGCCTCTCGACAAACTGGTGCGAAGCCATAGAGTTATAATCTAAAAAGGCAGGAGACAACTCTGTATCACTCTCACGAATGTCTATCTCAAGAAAATTAGCTAAGCGGGTTGCATAAATTCCTCCAAAGAAATCTCCATTATGTCTATTATGATGCAACCTACGAGCTACAATGGCTCCCATATGATAAGATTGGTCTCCTAACACAGCACTCCTGAGAATGCTAAGGTCAGGGACACACATGTGACATGCTTCATCCTTAGCATTTATGCATCTACCGATGAAGAAAGCAAAATAATGTACAGCAGGAAAGTGAATGCTCCCTATGGTAGCCTGCATTATATCTCTGGATTCCCCTACAGTTATACTAGCAAGAAAGTTTCTAAATTCAGATTTAGGGGGATCCCTAATACTACCCCATGATGGAAGTTTGCAAGCAAGAGTGAAATCCTCTAGGTCCATGGTATAAGATTTGCCATAAAGATCAAACATGACTGAAGGAGAATTACGCAAAGATGAATACTCAAACCTCCTCACAAAGGAACTTGTGAGATCATGATACTGGAGGCATTTGTTAGCCTCAAAATCCTCAAGACCAGCATTGCGCAAATATGATTTGAATTCTTCTTTAATTCCCGCATGGTCCATAAAATTTTCCGACGGCCATTCGCAAGGCCGTATTGGAGCGTCTCTTGGTGGATCCTCGTCAGCATCGTGCATAGCAATCCTGGGTCCTTGCTTCTTAGAGGAACCACCTTGGAACATCTTCCTAAGCATAATGTTTTTCTTTGAAAAATTCTGAAATTTTTAGGAACTTCAAACAAAAGTGAACCAACTTCAATAAAACTGATAGCAACTACTCCTACAAGTGCCTAGAGCCTATATCAATCTTAGAACTACTTGGAACCATATAAATTTGACATGCAAGCTCAAGAACATGGTCACCTATGCAGCACAAATTTGCAAAGAATAAAGCACTAGAACAAAAACTAATTGGACCAATGGAGGAGTCACATACCAAGGAACAATCTCCCCAAGCAGTTTTGCGAGAGGTGCTTTGAGCAAGGAGATCGAAAATCACAGCAAAAGTGGCTGGAACTCATGCTTGAGTTGGTTTTTACTAATTACCAAAAAGTATAGAGAGGGTACAGAAGTTTGTGCTTCTAGTTTCATCCATCTCATGCTCATCAAAAAGAATCCACTAACAAGGTTGATCAAGTCTTGTTAACAAACTCATTCCGATAATCATGAAACCAGAGAAATTTTGAATAACACTAAGTTACCTCAACGGGGATATGCACATCCCCAATAGTAAGTATATCATATTTCTTTTTGACAGTAGGAAGAGGAAATTCAAAACCTCCAATTATAATCGATGGAATTTTTCCAATGGAGTTGATACTATGAACTTGACTCGTAAAGTGTACCGTATGCTCATTATCATTAACATGAAAAGTGACATTGCCTTTGTTGCAATCAATAACAGCCCCTGCAGTATTAAGAAAAGGTCTTCCAAAGAATAAAAGACATACTATCATCCTTGGGAATATCAAGAATAACAAAGTCCGTTAAAATAGTAACGTTTGCAACCACAACAGGCACATCCTCACAGATACCGACAGGTATAGCAGTTGATTTATCAGCCATTTGCAAAGATATTTCAGTAGCTGTGAACTTATTCAAGTCAAGTCTATGATATAGAGAGAGAGGCATAACACTAACACCGGCTCCAAGATCACATAAAGCAGTTTTAATATAATTTCTTTTAATGGAGCAAGGTATAGTAGGTACTCCGGGGTCTCCAAGTTTCTTTGGTATTCCACCCTTAAAAGTATAATTAGCAAGCATGGTGGAAATTTCAGCTTCCGGTATCTTTCTTTTATTAGTAATGATATCCTTCATATATTTAGCATAAAGATTTGTTTTGAGCACATCAGTTAATCGGATACGCAAAAAGATAGGCCTAATCATTTCAGCAAAGCGCTCAAAATCCTCATCATCCTTTTTCTTGGATGGTTTCAGAGGAAAAGGCATGGGTTTCTGAACCCAAGGTTCCCTTTCTTTACCATGTTTCCTAGCAATAAAGTCTCTTTTATCATAACGTTGATTCTTTGATTGTGGGTTATCAAGATCAACAACAGGTTCAATTTCTACATCATTATCATTATTAGGTTGAGCATCATCATGAACATCATCATTAATATTTTCATTAGGTTCATGTTCATTACCTGATTGTGTTTCAGCATCAGACATGGAGATATCATTTGTATTATCAGGTGGTTCAGCAATAGGTTCACTAGAAGTTTGCACAGTTCTATCATTTTTCTTCTTCTTCTTTTTAGAAGAACTAGGAACATCAATATTATTTCTTTGAGAATCTTGCTCGATTCTCTTAGGGTGGCCTTCAGGATACAAAGGTTCCTGAGTCATTCTACCAGTTCTAGTAGCCACTCTAACAGCATAATCATTTTTCTTACTATTCATTTCATCAAGCACTTCTTTTTGAGCCTTATGTACTTGTTCTACTTGAGTGGTAACCATAGAAGCATGTTTGCTAACAAGTTTAAGTTCACCTTTAATATTAGCCATATAATCACCCAAGCGTCTAATCATATAAGCATTTCCCTTTAATTGTCTACCAAAATAAGCATTGAAGTCATCTTGCTTAAAGATAAAGTTATCAAACTCATCCAAGCACTGACTAGCAATTTTAGTTGGAGGGACTTCAGCTTTATCATATCTATAGAGAGAATTTACCTTTACTACCTGTGTCGGGATATCGGGATCAGGAGGTTCTTCAGTAAATAAAGAATTGAGATCATATGTTTCTTCAACAGGCGGTATATTAAGACCATGTATTTCTTCAATAGGAGGTAAATTCTTAACATCTTTAGCTTTAATACCTTTTTCTTTCATAGATTTCTTTGCCTCTTGCATATCTTCGGGACTGAGGAATAGAACACCTCTCTTCTTCGGAGTTGGTTTAGGAATAGACTCAGTAATTGGAGCAGGAGCTGGCTCAGGAGGTGCCCAATTATTTTCATTTGTCAACATATTATTCAATAGAATTTCAGCTTCATCCGGTGTTCTTTCCCTGAAAAGAGAACCAGCACAACTATCCAGGTAATCTCTGGAAGCATCGGTTAGTCCATTATAAAAGATATCAAGTATTTCAGGTTTCTTAAGAGGATGATCAGGCAAAGCATTAAGTAACTTGAGAAGCCTCCCCCATGCTTGTTGGAGACTCTCTTCTTTAATTTGCATGAAGTTGTATATTTCCCTCAAAGCAGCTTGTTTCTCATGAGCAGGGAAATATTTAGCAGAGAAGTAATAAATCATATCCTGGGGACTACGCACACAACCAGGATCAAGAGAATTAAACCATATCTTAGCATCACCCTTTAATGAGAACGGAAATATTTTGAGTATATAAAAGTAACGCGATCTCTCATCATTAGTAAACAGGGCGGCTATATCATTTAACTTAGTAAGATGTGCCACAATAGTTTTAGATTCATAGCCATAAAACGGATCAGATTCAACCAAAGTAATTATATCAGGATCAACAGAGAATTCATAATCCTTATCAGGAACATATATAGGTGAAGTAGCAAAAGCGGGGTCGGGTTTCATTTTATCTCTAAGTGATTCTTTGTTCCATTTAACTAATAACCTCTTAAGCTCATATCTATCCCTGCAAGCTAAAATAGCTAAAGAAGATTCTTTATCAAAAACATAACCCTCAGGAATAACAGGCATATTTTCATCATCACTATCATCATCGTATTCAGATTCAATAATTTCTTTTTCTCTAGACCTAGCAATTTGTTCATCAAGAAATTCACCAAGGGGCACAGTAGTATCAGGCATAGAAGCAGTTTCATCATAAGTATCATGCATAGCAGAAGTGGCATCATCAATATCATGCGACATATCGGAACGAATAGTAGAAGTAGGTTTAGGTGTCGCTAGCTTACTCATAATAGAAGGTGAATCAAGTGTAGAGCTAGATGGCAGTTCCTTACCTCCCCTCGTAGTTGAGGGATAAATTGTTGTCTTAGCGTCTTCCAAGTTCTTCATAGTGTCCAGCAGATATAAATCCCAAGTGACTCAAAGAATAGAGCTATGATCCCCGTCAATGGCGCCAGAAATTAGTCTTGATAACCCACAAGTATAGGGGATCGCAACAGCTTTTGAGGGTAGAGTATTCAACCCAAATTTATTGATTTGACACAAGGGGAGCCAAAGAATATTCTCAAGTATTAGCAGCTGAGTTGTCAACTCAACCACACTTGGAAACTTAGTATCTGCAGCAAAGTGTTTAGTAGCATAGTAATATGATAGTGGTGGTAGTAGCAACAAAAGTAAAGACAGCAAAATTAATGTTTTTGGTATTTTGTAGTGATTGTAACAGTAGCAGCGGGAAAGTAAATAAGCGTAAACCAGTATATGGAAAACTCGTAGGCACCGGATCAGTGATGGATAATTATGCCAGATGCGGTTCATCATGTAACAGTCCTAACATAGGGTGACACAGAACTAGCACCAATTCATCAATGTAATGTAGGCATGTATTCCGTATATAGTCATACGTGCTTATGGAAAAGAACTTGCATGACATCTTTTGTCCTACCCTCCTGTGGCAGCGGGGTCCTATCGGAAACTAAGGGATATTAAGGCATCCTTTTAATATAGAAACAGAACAAAGCATTAGCACATAGTGAATACATGAACTCCTCAAACTATGGTCATCACCGGGAGTGGTCCCGATTATTGTCACTTCGGGGTTGCCGGATCATAACACATAGTAGGTGACTATAGATTTGCAAGATAGGATCAAGAACTCACATATATTCATGAAAACATAATAGGTTCAGATCTGAAATAATGGCACTCGGGCCCTAGTGACAAGCATTAAGCATAGCAAAGTCATAGCAACATCAATCTCAGAACATAGTGGATAATAGGGATCAAACCCTAAAAAAACTAACTCGATTACATGATAAATCTCATCCAACCCATCACCGTCCAGCAAGCCTATGATGGAATTACTCACGCACGGTGGTGAGCATCATGAAATTGGTGATGGAGGAGGTTGATGATGACAACGGCGACGAATCCCCCTCTCCGGAGCCTCGAATGGACCTTAGATCAGCCCCCCGAGAGGTTTTAGGGCTTGGCAGCGGCTCCGTATCGTAAAACGCAATGATTTCTTCTCTCTGATTTTTTTCTCTCCGAAAGCAAATATATAGAGTTGGAGTTGGCATCGGAGGGCATCCAGGGGGCCCACGAGGTAGGGGGCACGCCCTAGAGGGGGGGCGCCCCCACCCTCGTGGACAGGGTGTGGGCCCTTGGTCTTCATCTTTGGCGAGGATTTTTTATTATTTTTTCTAAGATGTTCCGTGGAGTTTCAGGTCATTCCGAGAATATATTTTTTTCTGCACATAAAACAACATCATGGCAATTCTGCTGAAAACAGCGTCAGTCCGGTTTAGTTCCATTCAAATCATACAAGTTAGAGTCCAAAACAAGGGCAAAAGTGTTTGGAAAAGTAGATACGATGGAGACATATCAAATTGCCATAGTTTCCTTCCTATCCGTCAGATATAAATCGGACGACCCGTATTGCAGGATGGCAGGCCCACCATCATCACCAACTCTGTTTTTTATCCCTACTCTTATAAAAATCATAGTCGGTGATGATCATGTGCCTGCCATCCTGCAATATAGGCCGTCCGATATATATCTGACGGATAGGAAGGAAACTATGGCAAATTTGCAAAAAGATACCCACACCCCTCTCCACACTTGCAAATAACGCCTTCCCTTGTTCATCCTTTTCTCCCACAAGATAAACTACTCATACAAATGCATCTTGATATTCCGTGCAACACATGGGCATCTTGCTAGTTGTTGCAAAAAGCCCATGTGTGGGAGAGAGAGAGAGAGGGAGAGAGGAGGAGGACGGAGTGCATGTGTTGAAGGAAATATGCCCTAGAGGCAATAATAAAGTTATTATTTATTTCCTTATATCGTGATAAATGTTTATTATTCATGCTAGAATTGTATTAACCGGAAACATAATACATGTGTGAATACATAGACAAACAGAGTGTCACTAGTATGCCTCTACTTGACTAGCTCGTTAATCAAAGATGGTTATGTTTCCTAACCATAAACAATGAGTTGTTATTTGATTAACGAGGTCACGTCATTAGGTGAATGATCTGATTGACATGACCCATTCCATTAGCTTAGCACCAGATCGTTTAGTATGTTGCTATTGTTTTCTTCATGACTTATACATGTTCCTATGACTATGAGATTATACACCGGAGGAACACTTTGGGTGCTACCAAACGTCACAACGTAACTGGGTGATTATAAAGGAGCATTACAGGTGTCTCCAAAGGTAGATGTTGGGTTGGCGTATTTCGAGATTAGGATTTGTCACTCCGATTATCGGAGAGGTATCTCTGGGCCGTCTCGGTAATGCACATCACATAAGCATTGCAAGCATTACAACTAATATGTTAGTTGTGAAATGATGTATTACGGAACGAGTAAAGAGACTTGCCGGTAACGAGATTGAACTAGGTATTGGATACCGACGATCGAATCTCGGGTAAGTAACATACCGATGACAAAGGGAACAACGTATGTTGTTATGCGGTCTGACCGATAAAGATCTTCGTAGAATATGTAGGAGCCAATATGGGCATCCAGGTCCCGCTATTGGTTATTGACCGGAGACATGTCTCAGTCATGTCTACATTGTTCTCGAACCCGTAGGGTCCGCACGCTTAAGGTTACGATGATAGTTACGTTATGAGTTTATGCATTTTGATGTACCGAAGGTTGTTCGGAGTCCCGGATGTGATCACGGACATGACGAGGAGTCTCGAAATGGTCGAGACGTAAAGATTGATATATTGGAAGCCTATGTTTGGACATCGGAAGTGTTCCGGGTGAAATCGGGATTTTACCGGGTTACCGGGAGGTTACCGGAACCCCCCCGGGAGCCATATGGGCCTTCATGGGCCTTAGTGGAAAGGAGAAAAGGGCAGCCCAAGGGGGCTGCGCACCTCACCCCTCCCCTAGTCCTATTAGGACTAGGAGAGGTGGCCGGCCACCCTTCTCCCTCTTTCCCCCTTTGGGAATCCTAGTTGGAATAGGATAGGAGGGGAGTCCTACTCCCGGAAGGAGTAGGACTCCTCCTGCGCCACCTCTCCTTGGCCGGCGCCCCCTCCCCCCTTGGCTCCTTTATATACTGAGGTAGAGGCACCCCAAAACACACAAGTTGATCCACGTGATCTATTCCTTAGCTGTGTGCGGTGCCCCCTGCCACCATATACCTCGATAATACTGTAGCGGAGTTTAGGCGAAGCCCTGCTGCTGTAGTTCATCAAGATCGTCACCACGCCGTCGTGCTGACAGAATTCTTCCCCGACACTTTGCTGGATTGGAGTCCGGGGATCGTCATCAAGCTGAACGTGTGCTCGAACTCGGAGGTGCCGTAGTTTCGGTGCTTGATCGGTTGGATCGTGAAGACGTACGACTACTTCCTCTACGTCGTGTCATCGCTTCCGCAGTCGGTCTGTGTTGGGTACGTAGACAACACTCTCCCGTCTCGTTGCTATGCATCACATGATCTTGCGTGTGCATAGGAAATTTTTTGAAATTACTACGAAACCCAACATGTGTGACAAAGACACAAAGAGTGTGTGTGAGAGAGGTATCAGCTTAAAATGAGGCGATAGTGTGTGTGTGCACGATCGAGAGGGCGTGTCTCAAGAAGGGAAGAAAAATCTACATAGATACAAGGAGCAGGAGAGAGACATGTATGCGATAGTGGAAGCACGAGTGTGTGGGTGTGTAAACCTATCTAGAGGCTAGTCAATAAATGTTTGTGAGAGAAATACGAGTCGGGGTGCGAAAGCGAGAGTTTTGTGTGTGTGTGAGAGAGATGATAGTCGGGAATGGGAGTGGAAGCAGAAGTTGTGTTTGTGTGTCAGAGAGGGGGGATTTTGTCTGATCAGTAAACAAATGAATAATGTCAGTCTGGAATGGAGATGAAAAGGAGACCGCAACAAATGTTTTGTCTATAGGAGAGAGAGAGTAATTTTAGTGGTATGATTCATATCTAGAGACATATAGGGTGTGTGAGAGAATCCCATAGAGAGAAAGACGAGTGGAGACTGTGTGTGTGGCGGTGAAAAAGAAAGCTTAGGTACCTAGTGATACGAGAGAACGATAGAGACGTGAGAGTTAATGAAAACCGTGTAATGTATAATGATAGGGAGAGTGTGAAACTTCTCAAGGGAGACATCGAGAGACCATGTTTGCGAGGATAGGAGAAACATGAAGTGAGCATGCGGGTGAGCTGGAGAAAAGAGAGTGATAGCTACATGAAGGAGCATGCATGCGAGAGAGATGGGCGTGAAAGGATTGAACGTAAAAGGGCTTCAAATATTTGAATTCGAGATGATGATACATGTAATCCATACTCGAACCAAAATTGATCTATCAAACATGCATACTCATATGAATTCACGCACATCAATGTTATTTAATATGTAGATATTACTGATCCATACATTTTAGTAGAACATAATTTGGTTTAATTTTTTGAATTCAACCTTATGATTTTGAGATCATTGTATTTGTAAATCATATTATACATATAAAGGAGCAGAATTCTTTGTTGTGCTTTTGAAAGTATATATAAAAAATGATGTATATAGAATTTTATTCCAATCGAAAATGGATCCCGCCCGAAAAAAATAGAATACAAACGGGATTAGAATTGAGTTGGCACGGTAAATATGCACTCTGCAAAATTTGAACGACGCGGGGAAAGTCGCAGTAACCGCCCCAAACCAAAATCTGCGAGATGGAAGTTACTACTGCCTATCCCTGCCACGCAAAGCCTATCTGCTCAATTTTTTTAGGTTTCGATAGGGGTAGGTTTGTAATTTCACTCAAACGTGACATAATCGCCTCTCACCCGGATCCATACATGGTGGGCGCCAAAACACAGTGTGTCCTCGACCGAAATCGACTCCCTCCCCGATTCATACACGGTGGGCGCCAAAAACAAACTCTCGTCGGCAAATATTCGGTGTATGCGAGATTACCGTCCTATCTCCAACCAACTAATATTGATGTGATGTAGGAAATTTGAAACGGGGGCTAAGTTTGTAAATTTCCTCGCATTTGAGACAAGCGTGCCCTGGAGACATGGTTCCCCCTTCCTCTCCACCTACATTTCCCCATTCGTTCCTCCAAAACACCCTCTCCACCCCAGCCTCCTCCGTCCGCCACCCCATCCACCGTCGTCCTCCTCCACCATGCCGGAGCTGATACCCCGACGCCGCTATCCATTACAAGAGACCGACCTCTCTCATCCACGGCTTCAGACTAGGATCCTTGCATCCCGTCCTCTCGCTTCATCCCCGCCGTCATCCACCTTGCCGGCGCCGCTCCTACGACCGTCTCGTCCACCGCGCCCCTCCGCCACCGTCTACCCTCCTAGATCTGCTTCCACGCCGCCGACAGCCATCGCTACCGCAGCACCGTTAAATTCTCAGTAGATGCATACATGGTGCCGCACCAAAGGCAGTACTCTTTCATATCTTCTCAACTTATTTATCGCAGCAAGAAAATAGATCGCCACTGCTTTACTCTGATTTCTTGTCCATCACTTACTTGCTAGTTGAAAGCAAACATTGCTTGTGAAGTTGCCTTTGTCCGGTTTGCACCTTCAGATCCGCCATGGCATGCTCAACACCATACTCCCAATGCTTATGGTTTTCCCCTTTTATAATCCACACTAGCTAAATCACAGTAGACTAAATTTCAAAATTGGGTCAGTTGATTTTTCAGAGCTCGCCGGAGTTCGCCAGTGTGAACAAAGGGGCTCGGGTGGGGACGGTGGTTGTGGGGGGCGGTGGTGGGGCCTCGCTGAACGAAGAAAACTCGACGTGGGTGGGGGCGGGGGTGGGGGTGACGGTGGCGTTGGAACACAGGCGGTGGTGGCCGGTGGCCCGTGTGGTGTTCTGTATGGGAAGAATCAGAGACAAGGAAGAAGAAGGGTTAGGAGACGTAGGATCTCCATCCAACCACCTGAAATGGTCAACTGACCCAAATGACAAAAGTCACGCGAGTTGCATGCAGACATGCCTTTATAATAAGTACCATCATCGTACCTGCTTAGCACTGCTCCTGAATCCATCAAGCTAAACAACGTGCCACTCATAATCCTACTTTACTTCCGAAAAAGAACGTGCACCACATATAGAGAGACAGCAGGGAGTTGCTTTCTTAATGTGCTCTGGTTCATCATGTGTGGGCACTGCGCAACGAACATTTTATTATCCAAAATATGCTTGCTCTTCTTTAGCATGTTCCTCTTCCGTTCTTCTTTAATAAGTACTCTCTCTGTTCCTAAATACAAGTCTTTGTATAGATTCCACCATGGACTACATATGGAGCAAAATGAGTGAATCTACACTCTAAAATGTATCTGGATACATCTGTATGTGATCCATAGTGGAAATCTCTACCAAGACTTATATTTTGGAAAGGAGGGAGTATGATAGTAGTACAATATGTTCCTTGTAGTGAAGATGAGCAGGGACATTTGCAGTGTAGAGGTCTATACGGTCGGTTGTGATGGACACTATGAACTCTTTGGGCCTCTTTGATTTGTAGGATTTTGTAAACATGGGAATAGGATTTGTAGTGGACTGCCCACTTGAATCCTATAAGAATGGCAAGGAAATGCGGGGAGCTGTGTCGCCTTTGAGAGTTACACTGATATTAACAGTACCGCACCTTCAGTTGAAGAGAGATGGTATCTGAAGCCTTTCTAGCCGTACCAGCAATACTAGCACATATATTCCAGCAAGTTCCACTTTGCTGATTTTACTCTGATGCTTACAGTTTTCCCGTTATATGTACACTATGATCTGTGTAGCTGCTTTGTGTCGCACTAGCAGCAGTCCACTCTTGAAGCTAAACACTGCAATGACTTACAAAATTGGCACCAAGGCATTGAGTGATTGTGCATATCTTGCATATATTGTCTTGCATTTCTTCTACTTTGTTGCACTGTCATCTGCTTAGTTTACTCATCATATATGTCGAGATGCCATGCCCATCCATTATCAATACATATTCCAGCTGTCATCATACCATGTTTTTTCACACAAATGATGTTCTTGTGCATCAGACATCAAAAAGGAAGAGGGTGATTGCCGAACCTCAAGGAGCACCAGCAAAGTCCTTGAAAAACGTGGTTGTGCCGGAGAAATCAGACAACACCCCACTTATATCGGCTGTACAACCAGTGACACAAAACGTAGGACCGACTCCAGCAGACTGTACCCATACTTCACTAGCCACACCACTAGCCCCACCACACAGGACCTGCACCCAGCAAAAGGTATGCTGATTTCAGTTGCCATTGCACCAGCCGTACCTCAGAAAAATCTCACTCCAGCAAAAAGTATAGCAAGTCCACTGGCCGAAGACCTATCCCAACTGCAGAGACGGCCAAATCCTGCTGATTGGAACCCCATTCCAGTTATTCCCAGTTTAAAAGACAATGCTTTCAACGTTGTTAGGGACTACGTGCATATATTCCCATCACGGGAAGATTATAGTGAAGACAAACACCATTTTCGCATCTTCCTGGCCCACTTACGTGTAAGTGCTATTATTCATGGTGATTATTTTCCTGTTTTCTGCTGATTGAACACATCAATGATTTACATTAAATTGTTGTAAGTAGGCGAGGGTCAATCTGGATAGTCATGACGAGCAAATCTTGCTTGCGCTTTTCAAGGAAGCATTGTAGCAGTATCGGTGTTACCAAAGGAAATCACACTTTGATGGCAAGTCTATAAATGAATTTCTGGTGAAGTCTCCTGTGCTAAATTTAGAAGACATTGAATGGAAAAACCTTTTAATGCACTGGTATCCTTCCGAGGATGAGGTACTGTCTATGATATCGCATGAAAATTTCAACTTCTACTTTTTCGCATGTGCCTTACGGATCTTTTTTGCAGGAAATCTGCTCGAAAAGGAATTCCAGTTTGAAAAGAACGAGAGGATATCGCAAATCTGCTGCCCGCTGCTTTGCTCTTGTTAGTAACTATTGTCATGTATCACTGTACTTGCATACATACCTGGTTCATTATGTGACAGCAGTATGCATGATAGCTTGCTTATCAATTGTTCGCTCCAAATTATCTGATCTGTATGAATGGTTACATTAGTGTAGAATATATCCAATGCCAATGAAATTTTCTAGCTCTGCATTGTTCTTGTAAGTACCTGCTGTCCTTCATCAGTGTACTTATATTAACAGGTAGTTGTTCATGTACCATCACTCTGCAGCTTATTTTCCTTTGCCCTCCATTTTCTACACATAAGATCTATATTTACTCTTACCATAAGGTTGGATAACACCGATTGTACTAAAGAAGTTTAGCTCTGCATTGCTCTTGGCTGTACCTTTTGCTTGTATCGCTGTACTTACATTTATAGCTACTTGGTTATGTAGCATCACTCTTCATCTTATCTTAAATATTCTCCATTTTTCATTATATTGTCACATCTATATTTGCTCTTAACAAAATGTAGAATAAAGGCAATGGTTATGAAGAAGATTTTGTGGCAAACTTCTTGAATTGCCCCCCCCCCATCAGCATGGACAAGGGCTTTATAGAGCCTGCCTTCACCAATAATGTAAGTTTGTCCATCTCAAGCCTTCAAACTTTGTTGTGTATATTTGGTTAGGCATGACTACAACAGTTGTTTATTTTTGGTGTTTGCATCAAATTGCATGTTTAAAGTTTATTATGTACTTCATAAACAAAAGTTTGTCCTTCTCAATTTAAGTTTTCAGTTGTACAACCAAGTTCCTTCTTCATACCATGTAAATTAAACTATACAAAGCAACTGAGCTTATTTTCCCAATCTGAAATGGGATAAATTGACAGCACACTAACCATTGATACTTATGAGTTCTTGATCTCTAATCCAATGGTGTCGTGAAGCTGCCAAATCCTTCACAATGTCATCCTGCCATGTCTTGACCTAAACAATACCATATTGTGTTAATGCTATTTTAAACTGTGTCACTTTATTCGTCAGTAATAAATGTGATGAATTGTCAGCACTGATACTTATAGAGAAGGACTGATTTGGAAACTCAGGATGAGGTAACATGTGCTAATACCTCTGCTATCTTCAAGAATTCTTGGTGGCAGTATCGGAATTACCTGAAGAAAACATACTTCACCAGCAAAGAAACTCATCAAATTCCCTTACATTCTCCTAAGACACATTTACTGGATGATGACGGGGAACGCCTTGTTCTGTATTGGCCCAGAACCAAGAATGTGGTAAGGTCTATGAGCTCATTTTCTATTTTTAAGTACTATATTCTTGGATCTTACTGTACTCTATTAATGTAGAACAAGTGCCTAAACCTGAAGAACAACTGTTCTAATTTAAGATTCCATTGCTATCATAGTTCAAAAAAGCGCTAGGCGTTAATTGTGCGTTTTGCCACCGCCGTGCACTTTACTGACCAAAGTGCATGTTTATGCGTAGTTATGCACAGATTAAGCGTAGTAATGCGCAATGCATTTTGCCAACGCCTAGAGCCTAGGCGCGCTTAAGCGCTCGCTTAGGCGCGCCTTTTTTTAACTATGATTGCTATCGTCCATACTGCTTTGCTCTTGTATCATTGTATTTACTCATACAAACTTATTTTTAAATTGAAGGATCCAATCGGAAGTCCAATGGCATAGCAGGTATGTTCACGCATGTTTCTTTAATAGGTTTTCTCTTATCAATAGCTCTATTGATTTCAATTTCAATTGTGTATACAGTTGACTTCTCATATCATGCACATTACTAGCATCACAACAGATCCAATAGTGTTGTTGTACATGTAGACCCGTGGTACCCATCTGAAATTGTTGGTGGGAACAACACCTATGGGATCACAAGAATCTCTACTACGGTTGCGGGGCGCGGGGTCGTGAGAAGAGTGGATCAAACAGATAGCACACGGTTTGTTTATCCAGGTTTGGGCCGCGAGGATGCGTAAAACCCTACTCCTGCTTTGGTGGATTGTATATCTGTGTTCTTGAGCTAGCTATGGAGCGTGAGGAGCTCCAAAAAGCCGAATCCCCCTCCTGGTCGCCTCGGGCCTCCTTTTATAGGAAAGGGGTTGCCACAGTGGCACACAAGAGGTGGAAAGGGTACAGTGATGTGAGGTTATCCCTCGCATTACATGACAAGGCGCATTTAATGCGTCTTGCCCAGGTGTCCTTGCTTTATCGGGGACGGGGGAGAGCCCTGTCTCGTCCGTCGCCGCTCCCTCTCGTGTCGACACGCGCCCTGGCCAGCGGCACCCGCAGTGACATGTAGGTAGGCAGGCAGCTGAGGTGGCGCAGTGGTGGGTCTCCACGAAGATCCGCATGCCGCCACGCAGGTGCCTGCCCAGCTGGTTGGGTCGGCAGCTGCATGCGAACGGCGGTGGAGGTTTGACTGGCGTGGGCCTGATGGTGGCCCTACGGGTGTTCTTGGCAAGGGCCTTGCCGGGGCCCCGGCAAGGGTCTTGCCGTGGCGCCTACTGTCATCCCCGGCAAGACTCTTGCCGGGGGCCTTGTGATCGTCCTTGGCTGGGATCCCGCCAAGGATCATCATCTTCTAAAGGGTGTATCTGATCTTGAATGTCTTCACCAAGATCTGCATGCCACCATGGGGATGTCTCTCGAATCCTTGCCCCATGGGGCAGTGGACTCAAGGGTGACTCACTCCGTAGGTGTGGGGCGAGCTGCCACGGCAAGGGTCTTGCCGGGTTTGCTAAAACCGCCTCGCGGCAAGGATCTTGCCGGGAGGAGTCCGCTTCGTCTCCTTTGCTCTTTGTGGGCTTGGTCTTGGCGCCGTTCTGCTTCTCTCGAGCTTCAGCCTTACCTTGGCTCACCTCCCTTGCCTTTCTCAGTGTGGTGGTGCCCGTGGCTCAGACTGCCCGTGCACAGTTATAGGGGTACAAAAAGCGTACCCCTCTTTTTGTACACTGACAGGAGCCCCCGGGCCTGGGCCACACGTAAGCACAATCGCGTCATTGGGCTAGGCCCAAAAACGGTGCGCGGGCAGGCGGGGCGGTTTTTTCTGCGGTAAGTCTCTTCGTGCGTTACGCTTCCCATGCTTCCCGCGCGTGGCGCGGCGTGGGGAGGTGTGTGTGACATGGGCGGCATGCGTGGGGCTGAGCTCTGCATGCATGCGTCATGTCGTAGTAAAGGGGGCAGTTCGCGCCTTTCCCATAAACGGAGGGAGGCCTGGAGGCGCGGCCCATTTACTAAACGGGGCCGAGGTGTGGTCTTCAAGGCGTCCACTCCCCACGATCACGGGGTGGGGAGAGGTCGCCTCACCCGTCTCCTCGGTCCTGCACGCCTGCCACGTGGATCTCATGCGCTTGGGGATGGCGAACGGTGGAGGCGGGAAACCGGGCCGCCGCGTGCTGGGGCGGCGGGTCGGTTCCAGTTCCCTGCGCCTTCCGCGTCTTGATTGGCTGAGCGGGGCGGCCGAGCCCCCACCCCGTTCGCTTATAAAGAGCGGGAGGGGGGATGGCGTCCCGCATTCCTTCATCTCCTCCTTCCTTCAGCTTCTGCTCCCCCTTCCATCCGCTATGGAGAGAGGGAATCCTGGTCCTTCAACGGTGACGGCGAGGGTCGCCGCTCGACAACGCGTCCCTCCTTCTCCTGCACCCGCGGTGGCAGAGCCAGCCACGAGGGGAAGGGGGAGGGGAGAGGCCGTGGGCGAGGCCGAGGTGCTCGGGGAAGAGGAGGACGGGGCGGCGCGCCGGCCTCGCCTCCGCCAGGAGTTCCTCCCCCCATGGAGGGCCACGTTGGGGATGACCCTTGCGAGTTCTTCGTCAGGCTGCACCGGCCGCCTTGCCGTCGCCTTCGTCTCCCGACTCCATTCGCGCGGGAGATGGAGCTGGATCTGCCGGAGTCGTTGTGGCTGCACATGAGGGGCTGTGGGATTAGCGGCACGCGGGTTCGCGTCGACTTCCCAGCCCCTCACGTTATGTATCTTCGTCGAGGATGGAAGACGTTCGCTCATATCCACCGCTTGACGGAGGGGCTCACTCTCCATTTCAAGCTGATGGAGGGTGGCCTTCTCTCCATCAAGGTCTTCGGGTGCTTCGGGACCCGTGCAAGGTGCTGCGTGGAGAGCTCTTCTGATAGCGAAGACTCCTCCTCGGGCGAGAGTGACGAGGAGGACAGCAGCAGCAACGACGAGGGTAGTAGGTGGCAGGATGACGGGTCCGATTAGGTGTCGGGCGCCGCTCCGTGCGGCACCGGCGACCCCATCATCCGTGTCGCCGGCTACCTGAACTTTTCGGGGTCGTCTCCTTGGGTGGCTGGAGTTGGGAGGCTGCGGAAGAGGAAGAGGGCGGGCGGCAAGGCCGTTAAATCGGAGTACGCGGGCACTAACGCCTCCGACGCGTGCTGACGTCCTGCCGCCTCGTCTTCGAGCTCTGCTTCCGGCGCTGCCATCACCATCCAGCCTTCGGACGGCCACCGAGATGTTCTCTTGGTGTCTTCTGCCACCCATAGCTCGCCTAGGCGCCCCTTTTGCCCTTTTTGCCTCCTTGACCTGCCTCCTGAGGAGAGGGACAAGAAAGGGATTACGGGCACCTTATCTCTTTTTAGTTTGTAAGCCTTCGGGCCTTAGCTGAATTTAAAACTTGTAATCCCATCATTCATGTTTTTCATTCCCTATGGGCTGTACCTGAGTGGAATGTTTTTAATGAAAAAGGGATGCTTGTCGGGTCATTTGTTTGTGGGTAGAACCCACGACAAGGAGTAAATCCTTGATATCTTTAAGATAAACATTTCCTTGCCCGGCAACAGGCCTTGCCGTCTCCCCACTTCGCTCGACCTTTTTCACACCTTTGGCGGAGGCAGGGATGAGGTGGGTTCAGGCTCCTTGTTTCATCCTCTCGCTGCCGCGACTACGACCAAACCTGGCCCCAGGACGAGCCCTAGGGCCTAGAGTTAGGGGAGCACGGTAGCTTTAGGAAAAAATGAGGTTTCACATACCTCAGTCCATAAGGGAATGCATGATAAGGGATGAAGAACTTATCTGAAGCTGTAGCCCCTGGCAACTCTGGTTTGCCGTGGGTGAATCTTTGCTCTTGCAGCCCCCGGCAATACTGGCTTGCCGGGGTCTAGATGCTGGTCTGTCCCTCTTCCCTTTTTCGTCCTCAAGTGATCCGGCAAGGATATCTGTGAGTCCTGCGAACCAAAGAAGACGAAAGAACTGCAAAGAGATGCACACTCGACCTCTAAGCTAGGGGTTAGTCGCCGCTAAGCACTATCAACCCTAACCAAGGACGAGACTCGACCTAGCATGCATGCTATAACTTAGGGCGCCAGTGCTTCATTTACTTGTGCTCAGGGTCTGCGCCTGGCTTTATACAAAGGGTTACATGCATCATCGGCAATGCTTGTACAAAAGGTGGCTTGCCGGGGGGCCCGGCAAGCCGCGCCTCACGGGTAAAACTTGCGAAGATGCTCAATGTTCCAGGAGTTACTCACCGGAACGGCATCTTCGGTCTCCAGGCGGACTGCGCCGGGCCTGGTGACTCGTATTACCCGATAAGGGCCTTCCCACTTTGGTGTCAACTTGTTGGAATTCTTGACCGATTGAACGCGCTGAAGGACAAGGTCGCCTTCCTCTAGGCTTCGGGCATGAACCTTGCGGCTATGGTAGCGGCGCAAGGCTTGCTGGTAGCGTGCTGCTCTCACAGCCGCCCGAAGACGATCTTCCTCAAGGAGCATTGCGTCATATTGCCGCAGTTGCTCTTTCTCAAGCTCATCATAAGAGAGCACTCGAGGTGACCCGTATATGAGTTCAGTGGGGAGAACTGCTTCTGCCCCGTATACTAGGGCAAAGGGTGTCTGGCCGGTGGCTCGATTTGGCATCGTCCTGATCGACCAAAGAACCATCGGTAATTCATCAATCCAGCGCCTTCCACTCTTGTGCAGCCTGTCAAAGGTCTTGGTCCTTAAGCCTCGCAGTACTTCAGCGTTTGCCCTCTCAGCTTGACCATTTCTTCGCGGGTGAGCAACGGAAGCGAAACAGACTTTGCTGCCGAGGTCTTGGATATATTGCATGAAGGTGCGGCTTGTGAACTGTGTGCCGTTGTCGGTGATGACCCTGTTGGGTACTCCAAAACGGCACACTAGTCCCTTTAAGAACTTGACGACTGACTGAGTTGTGACCTTCCTCACTGCCTCCACCTCCGGCCACTTTGTGAACTTGTCGATTGCAATGTACAAGTACTCAAAGCCCCTGACAGCGCGGGGGAAAGGGCCCAGTATGTCGAGCCCCCAGACCGAGAAGGGCCAGGAGAGAGGAATGGTTTGAAGGGCTTGAGCTGGCTGATGAAGCTTCTTTGAATGGAACTGACACGCTTCACACCTGGTGACTATTGTCATCGCATCCTGGAGGGCGGTGGGCCAGAAGAAGCCTTGCTGAAATGCCTTGCCGGCAAGGGCCCTTGACCCGATGTGGGATCCACATATGCCTCCGTGTATCTCCGCCAACAGCTCCAGTTCTTCCTCCCGAGGGATACACTTCAATTTCACACCGTTCGGCCTCTTTCTGTACAGGACGTCATCGACGAACTGGTACATGGTAGAGCGACGGGCTACTTTTTCCGCTTCTTCCTGCTCTTCAGGAAGTTCCCCTGTTTGGAGGAATCGGACGGTATGCTGTGCCCACGCTGGAGCCTGGGGCTCGACGGCGAGGACTAAAGGAATTTCCTCCGCTATAGGAGAGGCTGTCTCGACGGCAAGAGCTTGACGCTCCGCCAGAGCTAGCCGTCCCATGGCGGGCTCAGTGTCCCCGGCAACATCCTTGCCGGTGGCTCTGGGGAGCTCGGCGGGAAAGTACTTGTCGGTTCTTGATTTCCTCCTCTTGTTCTGCTCTGTTGATGGATCAACGGATGGCTGAGTTAGCTGGAACACAAAGGTACCTGGTTCCACAGGTAGCTTGAGGGTAGCGCGTTTTGACAGGTAAACGGCGATATCGTTCTCCGCTCAGGGAACATATTCAGCCTGTATACCGTCGAAACGCTCTTCCAGCTTTCTCACTTCATCGACGTAGGCCTTCATCAACGGGCTCTGGTAGTCCTTGTTGACTTGCTTGACGACAAGCTGCGAGTCGCCCCTGACGATGAGCTTCTTGATTCCGAGGTCCACCGCGATCCTAAGACCGGCAAGCAGCCCTTCGTACTCTGCCGTATTGTTTATTGACACCTCCCTGGGGAAGTGCATCTGGATCACGTACTGGAGGTGCTCTCCGGTGGGCGCGACAAGCAGTACGCCAGCCCCGGCGCCATGTAAGGAGAAAGCTCCATCAAACTACATGATCCAACTGCAACTTGCCTCCTTGCCGGGGAGAGCAGTCTCTTGGGCTTCTTCGTCAGGCGTTGCGGTCCATTCTGCAATGAACTCCGCCAGGACTCGGCTCTGAATCGTCGAAGTACTTTCAAACTTGAGGCCAAAGCTGGACAGCTCCAGTGCCCATTCCAAAATTCTTCCTGTTGCATGTGGATTGTGCAATATCCGTTGTAGAGGGAGGCGAGTGACGACAGTGATCTCGTGTGCCTGGAAGTAGTGACGCATCTTCCTCGAGGCCATAAGAAGGCCGAAGAGCAGTTTCTGCACGCCGGAGTACCTTGATCTAGCTCTCTGCAGGAGGGAACTAACAAAGTAGACCGGGTGCTGCATCATTTTCTTCTTCGGCGGTACTTCAACTGGCTGTGTCGTCTCTGCATTGGTGGTCTCGGGCTCTGTCGCTGCCATTACCTCGTCGTCAACCTCTCTCTGTGCCACTAGTGCGGCGTTGACCACCTGGTTCGTTGCCGCCAGGTATAGCAGCAACGGCTCATGTGGCCTAGGCGCAACTAGTATTGGCGCGGAGGAGAGGCACTTCTTCAAATCTTGCAATGCTGCTTCGGCTTCTGGCGTCCACTCCATCAGGCCCGCCTTTTTCAGGATCTTGAAAAAGGGAAGGGCGCGCTCGGCAGACTTGGAAATGAATCTGCCCATGGCGGCGACGTAACCAGCAAGCCGACGCACATCCTTGATTCGCTTGGGTGCTTCAATCTGCTCTATAGCTTTGATCTTGTCCGGATTGGCCTCTATCCCATGCTGTGACACAAAGAACCCGAGAAGCTTGCCGGACGGGACGCCAAAGATGCACTTCTCAGGGTTCAGCTTGAGATTGATCTTGCGCAGGTTTGCAAATGTTTCTTGCAAATCCGGTATGAGGGTTACCCTGTCCTTGGTTTTGACCACTATGTCATCCATATAAGCTTCCATATTTCTATGGAGCTGGGGTTCAAAACCAATCTGGACCGCCCTTGCAAACGTCGAACCAGCACTCTTCAGCCCAAAAGGCATCTTCATGAAACAATACGTACCACATGGGGTGATGAATGCTGTTTTCTCTTCGTCTTCTCTTGTCATGAAGATCTGGTGGTAGCCGGAGTAGGCATCGAGGAATGACAACAGATCACACCCAGCTGTGGAGTCAACAATCTGGTCGATGCGCGGCAACGGGAAGGGGTCCTTAGGACAAGCCTTATTGATATCTGTGTAATCAATACACAACCTCCACTTCCCATTAGCCTTGCGCACTACGACCGGATTGGCCAACCACGTTGAATGGAGCACTCCTCTTACCAAACCCGCTGCTTCCAGTTTCCGGATCTCCTCTATGATGAACTCTTGTCGTTCCAAAGCTTGCTTTTTGACCTTCTGCTTGACGGGCCGCGCATGAGGACAGACAACAAGGTGGTGCTCAATCACCTCCCTGGGAACGCCGGGATTGTCGGAAGCTTGCCATGCAAACACACCGACATTCGCCCGCAGGAAGGTGACGAGTGCGTCTTCCTATTTGTCGTCAAGGGTGGAGCTTATGGTGAAAGCCCCTCCGGTGCCGTCCTCATTGACAGAAACCTTCTTGGTTCCCGGCGGTATGGCCCTGGGCTTCTTGTTTCTGCCGGTGGAGCTCTCTGGCACGTCCTCGACAGGAGCGCTACACTCCGGAGAGGTGCTCTTGCCGGAGTGGGTGTCCGAGGTCTCACCGGTCTTCTTCTTCTTCCCTCCCGGGGTCCCAGCGGCAGGAGCAAGTGCCCTAGTGGCGGCAGCTGCTGCAATTGCTTGCTGGTATAGTTGGTCAACGCAAATCAGCGCATCTTTCTTATCGGAGGGGATGGTGATGATCGTCATACGTCCTGGCATCTTCAGGGTGTTGTAGGCGTAGTGTGACGCCGCCATGAACTTGGCCAGTGCTGGGCGGCCAAGGATCCCGTTGTAGGGCAAGGGGATCTTGGCAACATCAAACACGATCCTCTCCGTCCTGTAGTTCAGATCGCTTCCAAAAGTCACGGGCAGCGTGACCTTTCCCTTAGGTTGGCTTCTTCCCGGGTTGACCCCCTGAAACGTGCCCGTCTCTTCGAGGTCTCCATCAGGAATCTGCAGTTTCTTGATCACGGCAGGCGAGATCAAGTTCATACCGGCCCCGCCATCGACTAGCATCTTTGTCACCTTGAGGTTGCATATTGTTGGTGAAACCAACAATGTCAAGCACTCGATCGCAGTAGTGAGATCAGGGTGATCCTCGGTGTCAAAAATGATAGGTGTGCTGGACCACTTCAGCGGCCTTTGGGCATCAAACGACGGCTCTGCCGCTGTAATCTCTCGCGCCCACTGTTTAAGCTGGCGGTGAGAAGTATGCAGCGAGGCGCCGCCGTCGATGCACATGGTCTCTGTAGCTTTCTGAAACTCTTGGTCGCCGGATTCGTCATCCTCTTCGTGATCGTCGTCTTCTGGCTTTTTGTCACGGCCCCGGGCGGGCCTCTCCCGTTGTTTATCCTTGCCTCGACGGCCCGCCTAGCCGTCACGCTTCTTGCCGGACCCCTTAGCACCATCTTGGCTCTTCTCCTTGTCCCGCCTCTCATATTTAGACCTCTGCTTCTCAGCGAGGAGCTCAACCTGTCGGCAGTCTTGGAGAGCATGGCCTTTGGTGCGATGGATCTTGCAGTACCGCTTGTCGGAGTTTCCTGGCTCCTCGGCAACCGCCAAGGCCCGTCAGGCGACACATCCGGCAATTTCCTTGCTAGGGTCATCTGCCTTGGTTTTCTTGGTGGAGCCGGTGTCATCAGATCCCTCGACGACAAGCACGGCTTTACCTTTGCTCTTCCTGTTGCGGCGCCGGCCCTTCTTCGCCGGGGCGGCAGTATCTTCATCTCAGGAGTCGGTTTCCACGCCGGCGTCTTCGCCGGGGTACTTCCTTCCCTCTTCAGCCCGGGCACATCTGTCAGCAAGAACATAGAGTTCTGCTACATCTTTCACCTTGTTCATTGCCAGCTCTTCGTGCATCTTGCGGTTACGCACGTTCTGATGGAACACGCTGATGATGGCGGCAGGGTGAACATCAGGGATATTGTACTGTATCTGGCTGAACCTCTGTATATACTTGTGGAGACTCTCGCCTCCCTTCTGGGGAATGACGTGCAGGTCGCTCGCTTGGCCATGGGCTTGGTGGCCTCCAGTAAAGGCGCCCACAAACTCATGGCACAAATCCGACCAGGAGGAAATAGAGTCTACCGGCAAGTGCATCAACCATGACATGGCGTTGGGTTTAAGAGCCAACGGAAAGTAATTCGCAAGCACCTTATCGTCGTGGGCTCCGGCAGCTTGCATCGCAATGGTGTAGATGCTGAGGAACTCGGACGGGTGGGTCTTGCCACTGTACTTTTCGCCCACGTTGGGTTTGAAGGTGCGGTGAGTGGGCCACTGGAACTGCCGCAGCTCACGGGTAAAAGACGGACAGCCTACCTCATAAGGTAGGCCTCCAGGGCTCTCCGGTGCCGGGTGGTCCACAGCAGGCCCTGCTCGCCTGTCTGACTGGTGGCGCGCTCCGCGCCGACGCTCGATAGTGGTTCGAGCGTCTTCATGTTCTCGTTCCCGAAGGACTTGGCGCTGGTCAAAGTGGGTCCGCGGGTCGGACGATGCTATGGAGATTTCGTCGCCCGCAACGTTGCGACGGGCTGGCGTCCGCGGTACCGGGCGAGGAGGAGGCGAGTGCACCATGGTCGCGGCGCTGCCGGCTTTCCTGCGACTGGTGCGTGGGACTCCGTCGGAACGTCGACCCGGGGGCTCCACCGGACTCGGTTTGTCTTTGTTGGCCACCGCAACAAGGCTTCGGATAGTAGCTCTCCATTCGTCGAGTTTCCCCGTAGTGGGAGGAAAATCAAGGAGCAACTGCGCACGCCAGGGCTTCTGCTGGCGTTGGTGGCAGCGAAACCTGCACGGATCGCGACGCGCTTCGACTTCTGACCATGTCAGAAGGAGCTCTATCACGACCCCGCGGTCGCATGCCATCTTCACCAGTGCCTCGGCGAGCGGGCAGGTCTTCTACCTCCCGGGAGTGGCGCTCGGGGCTCTTCCCGCGGCGACGCCCGAGGTCTTCGGCATGATTACGCCGTTCGTCGCGCGCCGCTTGAGAGGAGCGCGCCGTCGACGCAGGCGTGGGAGTCTTGGAGGCCCTCGCATCACCTTCGGGCGGGGTGGCAGTGATCTTGGAAGGCCCCGCGCCACCCGCGGAGGCCCTGGCTCTGTCTTTGGATTTGGCGGCGTGCGGCCCATTACCAGGCGCACAAACATCGCCGCCTCCCAAACTCCGGCTGCTGGGACGGTGTTGGTGTTCGCGAACGGCGCCCCGGGTCCTTTCTGCGACCGGTCCGCTACTCGCCCGCGTCGAGACGGGATGTCTGGCTTCCGATGGGCCAACCGCCACCGTCGTCTTCTTCTTGGGCGCCATGACAATGAAGAAGCATCGAACAAACTGCTAAAGCCGATTCTCTCAACTGCGCCCCCTACCTGGCGCGCCAAAGATGTCGGTGGGACCGACACCTATGGGATCACTAGAATCCCTACTACGGTTGGGGGGGGCGGGGTCGTGAGAAGAGCGGATCAAACAGATAGCACACGGTTCGTTTATCCAGGTTCGGGCCGCGAGGATGCGTAAAACCCTACTCCTGCTTTGGTGGATTGTATATCTATGTTCTTGAGCTAGCTATGGGGCGTGAGGAGCTCCAAAAAGCCGAATCCCCCTCCTGGTCGCCTCGGGCCTCCTTTTATAGGAAAGGGGTTGCCACAGCGGCACACAGGAGGTGGAAAGGGTACAGTGATGTGAGGTTATCCCTCGCATTACATGACAAGGCGTATTTAATGCGTCTTGCCTAGGTGTCCTTGCTTTATCGGGGACGGGGGAGAGCCCTGTCTCGTCCGTCGCCGCTCCCTCTTGTGTCGACACGCGCCCTGGCCAGCGGCGCCCGTGGTGCGATGTAGGCAGGCAGGCAGCTGAGGTGGCGCAGTGGTGGGTCGCCATGAAGATCCACATGCCGCCATGCAGGTGCCTGCCCAGCTGGTTGGGGCGGCAGCTGCATGCGAACGGCGGTGGAGGTTTGACTGGCGTGGGCCTGATGGTGGCCCTACGGGTGTTCTTGGCAAGGGCCTTGCCGGGGCCCCGGCAAGGGTCTTGCCGTGGCGCCTGCTGTCATCCCCGGCAAGGCTCTTGCCGGGGGCCTTGTGGTCCTCCTTGGCTGGGATCCCGCCAAGGATCATCATCTTCTAAAGGGTGTATCTCATCTTGAATGTCTTCACCAAGATCTGCATGCCACCACGGGGATGTCTCCCGAATCCTTGCCCCATGGGGGCAGTGGACTCAAGGGTGACTCACTCCATAGGTGTGGGGCGAGCTGCACGGCAAGGGTCTGGCCAGGTTTGCTAAAACCGCCTCCCGGCAAGGATCTTGCCGGGGGGGAGTCCGCTTCGTCTCCTTTGCTCTTTGTGGGCTTGGTCTTGGCGTCGTTCTTTTTCTCTCAAGCTTTGGCCTTACCTTAGCTCACCCCCCTTGACTTGCTCAGTGTGGTGGTGCCCGTGGCTCAGACTGCCCATGCATAGTTATAGGGGTACAAAAAGCGTACCCCTCTTTTTGTACACTGACAGAAATCTTGTTGTGCCATGTAGTTTCCCACGCTTTGTATTCTTTCACTGCTGCTTTGTCTTGAACTCATATGATTTGAACCATGTCTCTATTTTGATTTGGCAAGCCAATGCAGTGACCATAGGACATAGATATATGTTTGTTTGATGCTTTTATTATGTACTAGTACTTGGAAATAGAAGACTTGGTAGTTTAATCCTGTCCACCTTACTAATGAATTGGTTCACCGAAATGAGTTTCATATACTAGTACATGCTAAACCTGTTATGTGTCTGCTTGTTTCTTCTTCGAGAATGCTGACAGAATATTGGGGAAGAGTGCCTTATTAAGCAATGGTAAAGGAAGTAATGCAGATAAGGTTCAGGATAGTGACACATCCTTGTTGGTCTCCAACAAAGCTGATAAAACAGCTAAGACTATCTCGAAGACAGGGAGACAACCCCAAAGTCCTGTCTTGCTTTAGTGTTTGAGTTACTTGCCACTACCACTTGCACAAGCTATTCAAACTCACTGTCTCAATCAGTTCGATTTCTTGAGTCTCAACTACAAGCTGAAAGACATCGATCAACTGTGCTGCGACAAGAAGCGGAAGGACTGCGGAAGTCCATGGAGCATTCAGATGCATACTTTCTGGTGCAAGAACAAGCGTTGGAGGATTTTAGCGCCAATCAGGACAAAGCTAATAAGCTTGCTAAGCTTATTGCCAGCATGGTTGATACCCAGGATAACGTTTCTTGAGCTCTTCTGAAGTTGTTTTAGTTATGCTCTTGTTTTGCTGCCGCATTTATTTGCACTGGTGGCCAATTTTGATGGTTAGTGTATGTAATATGCTGCTTTGTTCCCTATATTTGCACTGGTGGCGAACTTTGATGCCCAGTGGAAATAATATGTGTAATAGCGGTAATAGGCTAGTGTTAATCGCTTACTTATTTACTTCCTTATTTTCTTGTTTAGTTGTTTGCTTGTAGTCACTGCAGTTCTTTTTCTGTGTTTTTCTAGTGGCCACAATAACCTATTTTTGGAAACTAGGCCAAAATAATCATGGCAACACACGGACTGTTGTAACCATGGGCCTCCTGCGGGCCGTATGATCCATGGGCCTTCTACCGGTCGTAGGATCCATTGGCCTTCTATACGGGCCGTAGGATCCATGGGCCTTCTACGGGTCATACGATCCATGGGCCTTCTACGGGCCGTACGATCCATGGGCCTTTTACGGGCCGTCGGATCCATGGGCCTTCTACGGGGCGCAACATCATTTCGCCAATCATGGGTCATACTATTCGTGGACCATAACGGGCCATTAATAGGCCGTATTTGATAACTCTATGAAAACAGCCCAATGGGTTTTTTTAGATGAAAACGGCCCAACATATTAACGGGCCACAAACGGGCCGACTATAACCACGGGCTAAATTTAGCCCACAAGCAGAAAATGACAGTAACGGGCCATAAGTAACCGAATGCTGGAAATGAGCCCAAGAATAAATGGGCCCTGAGAAGGCCGAAAGATAACCTGGGCTAGAAACGGCCCAATGGAATAATGGGCCGTTAATGGGTATGAAGTGCTACAATGTTCATTACGGGCCAGTTTCACCACGGTCCGTTAATGGGCCAAGAGTTACAAAGGGCCTCATATGGGTCGAAAGACGTCATGGGCCATACATGGGCCGGAAGTTAAAATGGGCTGTAATCATATTGGACGGCCCAGATGACGGTACTGGGCCTAATTCAGAGAGGTCGTAACGGGCCCTAGGTTAGCGGGCTGTAAATGGGCTATATGCGAACAAACCGTTAATAGGCTTTCCGTGGGCCGGCCCGTCACCCTTTGACCAAGTCAAATGGGCCAGCCTTTTCACAGGAATGGGCCTCTATTGGGCTGTGCCACATGTCAACGTATCATAGGCGCATTGGGTCCAATGAGTGGATGACATCTGTCCCAACGGTGAGTCGACACATGTTTCCTCCAGCCAATGATGATTTTACACATGGAAAATCCCCATTGTTCGGGGCTGTTAATGGGTTATCGGATCCAAAACCGGACCCGATAGCTTAACGGTGTTCCGTTACGGTGGATGCCACGTGTCAGTCACCCTTGACGAAAGCACTTCTGTGACGCGCGATTTATCGTCATGGAAGTAGACACTTCCGTGATGATAATTTTGGTAATGTCATGGAACACTTCTACGACAGCACATGCATGACTATCTTGATTCTTTCATAAAATCATCATGGATGTACATGCATGACAAAAAACATGGCCTACTGTGACAAACACGTATCATCACGGAAGTGTATTTTTTTGTAGTGAATGCAAGATATGATGTGCAATGCATATGAGTACTCCAGAAGGGGAAGGATGATCATGGTATCAACTTGGAAAACCAAGCATGCCATTGGAAAGACGGAGTGATTTCGGTCGAAATCGGTATAAGGATCACCGGAAACTAATGCACGGTTTGCAAATGACGAGCAAAACAAGAACGATGCAAATCTGCGCTTAACACCATCATAGCACTTAAGATGCATCAATAAACTATGCTACAGCACTCCGACATGGCAACAAAGCACATGGCAGTAAAGTACAAGTGAAGCTTTACAAATCATGAACACTGAGCTCCTGCTAAAACTCACTAGAACAAGCCTAAAGTAGCATGGCAAAAATGATAACAAGCCTAAAGTAGCATGGCATAAACAACATCAGGTAGAAATGTTTAGAGCTAGCAAACAACATGCTATGGGAACATACCATGGCAAACAAAGGCATATCATGCTTGTATTAAAGGCAAAGAACAAAACTCCCTTACTATACTTTAGCCAAAGATGCACAAAAAGATGTTAGCATCAATGCAAACATGGCAAGTGATATGAACAGTTTTAGACTTGGTAGAAAAACATGGCATGGCAGAAACATATTCATGATAGCAACTTTGAAAGCTCATGCCACTCACCACAAAGCATTGCATGGCATCACAAGGTAACCAACAGTGAGAAGACACATTTGTGAAGCTAAACATGGCAAGAGCACGTTCATAGGGTGCATGGATCACTAACAAAACACATGGCAAAAATGCACTTCATGTTAACAATCTGCCAACAACAATATTTAGCAAAAGTAGACCATGGGAATTACAAGCTAAACTACTCCATAATAACAAATAGAGGCATGAATGGATAGAGCATAGCCATATCTTCAAAACACTCTTAATGAAGTTCATCAAAATATGCATATATCTACTTGAGGCAACAAGAAAACATAGCAACATAATGTAACAGGAAAAGACTTGGCAGAAATACTAAGTGTCTGAAAATAGCAACATCATGTGGCCTACTTTGCATGCTTGTGCTAGTCACCACAGAGCTCATAAAAATACAACGCTTGCACCACTATAAGATGGCATGAAGATGCTCCTAAAACATGTAGACATGATGCTCAAAGGATGAACACACAAAATGCTACGAAAATGACAAATCAGCAAGTTATGATGAATTCCAGCAGACAACATCAGATAGCACTTTTACAACAAAGATTAAGGCACCAATTTGGGCAGTAACATGCATGCAAATGACACTAACATGAAGAGCATCACGAGATGAACATTTTGATATGTCACATGCGCAGATCGGAGCTACGGGCACGGAGATATGGCATGTCAAAGAGGGACACATGATGTGAAGGATTCGAGAACTTAGAGGAATTATACCACTCCAGATCTAGGGTTTGGCGGCACGGAAACCGAGGTCGACCAGAGAACTCGTCGGAGTTGAGGGAGGCGATGGAGGAGGACATCGGAGGGGTCGGGGTGGCGGATCCGGCTGGATCTCACCGGATCCGGCACCGATGGAGACAAGGGCGAGGCCGGGCGGCGGGGTGCGGCGGCGACGGGCGACGTCGAGCGCGAAGACGGCCGGCGAGGGGCGGCATCGGCGACCGAGGCGGCGGGGCGCAATCACGGGCGTCAGCGGGCGAGCGCGGGGAGCCGGGCCTGGGAGGGCCGACCTCGGGCACGCGCGATGGTGGACGGCGGCGCGGTGACGTGGTGGCGTCTGATTCGCCGAGGGAACGGCGGCGGACGCGTCTGGCGCTGACGGACGTGTCCGGCGCATGAAGGAGGCAGTGGATGTACGGTTTTCCCGTGAATTTAGGGGGAGAGGCATATTTATAGGTAGAGGGAGCTAGGAGAGTCCAAATGAGGTGTGGTTTTCTCCCACACGTTCGTGATCCAACGACGGATAGCATGGAGGGGGTTTAGATGGGATAGTGTGCTGTTTTCGAGGGGTGTTGGGCTGCAATGAGAGAGGGGGTTTTGCAGTTACACGGTTAACCGTTGGGGCATCAAACGACCTTCAATTGGAACGAAATTTGATAGGTGGCCTACCGGTGATGTACCAAGGCCACTCGACAAATCTCGGTCCATTCCGAGAATGCTTTTCTCCCGCTCATGAAATGAGATTTAAGATGTGCAACGGGTGCATGTGTGAGTGTCGGATTCCGAAACAGACAACGGGGAAAATGACCGGATGCATGAGACAAACACGAATGCAGATGAGATGTACATGATGACATGAGATGAAATGCATGACATGAACAAAATACAAAACGAGGACAAAACCCAACCACGAAGGGTATAGCATATCACATAGCCGGAAATGGCAAGAGTTGGAGTTACAATTATGGAATGTTACATTCGAGGCGTTACACTTTGCCAAGGAAATTCTCCAGTATTGTCACAAAATATTTTCATTGGACCCGATGCACTAGGTATTACACCTAGATCGGATATGAACTCCTTCATCCAGACTCCTTCATTTGCTGCTTCTGAAGCAGCTATGTACTCCTCTTCACACGTAGATCCCACCACGACGCTCTGCTTGGAACTGCACCAACTAACAGGTTCACCATTCAATATAAATACGTATTCGGTTTGTGACTTAGAGTCATCCGGATCAGTGTCAAAGCTTGCATCGACGTAACCATTTACGACGAGATCTTTGTCACCTCCATAAACGAGAAACATGTCCTTAGTCCTTTTCAGGTATTTTAGGATGTTCTTGACCACTGTCCAGTGATCCACTCCTGGATTACTTTGGTACCTCCCTAAGCAAGGCACACATCAGGTCTGGTACAGAGCATTGCATACATGATAGAACCTATGGCTGGGGCATAGGGAATGTCTTTCATTTTCTCTCCATCTTCTGCAGTGGTCGGGCATTGAGTATGACTCAACTTCACACCTTGTAACACAGGCAAGAACCCTTTCTTTGACTGATCCATTTGGAACTTCTTCAAAACTTTATCAAGGTATGTGCTTTATGAAAATCTAATTAAGCATCTTGATGTATCTCTATAGATCTTGATGCCCAATATATAAGCAGGTTCACCGAGGTCTTTCATTGAAAAATTCTTATTCAAGTATCCTTTTATGCTATCCAGAAATTCTGTATTATTTCCAATCAATAATATGTCATCCACATATAATATTAGAAATGCTACAAAGCTCCCACTTACTTTCTTCTAAATGCAGGCTTCTCCAAAAGTCTGTATAAAACCATATGCTTTGATCACACTATCAAAGCATATATTCCAACTCCGAGAGGCTTGCACCAGTCCATAAATGGATCGCTAGAGCTTGCACACTTTGTTAGAACCTTTTGGATTGACAAAACCTTATGGTTTCATCATATACAACTCTTCTTTAAGATATCCATTAAGGAATGCAGTTTTGACATCCATTTGCCAAATTTCATAATCATAAAATGCGGCAATTGCTAACATGATTCGGACGGACTTAAGCATCGCTACAGGTGAGAAGGTCTCGTCGTAGTCAACTCCTTGAACTTGTCGAAAACCTTTCGCAACAAGTCGAGCTTTGTAGACAGTAACATTACTGTGAGCGTCAGTCTTCTTCTTGAAGATCCATTTATTCTCTATGGCTTGCTGATGATCGGGAAAGTCAACCAAAGTCCATACTTTGTTCTCATACATGGATCCCATCTCAGATTTCATGGCCTCAAGCCATTTCGCGGAATCTGGGCTCATCATCGCTTCCTCGTAGTTCATAGGTTTGTCATGGTCAAGTAACATGACCACCACAACGGGATTACCGTACCACTCTGGTGCGGACCATGCTTTGGTTGACCTACGAGGTTCGATAGTAACTTGATCTGAAGTTTCATGATCATCATCATTAGCTTCCTCACTAATTGGTGTAGGAATCACTGGAACCGATTTCTGTCATAAACTACTTTCCAATTCAGGAGAAGGTACAATTACCACAACAAGTTCTACTTTCCTCCCACTCACTTCTTTCGAGAGAAACTCCTTCTCTAGAAAGGATCCATTCTTAGCAACGAATATCTTGCCTTCGGATCTGTGATAGAAGGTGTACCCAGCAGTTTCCTTTGGGTATCCTATGAAGACACATTTCTCAGATTTGGGTTCGAGCTTATCAGGTTGAAGCTTTTTAGCATAAGCATCGCAACCCCAAACTTTAAGAAACGACAACTTGGGTTTCTTGCCAAACCATAGTTCATATGGTGTCCTCTCAACGGATTTAGATGGTGCCCTATTTAATGTGAATGCAGCCGTCTCTAAAGCATAACCCCAAAAAGATAGCGTTAAATCAGTAAGAGACATCATGGATCACACCATATCTAATAAAGTGCGGTTACGACGTTCGGACACACCATTACGCTGTGGTGTTCGTGGTGGCATGAGCTGCGAAACTATTCCGCATTGTTTCAAATGAAGACCAAACTCATAACTCAAATATTCTCCTCCACGATCAGATCGTAGAAACTTTATTTTCTTGTTACGATGATTTTCCACTTCACTCTAAAATTGTTTGAACTTTTCAAATGTTTCAGACTTATGTTTTATCAAGTAGATATACCCATATCTGCTCAAATCATCTGTGAAGGTCAGAAAATAATGATACCGCCACGAGCCTCCACACTCATTGGACCACATACATCAGTATGTATTATTTCCAATAAGTCAGTTGCTCGCTCCATTGTTCCGGACAACGGAGTTTTAGTCATATCTTGCCCTTGAGGCATGGTTCGCAAGCATCAAGTGATTCATAGTCAAGTGATTCCAAAAGCCCATCAGCATGGAGTTTCTTCATGCGCTTTACACCAATATGATCTAAACGGCAGTGCCACAAATAAGTTGCACTATCATTATTAACCTTGCATCTTTTGGCTTCAATATTATGAATATGTGTATCACAACAATAGAGATTCGACAAAAATAGACCACTCATCAAGGGTGCATGACCAAAAAAAGATATTACTCATATAAATAGAACAGCCATTATTCTCTGATTTAAATGAATAACCGTCTCACATCAAACAAGATCCAGATATAATGTTCATGCTTAACGCTGGCACCAAATAACAATTATTCAGGTCTAAAACTAATCCCGAAGGTAGATGTAGAGGTAGCATGCTGACCGCGATCACATCGACTTTGGAACCATTTCCCACGCGCATCGTCACCTCGTCCTTAGCTAATCTTCGTTTAATCCGTAGCTCGTGTTTCGAGTTGCAAATATGAGCACCAGAACCAGTATCAAATACCCAGGCGCTACTACGAGCATTAGTAAGGTACACATCAATAACATGTATATCAAATATACCTTTCACTTTTCCATCCTTCTTATCCGCCAAATACTTGGGGCAGTTCCGCTTCCAATGATCAGTCCCTTTGCAGTAGAAGCACTCAGTCTCAGGCTTAGTTCCATACTTGGGCTTCTTCACTTGAGCAGCAACTTGCTTGCCGTTCTTCTTGAAGTTCCCCTTCTTCCCTTTGCCCTTTTTATTGAAACTAGTGGTCTTGTTAACCATCAACACTTGATGCTCCTTCTTGATTTCTACCTCTGCAGCCTTTAGCATCGCGAAGAGCTCGGGAATTGTCTTATCCATCCCTTGCATATTATAGTTCATCATGAAGCTTTTGTAGCTTGGTGGCTGTGATTGAAGAACTCTGTCAATGACACTATCATCAGGAAGATTAACTCCCAGTTGAGTCAAGTGGTTGTGGTACCCAGATATTCCGAGTATATGTTTACTGACAGATCTATTCTCCTCCATCTTGCAGCTATAGAACTTGTTGGATACTTCATATCTCTCAACTCGGGCATTTTCTTGAAATATAAACTTCAACTCCTGGAACATCTCATATGCTCCATGAAATTCAAAACGTCTTTGATGTCCTGATTCTAAGTCGTAAAGCATGGCACGCTGAACTATCGAGTAGTCATCAACACGCGACTGCCAGGCATTCACAATGTCTGCAATTGCTGGCGCGGGTGGTACACCTAGAGGTGCTTCCATGGCGTAACTCTCCTGTGCAGCAATGAGGATAGTCCTCAAGTTACGGACCCAATCTGTGTAGTTGCTACCATCATCTTTCAACTTAGCTTTCTCTAGGAACGCATTAAATTTCAAGGGAACGGTAGCACGGGCCATTGATCTACAACAACGTAGACATGCAAAATATTATCAGGTACTAAGTTCATGAAAAATTAAAGTTCAATTAATCATATTACTTAAGAACTCCCACTTAGATAGACATCCCTCTAGTCATCTAAATGATCATGTGATCCATATCAGCTAAACCATGTCCGATCATCATGTGAGATGGAGTAGTTTTCAATGGTGAACATCACTATGTTGATCATATCTATTATATGATTCACGTTTGACCTTTCAGTCTCAGTATTCTGAGGCCATATCTTCATATGCTAGGCTCGTCAAGTTTAACCCGAGTATTCTGCATGTGCAAAACTGGCTTGCATCCGTTGTATGTGAACGTAGAGCTTATCACACCCGATCATCACGTGGTGTCTCGGCACGACAAACTGTAGCAACGGTGCATACTCAGGGAGAACACTTATACCTTGAAATTTAGTGAGGGATAATCTTATAATGCTACCGCCGTACTAAGAAAAATAAGATGCATAAAGGATAAACATCACATGCAATCAAAATATGTGACATGATATGGCCATCATCATCTTGTACCTTTGATCTCCATCTCCAAAGCACCGTCATGATGTCCATTCTCACCGGCTTGACACCTTGATCTCCATCGTAGCATGGTTGTCATCTTGCCAACTATTGCTTCTACGACAATCGCTACCGCTTAGTGATAAAGTAAAGCAATTACATGGCGAACACATTTCATACAATAAAGAGACATAGGCTCCTGCTAGTTGCCGATAACTTTTACAAAACATGATCATCTCATACAACAATTTATATCTCATCACGTCTTAACCATATCACATCACAACATGCCCTGCAAAAACAAGTTAGATGTCCTCTACTTTGTTGTTGCAAGTTTTACGTGGCTGCTATGGGCTTCTAGCAAGAACCATTCTTACCTACGCATCAAAACCACAATGATTTTTCATCAAGTGTGTTTTTCTAACCTTCAACAAGGACCGGTCGTAGTCAAACTAGATTCAACTAAAGTTGGAGAAACAGACACCCGCTAGCCACCTGTGTGCGAAGCATGTCGGTAGAACCAGTCTCATGAACGCAGTCATGTAATGTTAGTCTGGGTCGCTTCATCCAACAATATCGCCGAATCAAAGTAAGACGTTGGTGGTAAGGAGTGTGATTATTATCACCCACAACTCTTTGTGTTCTACTCGTGCATATAACATCTACGCATAGACCTGGCTTGGATGCCACTGTTGGGGAATGCGGTATTTAAAAAAATTACCTACGATCATGCAAGATCTATCTAGGAGATGCATAGCAACAAGACAGGAGAGTGTGTCCACGTACCCTCATAGACCGAAGGCGGAAGCGTTTAGTAACATGGATGATATAGTCGAACGTCTTCGCGATCCAACCGATCCAAGTACCGAATGTACGGCACCTCCGTGTTCAGCACACGTTCAGCACGATGACGTCCCTCGAGCTCTTGATCCAGTTGAGGACGAGGGAGAGTTCTGCCAGCACGACGGCGTGGCTTCACCTAAGCACTACGACGATATGACCAAGGTGTGTAACTGTGGAGGGGGCACCGCACACGGCTGAAAGAAGACTTGGTGTACCTTTGTGGTGCCCCCCTCGCACGTATATAAGGAGGGGGGGGGAAGAGGAGGCTGGCCCAAGGGGGGCGCGCCATGGGGGGTCCTACTCGGACTCTCGGTCCAAGTAGGATTCGGCCCCCCTTTCCTATTCCAACTAGGAGAAGGAGGGAAGGAGGAAGAGGGGAGAAGGAAAGAGGGGGGCACCCCCTCTTAGTCCAATTCGGACCAGCCCTTGGGGGGGCACGCGGCCATCCCTTGAGGCCCTTCTGTCCTTTCCACTAAAGCCCATTAAGGCCCATTACTTCCCCGGGGGGTTCCGGTAACCTCCCGGTACTCTGGAAAATACCCGAAACACTTCGGAACCATTCCGATCTCCGAATATAACCTTCCAATATATCGATCTTTAACTCTCGACCACTTCGAGACTCCTCGTCATGTCCGTGATCTCATCCGGGACTCCGAACAAACTTCGGTCATCAAATCACATAACTCATAATACAAATCATCATCGATTGTTAAGCGTGCAGACCCTACAGGTTCGAGAACTATGTAGACAGGACCGAGACACATCTCCGGTCAATAGCCAATAGCGGAACCTGGATGCTCATATTGGCTTCTACATATTGTATGAAGATCTTTATCGGTCAAACCGCATAACAACATACGTTGTTCCCTTTGTCATCGTTATGGTACTTGCCCGAGATTCAATCGTCGGTATCATCATACCTAGATCAATCTCATTACCGGCAAGTCTTTCTACTCATTCTGTAATGCATCATCCCGCAACTAACTCATTAGTCACATTGCTTGCAAGGCTTATAGTGATGTGCATTACCGAGAGGGCCCGGAGATACCTCTCCGATGCATGGAGTGACAAATCCTAATCTCAATCTATGCCAACTCAACAAACACGATCGGAGACACCTGTAGAGCATCTTTATTATCACCCAGTTACACGGTGACATTTGATAGTGTCGGATGTGGGGTTCCGGCAAACCCTTAAGGTTCGAACACTGGGGTGTGCGTGAAGTATTTCCCTCCCACCGATCTATGCCCTACCTCAATAAGATCTCGTGGACGAACTCGACGAAATCGCAACACAGAAAGACATGAGGTTTATACTGGTTCGGGCCACCGTTGTGGTGTAATACCCTACTCCAGTGTGGTGGTGGTGGATTGCCTCTGGGGCTGATGATGAACAGTACAAGGGAAGAACAACCTCCTGAGGTTGAGGTGTTCTTGTGAGTAGGTTCTCGATCGGGTTGGATCAAGCTAAGATGAGATGCCTGAGGCTCTGTTTTCCCTCTGTCTCTCTCTCTACCGTGGTGGCTAGCTCTACTTATATAGGCCCTGGTCCTCTTCCAAAATATCGAGCGGGAAGGGAGCCAACAACAGCGGGAAAATTTGAAGGGGGTGGCTAGTACAAGCTATCCTGACAAAAGTGGTCTACGCATGCGAAAGGCTCTGGTGGTGACGCCGTCTTGGGCTCCATGATGACCTCCATCTTGCCGTCCTCCTGGTCTTGGTCTCGTTGCACTAATATAGCAACCTTTGCCTGATGCCTCGGTACTCTTCGCCTGCGCTGGCCTCCTTAGCACCAAAGAGGAAACAAGGACGCTGCGCGCGCTGGCGCCCGCCTGGTGTCGTGCGTCATGGCTCACGTCACGAGGGCCTCGTGAGGTTTGCCCCGCCTTGATATCTCCGCTCCTCGTGAGCCTGCCTGGCTAGGCTACTCCAGAGGAGGTCTTGCGTCGTCCGCCTCGCGAGGGTCTTGGATGCCTTGTTGATGAAGATGGGTCGTACGGCCTGATGGCTTAGCCACGCCGTGGGCCGCAGGCAGGCAAGTCTGGGGACCCCCGTTCCCAGAACGCTGATAGATAGCACACAAGGTGTTCCTCCAGTATTCGAGAGTTGCGTAATCTCATAGTCAGAGGAACATGTATAAGTCATGAGAAAGCAATAGCAATAAAACTAAACGATCATTATGCTAAGCTAATGGATGGTTCTTGTCCATCACATCATTCTCTAATGATGTGATCCCGTTCATCAAATGACAACACATCTCTATGGCTAGGAAACTTAACCATCTTTGATTAACGAGCTAGTCAAGTAAACGCATACTAGGGACACTCAGTTTTGTCTATGTATTCACACATGTACTAAGCTTCCGGTTAATACAATTCTAGCATGAATAATAAACAATTATCATGATATAAAGAAATATAAATAACAACTTTATTATTGCCTCTAGGGCATATTTCCTTCAGTGTCCCACTTGCACTAGAGTCAATAATCTATTTCACATTGCCATGTGATTAACACACATAGTTCACATCGCCATGTGACTAAAACCCAAAGAGTTTACTAGAGTCAATAAACTAGTTCACATCGCCATGTGATTAACACCCATAGTTCACATCACCATGTGACAAACTCACAAAGAGTTTACTAGAGTCAATAATCTAGTTCACATCATGTTGGTGTAACAAATCCTGGGTCTATTGCCCAGACTGTGCACAGGCACGGGAACAAGATTGAAGCACCAAACCAAGTCAGAGTACAAGGGACCAAGAGATTAGAAGGGCCAACATGCAGAGCAAGAGGACTAGAGTCAAGCCAGAGAAACAAGATACCACCAGGAGAAGGGCCTCCCTTGCCGGGCAGGCGAGCCCGGCAAGGGGCGAGGCCACCCCCCAGAAGAAGTCACCAAAGACATCACATCAGGGCTTGCCGGGACTCACGAGGGCAAACACACCTCACCAACTACTCTGCCACGACCCACGTCATCAATCCATGTGGTGTCAAGCCGCAAAGTTACTAAGTGGCAACCATTCGCCACATGGCAGCTTTTCTCTACAGTAGATGCCTACATACGATACCCGTCCAGCGACGTGTCAAGCAAGTAGGTGTGAAGCTGGCAAGACAACCCGACAAGGCTTGCCGGGCAACCAATGATGTGACATTACGTGGTGCATTTAATGCACCCTGTCAACCTGCAGAGTTAGGTATGATAGCACTGTTTGCTATCTTATCAGTGCATAATGACTACTTTGCCATTGTAGTAACCCCTTAATCTATAAAAGGAGGCCCATGGCAACCATAGAAAGGACTAGAAGGTTGGACAACTCACACCCACGCGCGCGTAGCCACTACCGCCCTCTGCCGGGCAAGTGTGCTACGCTCCACCACCATTCTTCCACCATCAATCCACCAAAGAAAGAGTAGGGTTTTACGCCTCACGGCGGCCCGAACCTGGGTAAAATTGCATGTGTGATCTCTACCATGCCGCCCCACGCTCGTTTGCTCTTTGTGCAACGTGACGTCCCCCTGCCGAACCAGCAAGGGGCCCTCCGGTCCCATACATGGTCGTGGTTTCCCACGACATCTTTGGCACGCGAGGTAGGGGGATTGCTTGCGCGAACCTGAAGGCATGTGCAGCGCGTCATCTTCATCACCGTCTTCACCTTCAACGTCGCCATCGACCATGGCGCCCAAGAAGAAAGCCGGTGCTTCGGCTCATCCGTCCACCTCGAAGGCTCCACCGCACGCGGCCTCTAATGCTACGGGGGATGCGGATTCACGCGAGGACGTGGACGCCGCTGCAGATGTGATCGGAGCAGGCGGCACCATCACCACTTCCCCTGCGGCCGACACAGGAGCAGGAGGCATCGGAGGAGAACACCACCAGCAGCGCCTCGACGGCCACACTCCACAAGGTATGGGTGAAGGGGTAACTCCATCTACGCCCCTTCCTCCTACCGAAGGGCACAAATGCAGCAACGGTGCTCGGAACGGGGCGAATCTTCGCCCTCCGACCGCCCCCATCGCGTGTGCGACTGCAGCGCGTGCGCCTCCCCCAGGACGGGTCGACCAAGCCGCTACGCCCTCGAGCGCCTTCACCACACCACCCTTCCATCCAGGTGGCCGCTCTGCAACGCCAGGGGCACGGTGCTACCGCCGCTGGCACCGTCAGGAGCCAAGCGATAGTGCGGTCTACTTCATAATCACCCATGCCAAGCACAACAACAACGGCCATGGTGCGGGCTCAGCTGATGTTGAGGTTTCTGCCCGTAGCTGAGCATATGGACGAATGGGGTGCCACCAGCCAAAGTCTGCTCGGTTTCGCCAAGGCTGAGGGGCCACAGCGAGCTAGCTCGCCAAGGCCTCCCCAAGCGACAATGATGGCTCGTGCTGCTTGCCGTATGGAAGGGGCCACCCCCACGGTGCAGTCCCCACCATGGCAGCCAGCGCGAGCACAAGAGAATCATGACCCAGACAACCTCTCGATGGCATCCTCTAACCCTCGAGCACGTCCAGGCTGACGGCGAGCCCCAGAGGATGGGCGAGTGGGAGACGCATGCATCACCATCGAGCGGTGCCGTGACGACCACTGCCGGATCGACGAGCGCGATGGTCCCGACGTCGACGAGCCCGTGCTCGGTTTTGGTGGGTGCCTACCCCTCGAGGTTTGGTGCACTGCCTTCACTCGTGAGCTGCGGCAAGTCCGCTGGCCGTCCGTTCGCATGTTCAAACCAGAGATAGCCGAGAAGTATGATGGGAGACTGAACCCGACTGAGTTTCTGAGAATCTACACCATTGTTGTTCAGGCTGCCGGGGGAAGAGATGAGAAGGTGTTTGCCAACTACTTCCCTTTGGCCCTCAAGTCCAACGTGAGGTCTTGGCTGATGCACCTGCCGGAGAACTTCATCTCATCATGGGCCGACCTGTGCCACGAGTTCATTGGCGCCTTCACCGGCGGTCATCAAGAACCAGGTCGACCTAGCAATTTGCATCTTCTCCAACAGAAGGAAGGAGAAACACTCCATAAGTATTTACAGAGATTTAGCAAAGTCCATAGGAACACCCCAAATATCCATCCAGCAGCTGCGATAGCTACCTTCCAGTCCAATGTGCGTAACCGCCAGATTCATTCCAAGATGAATGTGCGGTTGCCCAAGACTATGAAGGAGCTATACACATTGGTGGATAAGTGTGCTGAGATGGAGGAGGGAAGGAAGTTACCCGGACAGGAAGATTGCACCAATGTTGACTCAGAGGATGATGATGTATCAACCAGTTAGAAGAAGAGCAAGAAGCGCAGTAAGAAGCGGAAGGATAAGGCGGTGATTACTGTTGAAGGATCAGGTACACTTAGTATCGGCAAGAAGGCCAAAGATGAGGCCCCCTGTAAGGAAGCTGCCGTGTGCGCTGACTGTCGGGAGGCTGCGGCTGCCGAGAAAGCCAGGAAAGGTGATGGGCCGTATTGCAAGATTCATCGGACCAAAGGCTACGACCTTCAAGAGTGCTATCAGGTTGAGCAGCTTGTCAAGAGACAGAGAGCAGAGTATGAGAATCGTGACAAGGAAAAGGGTCAGAATGCCACTCATGGTAAGGGACGAGGCGGTGAAGTAAATCGCCCCGGCAAACCCTTCCGAAACCAAGGAAAGCCCGCAAGAGGTCGAGAGAAGGAAACATGTGATGATGAGAGTGATGGAGGGGATGAAGAGGAAACCAGTGAGCAGGAGTTTCAGAAGGCCAGTGACGCCCTGTGCATTGAGGGGGGTGCATCTTTGCACACCTCTTACCGTCAACTCAAGCGATGGCCACGGGAAGTCAATGCCGTGGAACCAGCGCCAGAGGCCCGGAAGCCGCTCAAATGGTCACACGCGCCCATCATCTTTGACGAAGAGAATCATCCTAACCGAACTACTACAGTAGGGTGTTTGCCATTGTTGGTATCTCCAACAATTCGCGACCTCAAGGTCACAAAGATGTTGGTAGATGGCGGGGCCGGGTTGAATCTGGTTTCCCCGGCAGTTATCAGCAAACTTCAGATAGCAAAGGAAGAGCTGAAGGTTACTGATAGTGTCCTGACTAGGGGGTACTCACCACGTCGTCTCCTGATCTATTATATTGGGACGAGGTCCCCCATGGCCGTATACTCATGGACCAGTTCGAACGGCTACCGCATACAAGGAAGATTCCACAAGACTTGGCGATCAAGACAAGGACTTCTCCCCACCGGCGTATTCGGCTAGGACTCTTGTTATCCTAGGCCTCCGGTGCATTATATAAACTGAGGCCAGGCTAGTCGATAGATATACAATATATACATACAATCATATCATAGGCTAGCTTCTAGGTTTTAGCCTCTCTGATCTCATGGTAGATCTACTCTTGTACTACCCATATCATCAATATCAATCAAGCAGGACGTAGGGTTTTACCTCCATCAAGAAGGCCCGAACCTGGGTAAAACATTGTGTCCCTTGCCTCCTGTTACCATCGATCCTAGACGCACAGTTTGGGACCCTGAAAGTGCAACTATCCCTAGGTGGTTTTGGTAATTCATAACAACATATAGCTCATTGAGCTAATACTATTCCAAGATGATTATTTCAGGAAAGCTCAATGATTGGCATGGCATGGATGTGAAAGTGGAACCCTCAAAATGCTAAGGACAAAGGATTGGCTCAAGCTCAAAAGCTCAAGACTCTTCTTTTTATATTTTAGTGATCCAAGATCACATTGAGTCTTTAGGAAAAGCCAATACTATTAAGGAGGGATGAGGTGTTGCTTAATGAGCCTCTTGCTTCATGTGCTTAGTGATATGCTCCAAAACCCTCAACTACTTTCCCATATCCACATATGACCTAAACCCTAAGCCAAACTCGGTCCTACCGATTCTTCCTATCCGGCGCCACCGAGTTTCACTTGTCATTAGCCACTGCCAAACCCTAGCAATTCGGTTCTACCGATAAGGATCTCGGTCTCACCGAGATGGGGTTGCAAACTCTCTGTTTCCCTTTCGTAACTTTTCGGTCCCACCGAAAGAGCGAATCGGTCCCACCGAGATTGCAATGTAAACTCAGTGTTTCCCCTTTGTAACTTTTCGGTCTCACCGAGTTCCACTCGGTCTCACCGAAAGAGCAAATCGGTCCCACCGAGTTTGCCTGACCAACTCTCTGGTTAGCTAATTACCAAATTCGGTCTCACCGAGTTTGTGTAATCGGTCTCACCGAGATTACGTTATGCCCAAACCCTAACCGAATCGGTCCTACAGAGTTGCATGTCAGTCCCACCGAAATTCCTAATGGTCACTAGGTTTACTATTTCGGTCAAACCGAGTTTTCTGATTCGGTCCCACCGAGATTGGTAAATTGTATGTAACGGTTGGATTTTGTGTGGAGGCTATATATACCCCTCCACCTCTTTCTCACTTAGCGAGAGAGCCATCAAAACACACACACCATTCCAACTCATATGTTCTGAGAGAGAACCACCTACTCATGTGTTGAGACCAAGACATTCCATTCCTATCATATGAATCTTGATCTCTAGCCTTCCCAAGTTGCTTTCCACTCAAACCCTCTTTCCACCAAATCCAAATCCTATGAGAGAGAGTTGAGTGTTGGGGAGACTATCATTTGAAGCACAAGAGCAAGGAGTTCATTACCTACACACCATTTGTTACTTCTTGGAGAGTGGTGTCTCCTAGATTGGCTAGGTGTCACTTGGGAGCCTCCGACAAGATTGTGGAGTTGAACCAAGGAGTTTGTAAGGGCAAGGTGATCGCCTACTTCGTGAAGATCTACCGCTAGTGAGGCAAGTCCTGTGTGGGCGATGGCCATGGTGGGATAGACAAGGTTGCTTCTTCGTGGACCCTTTGTGGGTGGTTGCTTCTTCGTGGACCCTTCGTGGGTGGAGCCCTGTGTGGACTCGCGCAACCGTTGCCCTTGGGTGGAGCCCTGTGTGGACTCGCGCAACCGTTACCCTTCGTGGGTTGAAGTCTCCATCAACGTGGATGTAGGATAGCACCACCTATCCGAACCACGGGAAAA
The DNA here is from genome assembly GCF_056163025.1 of Triticum urartu. NCBI lineage: Eukaryota > Viridiplantae > Streptophyta > Magnoliopsida > Poales > Poaceae > Triticum > Triticum urartu. The sequence continues at coordinate 346,179,694 of NC_141873.1, read as the reverse complement.
ACATCCGTGTCTCCAATAGCGTTTGAATTCTCCAAACCCTTCCCTTTACATTCTCGCAAGTTGCATGCTTTACTTTCCGCTGCCTATAAACTCTTTGCATGCTTTCTTGAATTATGTGATGATTGCTTGACTTGTCCTAAATTAGCTAAAATCTGCCAAGAACTAAAATTGGGAAAAGGTTAAGTTTTATTTGGTCAAGTAGTCTAATCACCCCCCTCTAGACATACTTTCGATCCTACAAGTGGTATCAGAGCTTTGGTCTCCATTTGCTTGATCTCCATAGCTTTTGGTGGTCATAGCCTTGGTTTCACAACCTAGGAGAGTATGGCGTCTAGCGAGGGAAATTATCACCGTAGAGGTCCTTACTTTGATGGTACTAATTTTGCTAGTTGGAAGCATAAAATGAAAATGCATATTCTTGGACATAACCCCGCTGTTTGGGCTATTGTGTGTGTTGGTTTGCAAGGTGACTTCTTTGACGGGAGAGAACCAAACCGTGAAGCTACCGCGGATGAGTTGAAGATGTTGCAATACAATGCTCAAGCTTGTGATATTCTCTTCAACGGATTATGCCCCGAAGAATTCAACAAAATCAGCCGCCTTGAGAATGCAAAGGAAATTTGGGACACTTTTATTGATATGCACGAAGGTACCGACTCCGTCAAGGAATCCAACTTGGATGTGCTTCAAAGCCAACTTGACAAGTTCAAGATGAAGGATGGTGAAGGTGTCGCTGAAATGTACTCTAGGCTTGCTCTCGTCACAAATGAGATTGCCGGCTTAGGAAGTGAAGAGATGACCGATAGATTCATCATCAAGAAGATCCTAAGAGCCTTGGATGGAAAATATGATACCATGTGCACATTGATCCAAATGATGCCCAATTACAAAGATCTCAAGCCAACGGAGGTGATTGGAAGAATTGTTGCTCATGAGATGTCACTTAAGGATAAAGAGGAAATTCACAACAAATCAAGTGGTGCCTATAAAGCCTCATGTGAAGCCCCTACATCACCAAGTGAGAAACAAGACTTCAATGAAGAATTGAGCTTAATGGTGAAGAACTTCAACAAGTTCTACAAGAGTAGAAGCAAAGATAGAAGCTCCAAGTCAAGGTCCTACAATGACAAAAGATCTTCTAGTCGAGAGCGAAACTGTTACAATTGTGGAAGACCCAGACACTATTCCAATGAGTGTACGGCTCCCTACAAGAGAAGAGAAGATTCTCCAAAAAGAAGAAGCAAAGGATCACCACCAAGAGAGAGAAGGAGTAGAGATGATCGTTATGAACGAAGATACTCACGGAGAAGCAAGGATTCGGAAAGGAAGGAAAAATCATCAAGGAACTACACAAGACGAAGACATCAAGCTCATGTTGGTGAATGGGTATCCGGCTCCGACTCCGACAGCCACTCCGAGAGAAGTTATCACTCCGACTCCGAAGATACTCAAGATGAAGGTGTTGCCGGTCTAGCACTTGTGTCAACCAACTCCTACGACATATTTGACTCACCAAATGAAGGAATTGGAAGATGCTTCATGGCCAAAGGTCCTAAGGTAACACACCCCGAGTATGTTGATTTCAATAGTGATGAAGATGACTTGTTAGGTGATGATTTGCTTGGTGACAACTCTAGTGATGAATACTATGATGAAAGACCAATTAATCATGCTAAAACGAGTGACAATGATAAGGAGAAGATTGAGGCTCTAACTAAAGAACTAAAAACTCTTAAGTTAGCTCATGACACTATCTTCGAAGATCATCGAGAACTTTTAAGAGCTCATGAGAAACTATGCTTTGAAAAGCTCAATCTTGAGCAAGAGCATGAGTTCTTAAAGGCAATCAATGATGATCTCCGCAAGAAAAGTTCTTCTTACATTGCCAAGCGTTTACTCTTATCCACTTACATGCCTCAAGTCAAGTCTAACAAGAAAGATTCTTCCTCTAGTAGCAACAATGATCATGCTAAATCCAATATTGTTGCTTCTAGTAGTTCTCTTGATTCCACTAATGATTCTCTTAGCCAAGTTACACTTGAGCAAGAAAATATCTTATTGAAGGGAATTATAGAGAAAGGAGTGTACAAAAGCCTTGCCGGGAGTAAGCAATTCAAGGAAATTGTGCGCAAGCAAGGAATGCACCGGAAGAATCAAGGTGTTGCAACAGTTCGGCATCGCAATGAATAAATCATCACCAACATCGCCGCCCCACGGGTTACACGGAGCGGGCACACCGGCATCGCCGCACGGTCACTTCATCAAGCCGGCATTGACCACATCACTACCTGCATCGGCTGGGCCGCACTATTGCTCCTCCGAGCCGGTGTCCATCACGCCGACCTACTTCGACATCTCGGATGGACCGGGGGCTTCATCATCTCTTCATCAACCTACTCTGGTAACGGGTGTGCGGATCGAGTCCCAATTTTGGGAATCACCTTCCTTCGGATTGCTACAACAAATAAACCAGGTGCTATTGATCCTAGTTTTTTTTGCTTGTTTGGGTTCAATTTTCCCAAGGAATTATTACTCCGGTTTGTCCATCATATGTACACAGGTCTATCAAATGGTGGCCGCATTAACGACGGTCGCATGGTGGTCTGGTCAATCTCCGTACATAGTCCGGCGAATGCCGCATCCGGAACTCGGTCCGACCTGTGAATTCAGGCTTTGCCACGCCCTTACCGCATCACGCCAACGCCCTGCATCGACATTGACTTCGGCGCCAGGCCATATTTCTTTTATTACTCACTTTGCATAAATTATTCATTATGCAATGATTTTTTTATTATTATTATTACTATTATCTCCGGTTTGCACTATTTTATGTGGCACAGGAAAATGATCTAGCCGGACTATATCCTTTGGCGTCACCTTGGCTGGACGGGGGGCTTCGTCAACACTTCATTACCCCATGCCGGGGACTTCGGCATCACTCTGCCGGCCTGCATTGACCGTGCTACATCACCACTTCGGAGTGCCGAGCTCTTTGCTCCGCCACCTCGGGACCGGCTGGGGAGATGGCACCTTGTCCCGCATCAAGCTTGGACCACGTCATCAATACCGAACACATTAACCAGCTAAGTTGCCTTCATGCTCAAAATTTTAAATTTTTAACTTGTGTTCGGCTCGACCAAGCATTATACTTTTTTGGAAAAAAGTTGCTTGTAAAAAATTTTCTTGTCCAAACGTTGTTTATGATGCATAAATTCAAATATCCAATTCATTTGGGGGCTTCCTTCATGAAGCTTTTTCACTTGCATATGATTATACTTGTACGGCTTCGTTCCTTGTTCGTGTATTACGCCACAATATGCACCATATTGACTTAAGCGGTTTGCAAGCTGGGTTGCCTCGCTCCTGTGTTTACCCCTACGTTCCCGATTGTTCGGCTAGGGAGTAAAGGGAGCACCTCTGCGATTGTCACGATCGGGTCACCCGAGCCAGACCTTAGACTGGGTGAAGCTGAAAGCTAGCGCTCTTATAGTTTTCAATGATGATTGGCACACAACGGAACTCATGAGTACAAAAAATCTATTGCACAAGTCTCATAATAACAATGAGCACCGAAGAAAGGTATCGGTGGGGGTACTATTTTCTTCGAAGATGCTTCTTACACTTTGCAGTAATATAGCATAAGTTCCCTGAGCGCGCTTTGTCTGTTAAAGCCTTATGTTCTGGTTGCCTGGTTATTGGAAACACCATCAATATTCTCGACAGATGGAGTACATAACACTTTTCGGTCCTTGACCGAAGAGGGAGAAGCCGACGGTCGGTTAAGACGCGTTTAAAGTTCGATTGAACATAGATATGATATAAGTACTTCGGTACATGAAATCATTCTTTTACCCAAGTCACTTGGGGGCTCTTAAATTTATATGAGCCGTTTTATAATAAGTGTTCTTCTTCTTAGTCGTTGCAAAGTTTTATTATTATTATCTATCACTCCTTTTCTTGACACGAGTGTGCGGTCACTAGCCGGGGAGCCTAATTTCTCTCTCAAGGCCGCTAGAGTTTAGTTTGCTAAACTGGCCTGATGAGAAGTACTCCGCCCACGGGATAGGAGGTTGAAGCCGTAGGCTGACCCGCTTGAAGTCTTGAGATAGGATGTATCATGTTAAAGCACGACAAAAGCACTTCTTTTTTCTAAGACCAACTTTCGGATTGGCACCGAACACTTGATATTGTTCGGACGTCATGTTTTTACTGACGTTTCTTGGTTTTCCAAGCCTTTTGGCACTTTTAAACTATTTGTGCTTTTCCAGCATTAGTCTCGCAGTGCAACGCCGGACACCTTTAGGGATTCAGCAAAAACATTCTCAGATATTGCTATATATGCATCGGTTTCGAATTGTGTCTTCGGTCAATAGTTGGGTTGCCCGGCTCCTACGCTTGCCTCCTATGTTCCGATTTCTTCGGCTAGGTGTGCAAAGGGAGAACCACTGCGATTGTGCTTCTAGCTCACATGGTTAAGCACCTCAGTGGAGAAAGCCGAAAACTGACTGTCACAATAAGCGTAAACTGGTCAGCGATCCGATGACGGTGTTACATGATGGGCCATCCATAACAATGGCCGAAGTGTTTACGGCTTGACCTCGGCTGTCGCCAAACACTCCGGGGGCTATTAACTAGCCTCCCAAACTAAATCCCCGATATTTTGTTCTTACATTAGAGCTGAGGTTTAATGATCATGCTTAGCATGACAACCCAAAGAAAGGAACTGATAGCAGGACTATTTTCTTTGGAAGACATTTCTTCTGTTAAATAGTAATATAACATATCTCTCTGCGTACCTTTGTTTATAAAACCGTGTGGCTAGATTGCCTTGTTTGTCGTAAATATTTGCCCTCATAAAGGATTTATAAAGTAGGACAAACACTCCTCGGCTACTGGCCGAGGAGGGGGAAGCCGATGGTCAGTCAACAAAGTTTTCTACAATGCGGATCCGAGCATTAATGACGTAAAGTACTTGGATACATAGAGTCATTACACATAATTTGTGATTTTACTATGGATATCGATCCTTAATTCGGCCACCCGTGCCCACATTAAGGCTCGGGGGATACTGGGCTTCAGGCTTATTATTTACAAATATTGAAGGGGTACATCGATCCCCTGATCTGGTGTTGCCACCCGACCAGTGTCTCGGGGGCTACTGCATTGCCTGTTCAATGCAGAAAATTTTATGTGCAATATAGTTTCCGAGGAGATTTTGATCCTCAAGTTGGTCGGCCGCACCCAACCTGAGTCTCGAGGACTGAGCACGCCGCTTTTAGTGTCCTGAAGTATTCCGCCGAGCTAGGACTTGATCCTCAGGCCGATTTTGCAAATCAACCTGAGTCTCAGTGGCTACTGGGATCAGCGGTCTTATGTCATCCTTCATCGGCCCACATTCGGGGTGGTGCACCACCTCGGAAGCAGTCCGGCATAAAGCTCGGGCGCTAGTGGCTGGCTCCATAGAGGGCATTTCAGGCATTAAGCTCGGCTAAACTCCTTCAAACTTCTTTGAACCAAGGTGATTTACGACACCTCGGATACAGTCCGGCATTGGAGCTCGGATACATAGTCCGGCGTTGGAGCTCGGATACATTCCGGCATTAGAGCTGGGAAGCGGTCCGACGTTGGTGCTCGGCTGCAAAAGATACCTCGAATGCAGTCCGGCGTTGGAGCTCGGACGCAAGAGGACACTGCCTCCCGGGAACAACTTCAAACCCGAGGTGTGGCATAAAAATAAACAAGGCATTGATAAAGGCCAGAAACTTAAAGGGGCTCCTCGGATACCCGATGTGTAAACTCATCGAATGCATTTCGGCGATCCTCAAGATCGAAGATAAAGAAGATTTGTTGAACCAGTTTTCAAGACCGGCAACCGAAGATGAAGAACAGTTCGGAAGAATCGAGGAGCGTCCCTAACTTGAAGACCAGTTCAGGGGGCTACTGACGGTGTCCTGGACTAGGGGGTACTCACCACGTCGTCTCCCGATCTATTAGATTGGGCCGAGAACCCCCGTGGCCGTATACTCATGGGCCAGTTCGGATGGCTACCGCATACAAGGAAGATTCCACAAGACTTGGCGATCAAGACAAGGACTTCTCCCGACCGGCGTATTCGTCTAGGACTCTTGTTATCCTAGGCCTCCGGTGCATTATATAAACCGAGGCCAGGCTAGTCGATAGATATACAATATATACATACAATCATACCATAGGCTAGCTTCTAGGGTTTAGCCTCTCTGATCTCGTGGTAGATCTACTCTTGTACTACCCATATCATCAATATCAATCAAGCAGGACGTAGGGTTTTACCTCCATCAAGAGGGCCCGAACCTGGGTAAAACATTGTGTCCCTTGCCTCCTGTTACCATCGATCCTAGACGCACAGTTCGGGACCCCCTACCCGAGATCCGCCGGTTTTGACACCGACAGTTACCAACACGTTTCAAGGAGTGAATCTCGGCAGGAGTCATCCTAAGGGAAAGATCACGTTGTCGGTAATGTTTGGGGGAGAGCTGAACTACCGGACTGAGAAGATTGTGTTTGATGTGGTTTACCTCCCCCTGTCGTACAATGGGATCCTTGGGCGCCCAGCCCTGGCTAGATTCATGGCGGGATCCCACTATGCCTACAACAACTTGAAGATGACTGGGCCAATGGGAGTCATTACCATCCCATCAACAAGAAGGATGCAATCATTTGTGTAGATAAGATGTATCGGGACGCAGTCGCGGCAGAGGCCGCGGCAGCAATAGTTCCCGCCAAAGAGGACAGAGGAAAGAAGAATGATTGTAGGGACTCTGGCAAAGAGTCCGGGAAGCATGCCCCCACCGAGTGCACGGCACCCGTTGATGATGTGCTGGAGTGTTCCAACAACAAGAGATCCACGGTTGCAGCGCCTCAAGTGAAGAAGGTCCCGACAGTGTTGGCTGGCGTTGATGGTACTTTCACTATCAGCGCCACCTTGATGACGAATAGGAAAGCGTGTTCGTTGCCTTCCCGTGGGCGAATATCGATGTGTTTGCCTGTGTAGGATCAAAAGTATGTCTAGAGGGGGGCGCAATTAGACTACTTGACATAATGAAAAATCTAGCCTTTTCCCAATTTTAAGTCTTGGCAGATTTTAGCAAACTAGAACAAGTCAAGCAATCAACCTACACATGCAAGTCTAAGAGTATAGCAGTGGAATGTAAAACATTGCATATGAAGGTAAAGGGAGGACTTTGGAGGGAGCAAACGCAATGTAGTCACGGAGGTTTTTGGTGTGGTTCCGATAGGTGGTGCTATCGTACATCCAAGTTGATGGAGACTTCAACCCACGAAGGGGAACGGTCGCGTGAGTCCACGGAGGGCTCCACCCACGAAGGGTCCACGAAGAAGCAACCTTGTCAATCCCACCATACCCATCACCCATGAAGGACTTGCCTCACTAGGGTAGATCTTCACGAAGTAGGTGATCTCCTTTCCCTTACAAAAACCTTGGTTCAACTCCACAATCTTGTTGGAGGCTCCCAAATGACACCTAACCAATCTAGGAGGCACCACTCTCCAAAAGGTAATAGATGGTGTGTTGATGATGAACTCCTTGCTCTTGTGCTTCAAATGATAGTCTCCCCGGAACTCAACTCTCTCTCTCACGGATTTGGATTTGGTGGAAAGATGATTTGAGTGGAAATAAACTTGGGGAAGGCTAGAGATCAAGATTCATATGGTTGGAATGGAATATCTTGGTCTCACCACATGAGTAGGTGGTTCTCTCTCAGAAAATGAATGCTGGAAGTGTAGGCATGTTCTGATGGCTCTCCTTACTAATGAAGGAAGGGTGGAGGGGTATATATAGCCTCCACACAAAATCTAACTGTTACACACAAATCAACAAATTCGGTGGGACCAAATCATGAAACTCGGTCAGGCCGGTTTAGTTCAAAACGTGAACGTTAGGGTTTTCGGTGGGACCAACATGTCAACTCAGTGGGACCGATTTCATTAGGGTTAGGGAATAACGTAATCTCGGTGAGACCGATTACACAAACTCGGTGGGACCGACTTTGGTAATAAGCTAACGAGAGAGTTGGTCAGGCAAACTTGGTGGGACCGAATCGCTCATTTTGGTGAGACCGAAATGTTACGAAAGGGAAACAGAGAGTTTGCCTTGCGAACTCGGTGGGACCGATCGCTCATATCGGTTGCACCGAAAAGTTAGGAAGGGAAACAGAGAGTTTGCAATCCCATCTCGGCGAGACCGAGATCCCTATCGGTGAGACCGAAGTGACTTGGGTTTCTGACAGTGGCTATGTCAAGTGAACTCGGTGGGACCGGATAGATCAAATCGGTAGGGCCGAGTTTGACTTTTGGTTTGAGACATATGTGGATATGAGAAAGGGGTTGAGGGATTTTGGAGCATATCACTAAGCATTTTGAGCAAGCAAGCCATTAAGCAACACCTCATCCCCTTTTAATAGTATTGGCTTTTCCTAGGGACTCAATGTGTTCTTGGATCACTAAAATGAAAATGAAGAGTCTTGAGCTTGAGCCAATATGTGTCCTTAGAATTTTGAGGGGTCCACATTCCTAATCCATGCCATGCCAATCATTGAACTTTCCGAAATGATTATCTTGAAATAGCATTAGTTCAATGAGCTATATGTTCTTAGTAATTACCAAAACCACCCAGGGATAGTTGCACTTTTAGCGTGGCAACCATCTGATATCCCCGGTGTTCCTAGGGAGGTAATCAAGCACCACCATGTTGTCTTCCCACACGCTCAACCTGTCAAGCAGAAAGTCCGGAAGCCGGCATTGGAGAGGCAACAGTTCATTACATAAGAGATCAAGAAACTGGAAGCAACTGGTTTGGTCAGAGGAGTACTACATCCCACATGGTTGGCAAATCCTGTAGTAGTCCGAAAGGCTAACAGGAAGTGGAGGCTTTGCATAGATTTCATGGATCTCAACAAAGCTTGCCCGAAGGACCCGTTCCCCTTGCCGCATATTGATCAGATTTTGGATTCCACTTCAGGTTGTGATTTGCTCTGCTTTTTGGATGCATATTATAGGTATCACCAAATCTTCATGTCCAAGGAAGACGAAGAGAAGACATCTTTCATCACCCCATGCGGTACGTACTATTTTATTCGCATGCCATTCAGATTAAAGAGTGTCGGGTCCACTTTTGCAAGGGCAGTCCAGATTGGTTTTGAGCCACAGCTGCACAGAAACATTGAAGCTTATATGGATGATATTGTGGTCAAGACCAAGGATAGAGCCACCCTCATTCAGGATTTGGAGGAGACATTTGCTAATCTATGCAAGATCAACTTGAAGCTCAATCCGGAGAAGTGTGTGTTTGGCGTTCCCTCCGGCAAGCTGCTTGGTTTCTTTGTGTCCCATCGGGGGATCGAAGCCAACCCCAACAATATTAAAGCTATCAAGTAGATTCAGGCGCCAATGACAGTCAAGGATGTGAGGAGTCTGACAGGGTGCATTGCTGCGCTAAGCAGATTCATTCCAAAGTCTGCCGAGCACGCCCTACCATTCTTCAAGATCTTGAAGAAGGCGGGGCCCATGAAGTGGACTCCGGAAGCAGATGCAGCTTTGCAAGAGTTGAAGACCTGCTTGTCCTCTGTGCCTACCCTGGTTGCTCCCAAGCCACAAGAGCCATTGCTACTATACGTAGCGGCAACCAACCAAGTGGTTAGTGCAGCCTTGGTGGTGCAGTGGGAAGTGGATGAGGCAGAAAGTGAGAAAGGACCGGCAGAGCCAGAGAAGGATCAAGGCAGTGAGCACGGCAGTTAGAGCAACCCCAAGGACATGGCAAGGAAGAAAGTGGTGCAGCGCCTAGTGTACTTCGTCAGCTCCTTGTTACAGGGGGCTAGATCGGTGTACTTTGGTGTGCAAAAGTTGGTCTTTGGTCTCATCATGGCCTCAAGGAAACTACGCCACTAATTCCAAGCCCACCAGATCACGGTTGTCACTCGTTTCCCGTTGCAAAGGATACTTCGAACCTGAGGCTACCGTCAGGATAGTGGAGTGGGCTTTGGAGTTATCCTGTTTCGGTTTAAAGTTTGAGACCACATAAACGATTCAGAGGAGGGCATTGGCAGAGTTTATTATAGAATGGACGCCAACCCCTGATGATGAAGTGCCAGAGATAGTTATCCCCGGCAAGAAATCTCCCCAAGAATGGATCATGTATTTTGATGGTGCCTTTTCCCTACAAGGTGTTGGAGCTGGCGTGCTTCTTGTTGCCCCCTCCGGGGAGCACTTGAAGTACATCATCCAAATGCATTTTGCCCGGGAAGAGGCAACCAACAATAAAGCAAAGTATGAAGGGCTCTTTACCGGGATCAGGATTGCCGCAGAATTGGGAATTAAGAAGCTGATCATTCGAGGAGATTCACAACTTGTGGTGAGACAAGTCAACATGGATTATCAAAGCCCATTGATGGAGGCATACATTGAGGAAGTGATAAGATTGGGGGAGCACCTTGACGGATTGCAAACATAGCATGTACCCCGTGCGATAAACAACATAGCTGATCATGTGTCAAAGTGTGCTGCGCAGAAGCTTCCTGTGGAACCAGGAACTTTGTTCTCCATCTTACTGAGCCCTCCGTATCCCCAGCAACAATGGCTCGAAAAAGGAGAAAGCTGGACTCCGTGAAGCCTCTCCCGGTAGAGCCGTCCGCTCCTGGTAGAGACCCTGCTGGAAACAACTCCTCCCCACCTGTCGGACTTCAACCTCCAGCCGGGCCCATGGTCCCAACAAACAAGGAATGCGCCCTCATAGAAGAGGAGGTGCCGCTAGTCCTCCTTGCTGAGCCCAGGCTCCAACTTGGGCAAGGCACATAGTCCACTTCCTCCAAACCGGAGAACTTCCCGGCGACCAAGATGAGTCTGAAAGAGTAGCCCGGAGGGCCAGTATGTATCAGTTTGCCGATGACACTCTGTACAGAAGGATGCCCAACGGTGTGAAATTAAAGTGCATTTGCCGGGAAGAAGGAAAGGAATTAATGGCTATGAGAAAGTGGTTGAGGGCTTTTGGAGCATATCACTAAGCATTTTGAGCAAGCAATCCATTAAGCAGCACCTCATCCCCTTTTAATAGTATTGGCTTTTCCTATGGACTCAATGTGATCTTGGATCACTAAAATGAAAATGTAGAGCCTTGAGCTTGAGCCAATATGTGTCCTTAGCATTTTGAGGGGTCCACATTCCTAATCCATGCCATGTCAATCATTGAACTTTCTGAAATGATCATCTTGGAATAGCATTAATTCAATGAGCTATATGTTGTTAGTAATTACCAAAACCACCCAGGGATAGTTGCACTTCCAATTTCCCCCTTTTTGGTAATTGATGACAGCATATAGATCAAAGCTTCGACAAATGATAATAAGATTGAAATACATCCTCGCTTTGAGAAGTATGTGATAAGCAAGAGCTCCCCCTAAATTTGTGCACTATTTAAAATTTGTGTTTGAATGCAAATGCACAATCAATTAGGATCATGGGTTACTCTTCCATGTCACATACATCTTGGTGGAGCGCTCAAAATGATAGGAATTAAAACATGCACTCACCAAGCAAAGTGAATGATCATGTATGAGATAGCAAAGATAATATCATCCAAGCAAGCATTAAAGTTGAATACGATCAAACACATGATCATAAAAGTATCTCACACATAGACATAAAGAGTATCAAATGAGCACAGACAAAAGTATCAACCAAATAGCAAGAGAGACAAAGAAGCAAAACACAACACACTCTCTTGAAGCCTATGATCTATACATTTCTCCCCCTTTGGAAACAAGTTACCAAAAAGTCTGGAAATGCATAGTGCTATGCGTATCTCTAGGCTTGATCTTCGGGAGGTGGTGTAGAGAGGACTCCAAGGATGAAGGCATCAGTAGATGTTGTTGGAGCAGGTGGAGTGGCAACTGGAGGTGGCACTGAAGCTGTTGCTGCTGGTGCTGAAGTAGTTGCTCTGGTGTCAGCCACGGGCACTACAGCAGACCTCTGACCTCTAGGCACTCGCTGAAAAGCATCTATGGTAGCATGCCCTTGCCTCTCTCTGCTTCCTCCTGGAGCTGCTCAACAGCTGACTGCATCTCAGTTACCTTAAGATCAAGATCATAAAATTTGGTCTCTATGATCCTCTCCAAGCTCTCCTGATTCTTGTTTAGGGTGGCCAAGCCCTTCTCAATCCTCAAAGTTGCTTGAATTAGATATGCAAGCTGGTCTTGTTTTGACTTCAGAAAGACTTGAGATGCCTCCTCAACACTTGGCATTTTTGCAGCCTTCTCAACCTTTTCCTTTGCTCTCTTCTCTTGTGCTTGCACTGATGTGGGATCATCGTCATTCATCACAACTGTGTTATCCTCAAATTCTGGTCTCAAGGGTAAGTGCTCCTTATCCAACAAATAAGTGTATGTGCCCATCTTGGAGTTGATGAGCACCTGAATGTGTGGAGCATACCCACAAGATCTCTTTTGATCAGCAGCTGTCCTCTTGATTGTCTCAACAATCAGACTCATGACCTTGAATTTCTGAGGCACATCAACTATCTGCAGCAAGTTGATTCAATGACCTTTGATCATCTTGTGATCTCCATATTTGGGCAACAATGTATGCCTCAAGATTGTGTTGATTGTTTCTAGACCAGACAACAGGTAATCTACAGGTCCAAGCTTGTGTGTCTCCAAAGCTTTGTCTGGGATCTCTTTTAAAATGTTGGCCATAGAGTTGTGGTCTTTCTTCTTCTTGGCATACACATCCAAACCATCCTCATGCTCTTCAGGGGCATTTATCGACTTTGCCCACTCATCAATAGTTGACTGGTACCTTGTACCCTCAAACATCCATACAATCCTACCATCTGGATAGAAATGAGCAGTGGAGTAGAATTGCATGATGAGTTCATAATTCCATTTTGTCAGCTCTTCACCCACAAACTTGTTGAGGGAGTCCTGGATTAGGGGGTATTCGGGTAGCGGGACTATACCTTCAGCCGGACTCCTGGACTATGAAGATACAAGATTGAAGACTTCGTCCCGTGTCCGGATGGGACTTTCCTTGGCGTGGAAGGCAAGCTTGGCGATGCGGATATTCAAGATCTCCTACCTTTGTAACCGACTTTATGTAACCCTAACCCTATCCGGTGTCTATATAAACCGGAGGGTTGTAGTCCGTAGGCAATCAACTCCATACACAACAATCATACCATACGCTAGCTTCTAGGGTTTAGCCTCCTTGATCTCGTGGTAGATCTACTCTTGTACTACCCATATCATCAATATTAATCAAGCAGGAGTAGGGTATTACCTCCATCGAGAGGGCCCGAACCTGGGTAAAACAAAGTGTTCCCTGCCTCCTGTTACCATCCGGCCTAGACGCACAGTTCGGGACCCCCTACCCGAGATCCGCCGGTTTTGACACCGACATTGGTGCTTTCATTGAGAGTTCCTCTGTGTCGTCGCCTTTAGGCCCGATGGCTCCTTTGATCATCAACAACGATACGGTCCAGGGTGAGACTTTTCTCCTCGGACAGATCTTCGTCTTCGGCGGCTTCGCTCTGCGGGCCAATTCGCTCGGCCACCTGGAGCAGATCGAAAGCTACGCCCCTGGCCATCAAGTCAGGTTTGGAAGCTTAAACTACACGGCCGACATCCGCGGAGACTTGATCTTCGACGGGCTCGAGCCATGGCCAAGCGCGTCGCACTGTCTCGATAGGCATGATATAGCTCTGCCGCCGGACAGCGCCTTGGAGGCCGCATACGCATCGGTTCCGACCCCTAACTCGGAGCCTATGGCGCCAACCGAGGATGAACGGTTGGACGTCACCTCAGGGGCTGCGATCCCAAAAGCGATCGAGCCGAACGCTAGCCCCGCACTCTGCACTACCCATGACTCCGAGGATCCGGACTCCGAACCCCACGCGCCCCTGCCAATCGAATCCGATTGGGCGCCGATAATGGAGTTCACCGCCGCAGACATCTTTCAACACTCGCCTTGTGGCGATATCCTGAACTCCCTCAAGACTCTCTCCTTATCAAGAGAGCCCCGGCCGAACTACGGTCAGCGAGGAGGGGATACGGACGATGAAGAAATTCAAAGCCCACCCACCACCCACTTGGTAGCCACTGTCGACAATTTAAACGACGTGCTCAACTTTGACTCCGGAGACATCGATAGCATGGATGACGATGCAGGAGATACCGATGAACCAACGCCCATAGGGCATTGGACAGCCACCTCATCTCACGATGTGCACATGGTGGATACCCCTAAAGGAAGCGACAACGAGGAAAAAGGGGATGGGACGGGAGATCGACCCCCCGAAAAGCAATCAAAGCATCGGCGTAAACGCCGACCCAAGCCCCGCCTCAACAAAAACCCAGCCATAGAGCAGGACGAGCTGGTAGACGACGAGAAGGCCTTAGAGCAACCGTCCGAACAAGGAAATACGGATAGAGAAACCGAACATCCCTCCTCCGGCGAAAACGGCGACCTCACGCCGAATAAACCTATGGAGCAGAAGAATCTCCACGAGAGGCTTGTTGCAACTGCATGCAGCCTAAAGAAGCAGAAGCAGAAGCTAAAAACAGTGGAAGACGCACTCCGGATTAGATGGAGCAAAGTAATCAATACCACAGATAAGTACGGTGACAGTCGTCGCACTAAAAGCTATCCGAAAAGAAAGCTACTGCCTGAATTCGACGAAGAGGCCCTAGAGCCCTCGCATTCAAAAAATGAAAAAACCACACGGTCGGATAGACGACCCCATAAAGCGGCAAGCGGCGCCGCACCTAAATCGGCATGCGACCCAATTAAGGATTCGCATCATGGCCCAGTCAGGTCCATTTATGGGCCAAGAAAGCAAGCTCTCGTAAGCAACGCTATGAAGCCATCATCAGAATCCGGCACACCCAAATACAGGGGCGCCGCACACCCCCTATGTTTCACCGATGAGGTCCTGGACTATGAATTCCCAGAGGGATTCAAACCCGTAAACATAGAGGCATATGATGGAACAACAGACCCTAGAGTCTAGATCGAGGATTATATCCTCCACATACACATGGCTAGAGGAGATGATCTCCACGCCATAAAATATCTACCCCTTAAGCTTGAAGGGCCAGCCCGGCATTGGCTTAAAAGCCTTCCCGAAAACACAATTGGAAGTTGGGAAGAGCTCGAGGATGCTTTCCGAGCAACTTTCAAGGGACCTATGTCCGCCCTCCGGATGCAGACGATCTTAGTCACATAACTCAACAACCCGGAGAATCAGCTCGGCAGTTCTGCAGTAGATTCCTCACTAAAAAGAATCAGATAGTCGACTGTCCGGACGCCGAAGCCTTAGCAGCTTTCAGGCATAACGTCCGAGACGAATGGCTCGCCAGACACCTCGGCCAAGAAAAGCCAAGAACAATGGCCGCACTAACAAGCCTCGTGACCCGCTTTTGTGCAGGGGAGGACAGCTGGTTGGCAAGGTGCAGCCCCAGCGACCCAAGTACATCCAAAACTAGGGATGGAAACGGAAAACCGCGACGCAACAAGGACCGTCGTTGGACTAAGGACAAAAGTCCAAAGAGCATGGCAGTCAATGCCGGATTCAAAGGCTCACGACAAAAACAGGAAAAATCGCCCCCAGGATAATAGGGACGATCCATCCAACCTAAATAAAATCCTGGACAGGATATGTCAGATACACAGTACTCCTGGGAAGCCTGCTAACCATACCCACAGAGACTGTTGGGTTTTCAAACAATCCGGCAGACTAAATGCCGAACACAAGGGGCTCGACACACCAAGCGAAGACGAGGACGAACCCCAAAAGCAGAGCACCAGGAAACAAAAGAGCTTCCCACAAGAAGTAAAAACAGTGAACTTACTTCACATAACAAAACATGCGGCGCCCGTAAAGGTACGCACCACACGGCCCATCCCCAAAGGGTCCCGCCACTGGTTGTCAAAACCGATCATCTTCGATCAGCTGGATTATTCTAGGAATATCAAGAATGTAGGTTGGACTGCCTTGATACTCGATCCAATAATTGGTGGACTCCAGTTTTCAAATGTCCTTATGGATGGCGGCAGTGGACTAAACCTGATATATCAGGATACAATCCAGCACATGAGGATAAACCCAGCAAGAATCCGCCGCACCAAAACCTCCTTTCAAGGGGTAATACCTGGTCCGGAACCCATTGTATGGGTTTTCTCTGGCTCGAAGTCATATTCGGCTCGGCCGATAACCTCCGCAGCGAAAAGCTGACCTTTCATGTCGTCCCGTTCTCAAGTCGCTATCAAGCACTACTGGGACGCGAAGCTTTCGCTCGCTTTAACGCAATACCGCATTACGCATCTCTTACGCTTAAGATGCCCGGTCCATGAGGCATCTTCTCTTTGAAGGGGAAACACTAAAGTGCGCCTCCCCAAGCGGAGGACTGTGCGGCCGCTTTGACAGCCCCACAGCAAAATGGCCTCACCGGCCAGAAAACTTTGAAATAGGTCATTAAAGACCACGAAAGCGGATAGACGAGTTCGGTGCAAAATCATCATTGATGCAGGCCTAGAAGCCATATACCCCCACACTAGGGGCTCCACTCATATACAATAAGAGACAATAAAGCTCAATATATCTTACTTTATACTTTGTTTATTTTAAACTTTTTTCGGCACGACCCATTTTCAACTCAGTTCCTCTCTTTTACAGATGAACGTCGTGCGGCGCTCGTCCAGGATACGGCACAACGGAGACACAGGCGCAGACGTGCAGTAGGGACCCGTCCTAAAGGATTCTTTTTAGATTAAGACCCTGCGTAAACCTTTTTTACTGTCTCTTGTTGCTACACATCCACTGGTTTTTTCTTTCTGATATAACCAAGGAGGAGGCTGGCGTCTTGGCATGTGGCCACGTCAGAATTTTTGCACGTGCCTGGACACTAGGGGCTTTTTTAATAAAGAGTGTCGTTTCGCCCGCACTCATAAAGACCGAACACCTTAGGGAGTGTTCGGCGTCGCGAGTTTTGGCATTATATGCATCAGCTTCGAATCATGTCTTTGGTCAAATGTTGGGTTGCCCGGCTCCTGAGTTCGGCTACCTTACGTTCCGCTCTATTGGCTAAGGTAGCACCAGGAGAACTACTGCGATTGTGCCCCCAGTTCGGCCGGGCGAGCACCTCAGTAGAGAAAGCCAAAAACCGACTGTCATGATGTAGCATGAGATTGGTCAGCCACTCGATGACCTATCGGAATCTATCGGATTCCTCCACTTTAACGAAGGGCCGCTTCCCGGTTAGGCACACACGCGCCCCGAATTTGGACGAGCGCAGTTGCCACCAAGGAGCTACCTAAAGAGTCTCATTCTCAAACACCTATGGCTAAGTGAAAGTGTTAAAGCATTATAGTCCGGTTGCCTGGCCCACTGCGCTATCACCTCCTTTGTAGGACCAAGACATTGGGTTAAGTGTGAAAATGCGTCTTCTGCGAGCACCCCCGCACTATGTGCGTGGGGGCTGAAGCCAACGACTGCCATCTTTCAGATTCTATATATATATATATATATATATATCTTAAAACGGCCGCATAGGAGGTGTTCCCAATACTTGGAGGCACAAGTATAAAAAAGGCCACTACAGTTTATCAAAATATTACTCTATAATTACATATGCTATCATAACATAGCATCTTTCGAGCACTGCGTCTCTATTATACGAGTGCCTTTAAGAACTTCCTGAAAATAGTGCTCGGAGGATACTCGGCTTTTGTCCGAATCTCGGGACGCAACAATGGTGGTCTCCATCTCTGCCCAGTATGTCTTAACACGGGCAAGAGCCATCCTAGCGCCCTCTATGCATGCTAACCTCTTCATTGCATTTATACGCGGCACCGTGTCAAGGAATTGCTGCACCAAGCTGAAGTAACTCTTCGGCTCCGATCTCCCCGGCCACAGGTTAACCGTGACGTACTGCATGGCGAGTCCAGGCAACCTATTCAGTTTGGCCCATTGAGCCAAACGATCATCCACCGCCAGTGGACGCTCTGGATTGTGAAACTGCGACCAGAAAAGCTTTTCCACTTCGCGATCTTTCTGATCTCGAAAGTGTCCGGTCGCATCAGCAGCACTCGCTGCCAAATCCAGATAGGTATCCTCCACACTCCACATCCGGTCCAACGGAGCAAACTTCGGATCACAAAACTTCCTCCGCAGCATAAAGGGCTTTCCAGCCGCAATCTGTTCGGCCTGACGCAGCTCCCCCCTTGCAGCTCCCATCGCAGAGCGAGCATCCTTGGCATCGGCAACGGCCTTCTCTAAGTCTGTCTGTCTCGCCCGGTCTTCTTTCTCAAGAAGTTTGCAACGGTCTGCAGCACTCTTTAACTTCTCGGCCATCTCGGCCATTTCTTCTTTGCTTCGGCAGTGAGCAGCCTGTTCGGCTTTCAGCTCTTCAAGGGCCTTCTCGGCAGCCGCATCGCTTTTTCTGGCTTGCTCCTTAGCTCGGGTAAGTTCTGCCCTAAGATTCTCCACGGCGGCCGTACCATCTGCGTCAAGCATACACATTGTAAGACACTGACATGAAGCTCCTCTTACATGATGCCGCCCGAAGAATTACATACCTTGAGCCTCATCAAGCCGCTTGTTGACAAGCGCGATGTCGGCGTCTAACACGTCCAGTTCCCGCTTTAGTTCGTCCACATCATCAGTTCGGCTTGATTCCGGACACCTCGCCACCTACATTCAAAGGCGACATCTTAGACCTGGGATTATGATCCTCTGCGTGCCGTCATTTCTTGACAACATGCAGAGTCTCAGGGGCTACTATCTATACAGGGCACATCTTACTTATGCGCAACTGACAAAAGTGTACATTATCTAACGTACCTCAAAACCAGTCAGTAAGCTTTTGACGGCCTCATGCAATCTGCTTTCTGCGGATGAAATCCTTTCAATCACCGTGCCCGTTAATGCACGGTGCTCCTCTGAGATAGAAGCTCACCCCAGCAAAATCTTCAGCTCCTCCGGCCGAGCACCAGACGGTGCCGGACTTGTCCTATGGACTCTTTTGAAGGCCGGACACGGAGAGCCTTGGGAGGCCACATAGCTATCTTCCGCCCCTGCCGGATTCAGAGAAATCCTCCGCGACGACACCTTAGGGTCGCCCTCCTCGCTAGGCGGTACGGCAGGGGGAGGCGTCCTGCTCTCCATCATCTCCAGAAGAAGATCCCCCGAAGACAAGCTCTGCTGAGAAGGGCTGAGGTCCGAGCTACAAGGTAAAATTTCGGTTAAATCTTCTCAGATATAAATCAAGGATTTCTCCCATCCCTCAAAAGGAAAATCTCTCTCTACTTACGGCTCGCTGGAGGGCTGATCCCCTTGAGGGCGTAGTCCGGCCGAGGAACTCCCCGGCGTCGGGCCCTCTGACGAGGATTTTCTCCCCCGTTTCGAGGCCGTGGTTTCCGGGTCGTCAGACGCGGCTCTCTTCTTCCCCTTAGGAGAGGAATTGTCGGTTCCTCCCTTCGGGGCAGCCTCCTTCGAGGAGGCCATAGCTTCCTTGTCCTCCCCCTCCAAAAGCATTATCTCCAGCATCCTGACCAGCATGGGATCCGGCCTGGTTTCAGGAAGGGGAGCCGGACACCTGATTAGCTTTGCCTTCGCTATCCACTCCTGTTTAAAAAGACGGCTCTTTTAGGGGCAAGTTTATGACAATTATACGGATAGGAGGTCCGGGCACGGGGTTGCTTACTTGAGTATCCGGGCGATTGCAGCTTAGGACTGCGTCCTCGGTTAAATCCGGACACATCTCTTGTGATCCGAAGAACATTCTATACATCTCCGCGGGCGTTGCGCCCATAAAATTCTGGAGAGCTCGTGGTCCCTCTGGATTAAACTCCCACAGGCGAAGGTTGCGACGTTTGCCGGGCAATATTCGGCGAATCAGCATGACCTGCGTCACCTTGACCAAACTGAGGTCTCCTTCCAAGAGATCCTTAATTCGGCCCTGTAACAGGGGCACGTCTTTGGGCAAACCCCAATCTAATCCTTTGTTGACCCATGACGCTAGCCGTGATGGGGGACCCGAGCGAAAGGCAGGAGGCGCCGCCCACTTGGCGCTCCTG
This sequence comes from Triticum urartu, assembly GCF_056163025.1. NCBI lineage: Eukaryota > Viridiplantae > Streptophyta > Magnoliopsida > Poales > Poaceae > Triticum > Triticum urartu. Next base: position 346,159,576 of record NC_141873.1, on the reverse strand, counting down.
GGAGCGGTGATATAGAACCATTCTCATTGCCACAAGCCGAGCTCCTCTTGAAAGGAGCCCTCAGGCCATGGAGCATCAACATTCTTACTTATGACAGCACCTCCGCACTCTGCGTTCCGTCCCTCGATCATCTTCGGCTCCAATCCAAAAGTCTTGGGCCATAATCCGAAGTGAGGAGTAACACGGAGGAACGCTTCACACACAACGATGAATAAGGAAATGTGGAGGATGGACTCCGGGGCTAAGTCATGAAATTCCAGCCCGTAATAAAACAGCAGCCCCCTCACGAAGGGATCCATCGGGAAGCCTAACCCCCGAAGGAAGTGAGACATGGACACTACGCTCTCACCGGGCTGGGGACTGGGAATAGCCTGCCTTTGAGCAGGCAACCTATGCGGAATTTCGGCGGTCAAGAACTTAGCCTCTCTCAACTTTAGCACGTCCTCCTCCATGATGGAGGAGGGCATCCATCGGCCTTGAAGGTCGGAACCGGACATTGTCGAAGGTCCGAAGCGCCTGAAATTTGGAGCCTAGGGTGTTGGAACTCGAGGCGACGGGCGAACTCGTTTGAGATTGGAAAAAGGAGTAAGGCCTTGGTCTCTTTATAAGAGGTTGAATACCAGGAGCCCTCCCCGTAACCGTTTGGGACTCTCCCTTAATCGAGAAAACATGCTGACGGGCACGATTGGGTTACCCACGTCCGTATTGATGAGAATCCCGTAAAAGGGGGGTACACGATCTCTGCTTTGACAAGACGTGCCAAGGAAACTGCCTCGCAAAACATGCTGAGGTGGAAAAGTAAAAACAATTCGAGTAAAGGACTTGGCTGTAGAGTGATGGCGCACTGCAGAATATGTCAGCAGATTTGATTTGTGTTAATATTATTCTCTCTATGGCGATATGTGGAAGCTTATTTTGCAGAGCCGGACACTACTATTGGTGTTTACAATCTTCTATGAAGGACTTGGAGGAGGAACCCACCTTGCAATGTCGAAGACAATTTGCGCGTCGGACTCGTCGTCATTGAAGCCTGGTTCAGGGCCTACTGAGGGAGTCCTGGATTAGGGGGTGTTCGGGTATCCGGACTATACCTTCAGCCGGACTCCTGGACTATGAAGATACAAGATTGAAGACTTCGTCCCGTGTCCGGATGGGACTTTCCTTGGCGTGGAAGGCAAGCTTGGCGATGCGGATATTCAAGATCTCCTACCATTTTAACCGACTTTATGTAACCCTAACCCTATCTGGTGTCTATATAAACCGGAGGGTTGTAGTCCGTAGGCAATCAACTCCATACACAACAATCATACCATAGGCTAGCTTCTAGGGTTTAGCCTCCTTGATCTCGTGGTAGATCTACTCTTGTACTACCCATATCATCAATATTAATCAAGCAGGAGTAGGGTATTACCTCCATCGAGAGGGCTCGAACCTAGGTAAAACAAAGTGTTCCCTGCCTCCTGTTAGCATCCGGCCTAGACGCACAGTTCGGGACCCCCTACCCAAGATCCGCCGGTTTTGACACCGACACTTGTCAACACCACATGATTTGCAGATTTCATGTACACCAGGAAAATAGTCTTCATTTTCATCAATGAATTCCCAATCAACCCATTTCGTATCACAGACTATTGGCTTCTTGTCAAGAAAAATAGTCTCATGGAAATCTTGTTCTTTGGTGTGGAACCTGTAGTCCACTACAGTCTTCCTCCTCACACCATAGGGATCAGAATGTCTCCAAAGTCTCAGACATGCATCCTTCCTGATGTTCATATCCTCTGCCACTGGATGGGTGTCATTGTGATCTGGAATCTTTGGCTTAAGTTTTCTGAGCACTTGGGCTTTAGCATTATCTTCTTCCATCTCAGGCACTGGGGACTTCTTCTTCTCTTCAGCTGGAATGTTCCTGGTGCTTCTCTTGGGCCTAGAAGTCTTTTGAGCTTGAGCAGTAGCCTTGGGGGCAGTCTTGGGCTTTGAAGTGGCAGCCCCTGATTTAATGGCATCCCCCATAAGCTTTTGGGACTTGGGTGCTGGTGCAGCATCCTCTTCCTCTTCATCTTCTTTAGCTGGATCTCTCATTATAGAGGATCTACCAACGACTCTGGTAGTTGTCTTCTTGACCCTCTCTTTCCTTTTCTTACTCTCTCCAGCAGCCTCTTCAGTTGGCTTAGAAATTTCAGCAGTTGAGGCCCTGGCCTTTAAGGTGGGCACCCTCTTGGCAGGGCCCTTCTTATTCAATCCATACTTTGTTGTAGCAGTAGTACCATATTCCTTCTTAAGTACTTTCTTGTTGGAGCTCACTTCTTCCTCAACAGCCACATAATCCTCATCCTCAGAATCTGAGGTTTTCTTCTTCCTTGTTTTGGTGGCTGCCTTGGGCAAATTGCTTGGAGTGCTCCTGCTGCCCTCATCATAGCTACTTGAGGGACTAGTTCCCTCACTCATGTGCACTTGCTCTTATGATTTGTTCTGGCTATCACTCTGGTCAGATATTCTGGCAAGCAAACTGACAGCAGACCCAGTGAATAGATATATATGAGGTAGAGTGGATGAGCATCACAAAGTGTAGAGTTTTTGCAAAACAGATGAGTCAAAAATGTAGTTTTAGTTCTCCACGGAAAGCATTTCGGAGCTACCGATTTGGTAAACTTGGTGACACCGAAGCAACTTTTGGATTCTAAACTAGTGAACTCGGTCAGACCGAGTCACAGTTCGGTGGCTCCGAGATTGCTAAGGTTTCACAAAGATTCGAACTCGGTCGCACTGATTTGCAACTTTTGGTTAGACCGAAAAGTGCAAGTGCAATGGCCTAAGCCAAATCGGTGAGACTGATTTATACAACTCGGTCGGTCCTAGATGAGTTCGGTGGAAACCTAACCCTAAATTTTCGAATCAAACCTAATCTAAGGAACGTTTTCTCTGGATAGATTGATTTCATACATGGTAAAGAACATGGCATTGCATTGTGCTAAGAATCGGAGTAAGGAATTAGCACAAAAGATCGAACTCATAGCCTAGTTCGGCAATGAGTTTGCTATGGCGGTAATGGTGGGGTTGAATCCCGTTGAAGGCGACGGAAACCAGCGGCGGGAGGTCGCTGGCGATGAGGAGACGGTCCGGAGACCTAATGCGGCAGCTGAGGAGGTTTGAAGAAATTTCCAAAATCTCACCCGTGGGTATATATATCCTGACCCTGTCGGTGTGACCGAGTGGAACAACACGGTGGCACCGAGATGCAGAATCACAAGCGGTTACTGCAACTCGGTGTGACCGAAAAGTTCAACTTGGTTGCACCGAGATTGAAAACCTAGATCAACTTAGTGAACTCAGTGTGACCGAAGTGGATGGATCAGTCGGACCGAAATGCAGAGAGAGGTTTTAGAAGTTTAAGTCTATGACGAATTGGGGACTCCGAGTGCTCCTCACACAGTGTGGTTCGAATCTGACTTGATCAAACTTTGTGATGTAGCATGAATAGAGTTTGCGACGAGAAAATCACAGATAGCTAGAGGAGGTTCTTAGGAATTCTTGTCCGTCCGCTTGGCAAAAGAGCCAAACGATCAAAGCAACAAGTGGATGTCCTTGAATGAGTAAAATATGCAATCAACATGCTCACACAATAAAATGGCAAATGAAATATGTGACAAAGCATGCACAAACACTCTAGCATCTATCAAGAAATGGGCGATGACTAGGTCATCTATATATGAGTATATTGACTTATGAGTCAAATGAGAACATTTGATCATAGGTCATACTCATCATTTAAGCACAAGTGGGGTTGCCACTTTTACATAAAGCATTGTTGTGTTCACACCATTAGAGTTGGTTTAGCTCAATTGATTAGAGTAGAGATCCCCCTAGATGTGATATCCCCCCTAAGAGGGATGAACTAACCTTGGGTTTTGTCGATGATGACTTCATGTAGATGTTGAAGATGTGGATGCTCAATGGTGATGTAGATCATTTGGAGCAATCCATTGTAGTGAGTTGCACTTTCAATACCTACACGGGTTAGTTCCACAAGGAACAAACAAGGATATCCATATACATAGAGTGACATACACACAATATGAAGTCCCTGAAAGCATTAGGTTACCTTGTCCCTTGTCTTACCAACAAGAGGTTTGTGACTCCTTGAACTAGTGCAAGATGTGGAAGTTGTTTGCACTTGTCCTCGCCAAAATAATATGAGTGAAGTATGTTGGCGGAGTCACCCTCAAGAACTCTCTAGTTCTTCTTCTTCGGGATCCACATCATCTTGATGGGAATCCTTGGAGTTTTAGTCATACTTGATGAAGTAGAACTTGATGTAGTCTTGGGAACCCACTTGACCAAGGCCTTAGGAGCTTCTTCAAATGCATCAATCTCCTCTTGAAGCTTGTCCTTGCCCTTTTGCTTGTGGTCTTGTGGTGGAAGATCATCTTGAGCTTGTGTCCCTTGGAAAGAAGTAGGATCATACTTATCTTGTTGAGGAACAAACTTCATCTTGGGGTATTGATCTTCATCCCACTCAACTCCATTGGCATTGAACTTTTGTTCGAAACCAATGCCTTGATTCTTCCGGTGCCTTCCTTGCCCGCGTACAATTTCCTCAAATTGCTTACTCCCGACAAGGCTCTTGTAAACACCTTTCTCTATAATTCCCTTCAATAGGCTATTTTCTTGCTCAAGTGTAACTTGGCTAAGAGAATCATTAATGGAATCAAGAAAACTACTAGAAGCAACAACATTGGATTTGACATGATTATTATTACTACTAGAAGAAGAATCTTTCTTACTCTTGTTGCTAGATTTTACTTATGGCATATAAGTAGACAAGAGTAAATGCCTGGCAATGTAAGAAGAACTTTTCTTGCGAAGATCATCATTGTTTTCTTTTAAGAACCCATGCTCTTGCTCAAGGTTGAGCTTTTCAAAGCGTAGCTTCTCATGAGTCTTTAAAAGCTCTTGATGATTTTCTAAGGTAGTTTCATGAGCTAACTTAAGAGTGTTTAGTTCTTTAGTGAGACGCTCAATCTCCTTCTTATCATCATCGTTCGTTTTATCTTGATTAGCATGATTAATAGAAACTTCATCATAGTTTTCATCAATAGAGCTATCAACAAGTAAATCATCATCACCTAGCAAATCATCCTCATCACTATTGAAATCAACATACTCGGGGTGTGATACATTTGGGCCTTTAGTCATGAAGCATCTTCCGATTCCTTCATTTGGTGAGTCAAAATATGTCGTAGGCGTTGGTTGACACAAGTGCTAGACCAGCAACACCTTCATCTTGAGTATATTCGGAGTCGGAGTGATAACTTCTCTCGGAGTGGTTGTCGGAGCCGGATACCCATTCACCAATATGATCTTGATGTCTTCGTTTTGTGTAGCTCCTTGATGCCTTGTCCTTCCTTTCCGAATCCTTGCTTCTCCGTGATGTTCTTCATTCATAATGATCATCTCTACTCCTTTCTCTTGGTGGTGATTCTTCTCCTCTACTTATCCTTTTGGCTGAATCTTCTCTTTGTTTGTAGGGAGCCGTACGCTCATTGGAGTAGTGTCCGGGTCTTCCACAATTGTAGCAATTACGTTCACGACTCGAAGATCTTTTGTCATTGTAGGACCTTGACTTGGAACTTCTTTCCTTGCTTCTACTCTTGTAGAACTTGTTGAAGTTCTTCACCATTAGGCTCAATTCCTCATTGAAGGTTTGTTTCTCACTTGATGATGTAGGAGCATCACATGAGGCTTTGTAAGCACCACTAGACTTGTTGTGAAGCTCTTCCTTATCCTTGGGTGACATCTCATGGGCAAAAATTCTTCCAATGACTTCCGTTGGCTTGAGATCTTTGTAATTGGGCATCATTTGGATCAACGTGCACATAGTATCATATTTTCCATCCAAGGCTCTTAGGATCTTCTTGATGATGAATCTATCGATCATTTCCTCACTTCCTAAGCCGACAATATCATTTGTGATGAGAGCAAGTGTCGTCGTCAAAACCGGAGGATCTCGGGTAGGGGGTCCCGAACTGTGCGTCTAGGCCGGATGGTAACAGGAGGCAAGGGAAACAAAGTTTTACCCAGGTTCGGGCCCTCTCGATGGAGGTAAAACCCTACGTCCTGCTTGATTAATATTGATGATATGGGTAGTACAAGAGTAGATCTACCACGAGATCGGAGAGGTTAAACCCTAGAAGCTAGCCTATGGTATGATTGTTGTTGTGTATGTTGTCCTACGGACTAAAACCCTCTGGTTTATATAGACACCGGAGAGGGTTAGGGTTACACAAAGTCGGTTACAATGGTAGGAGATCTGCATATCCATATCGCCAAGCTTGCCTTCCACGCCAAGGAAAGTCCCTTCCGGACACGGGACAAAGTCTTCAATCTTGTATCTTCATAGTCTAGGAGTCCGGCTGAAGGTATAGTCCGGCCATCCGGACACCCCCTAATCCAGGACTCCCTCAGTAGCCCCCGAACCAGGCTTCAATGATGACGAGTCCGGTGTGCAGATTGTCTTCGGCATTGCAAGGCGGGTTCCTCCTCCAAGTACTTCATAGAAGATTTTGAACACAAAGATAGTGTCCGGCTCTGCAAAATAAGTTTCCACATATTGCCATAGAGAGAATAATATTTACACAAATCTAATATGCTGACGTATTCCGTAGTGTGACACACCACGGCCAAGCCTTTATCCGAGTCATTTTATTATCCCACCTCAGCGCGTCATGCGAGGCGGTTTCCTTGGCACGTCTTGTTCAAGCAGAGATCGTGTCCCCTTATTCCGGGATTCTCATCAATACGGGCGTGGGTAACCCAACCGCTTCTAGGACTCCTAGATTATAGGCAAGTCCAAACGGACACGGAGAGGACGCTTGATATTCACCCTCTTTCTAAAGGGACAAGGCTTTTATTTTTCCCTCCCGTGCTCAATCGAATCCTTCCCCCACCTCAAGCTCAAATGCCCAAAGTTCAGGTTAGGTGCCCCGAACCTTCAGTCATGTACGGATCTAGCCTTAAAGGCCGATGGGTGCCTTCCTGAATCACGGAAGAAGACATCAAAAAGTTGAGGGAGGCCAGATATCTGACCACCGAGATATTGCATCGGCTGCCTCCCCGAGGGCAGGCCGTTCCCACCCCCGAACCCAACGAGAACGTCGTGTTCGTCTCCCACTTCCTCCGAGGTCTAGGCCTTGCTCTGGATCCTTTCGTCAGGGGTTTGATGTTTTATTACGGGCTAGACTTCCATGATCTAGCTCCGGACTCCTTTCTTCATATCACGACATTTATTGTCGTGTGCGAGGCCTTCCTCCGGGTTACCCCTCACTTTGGCCTATGGCTCAAGACCTTTGAAGTAAAGCCGAAGATGATCGAGGGGCAACATGCAGCGTGTGGAGGTGCCTCAATACGCAAGATGACGGGAGCTCCGTGGCCCAAAGGTTCCATCCCAGAGGTGTCTGAATTGTGGAAGCAGGAGTGGTTCTACATCACGGCTCCGAGAAGTGCCAAGTGGGCGGCCGCCCCTGTTTTCTGCTCGGGCCCTCCACCACAACTGATGTCATGGATCAGCAGAGGTCTGAGCTAGGGTCCAGCCAAGGACGTGCCTATACTGCAAAGCCGCATTAGAGATCTCTTCAATGGAGATTTCAGTTTGGTTGCGGTAATACAAGTTATGCTGGTTCGTCAAGTCCATCCTTGCAAACGCCAGCCTCTTCGCCTGTGGGAGTTCAATCCCGAGGGACCGCGTGTCATTCAAAATTTTCTCGGCCTGACGCACGAGGAGATGTACAAGTCATTCTTCGGAACTCAGGTGGAGTGTCCGGAAATCACCGAGGACGTGGGCCTGAGTAGTAACCGCGCCGCCGAACAGGTAAGGCATCTTCTGGCCGAACATACTATCTCTCCTTTGTTACAAAGTTATTTCTGAGAGTTCGCTTTTTGACCAGGACTGGCTAACAAAGGCGAAGTTGATTCGGTGTTCGGCCCCCCTCTGTAACACCCCGGATGTAACTTTCCCTATTTGTACTCCAACTCTTGCCATTTCCGGCGTTAAGTTATCTTATTTTTCTCGGGTTCGGGTTTTTGTCTCCGTGTGTTGTTGTCTTTTTCATGCATCTCATATCATGTCATCATGTGCATTGCATTTGCATATGTGTTCGTCTCATGCATTCGAGCATTTTCCCCGTTGTCCGTTTTGCATTCCGACGCTCCGTTCTCCTCCGGTGGTCATTTCTAGCTTTCTTTCGTGTGTGGGGATTAAACATTTCCGGATTGGACCGAGACTTGCCAAGCGGCCTTGGTTTACTACCGGTAGACCGCCTGTCAAGTTTCGTACCATTTGGACTTCGTTTGATACTCCAACGGTTAACCGAGGGACCGAAAAGGCCTCGTGTGTGTCGCAGCCCAACACCCCTCCATTTTGGCCCAAAACCCACCAAACTCTTCTCCTTGTCCTAGAGCGTTCAATCACGATCGCGTGGCCGAAAACCGCACCTCATTTGGACTCTCCTAGCTCCCCCTATGCCTATATATACACCCCCCATTCCAAATTCGCGGTTCCTCTCCCCCCTAACCCTAAAAATTCCCAAATCCGCCGCTCCAGACGTGTCTGGGCGGAGCCGGACAACGTCCTCCGCCACCGCCGCCCAACCGGGACGCGCCACGTGGCGCCCGGCGCCCGCCGCCGCCACGGCCCGCAGGGGCCCGAGGCCGGCCCTCCCGCGCCGCCTCCCGGGGCGCGCCCCGCGCCGCCTCCCTCCTCCAGCCCGGCGCCGCCCATCCGCCGCGCCGCCGCAGCTCGCCCCCGCCGGCCGAGCTCGCCGCGCCGCCATCGGCGGCCGAGCCCGCCGCGCCGCCCCAGGCCGAGCCGGCCGCGCCGCCTGCCGCCGCCTCCCGGCCCCGCCGCCCGCCGCCGCCTCCCGGCCGCGCCGCCCGCCGCCGGCGACCACCCCAGCCGCCTCCTCCACGCCAGCCCGCCGGCGAGCGCCGAATCCGCCGGTGAACAGTGCGCGAGATCCGATCCGGTTCGCAGCTACAGTAGCCCTAGATCTAGGTCATTTTTTTTCCTAAGTCCTGAAATCTGCAGATCCAAGTGCCTCTGTTCGGGGCCCCGTAACTTTGCATCGTAGCTCCGATTTGGGCATATAGCATATCAAAATGTTCATCTCAGAGAGTACATCATTTCATTCCATTGCATCATTTTCATTTGAGCTCATCTTGATGCCCGAAATGCTGTTAGAAGAGGGCTACTTGAGTTAATTGTCAGATCTGTTACTCCGTTTAGCACTTTTGTCATTTTTGCCATGATTAATGTGTGCATGCTATGCCCGTGACTTATTCATATGTTTTGTTAAGGGTTTTGTCATCTATCCAGAGATGCAACCCATGTATTTTTAGGATGTGTGTGGTGACTTTTGCAAGCTCGCAAAGTGGTGCACTTGCTAATTCTGTTCTCAGGGACTTAGTGATTTCACTAAGTCCTGGGATTGTTTAGTTCATGATGCCATATGTTCTTGTTGTTTTCTAGTGATCCGTGCCTCTTTTGAGGATGATCAGTAAGGGAGTTTTGTTAATCTGGTAGTGATCTATCCATCCATGTCTTTGTTTGCAATTATGGAGCAACCTAGCTTGAGTCAGTCGAGCTCTACTTTTGCTTCGTGGTGAATCTGGGCAGATCGTCAACTTGTTTGCGATTTTTCCGATGTTATTATAATTGATCCGTGCATGCTATGCTATTGTTCTTGCCATGTCTAGCTTGTGTTTTGTGCCTTCTTTATGGGTGTATGCTTGTCTTGCCATGACTTGAACCGTGGTGAGTGCATCGAGCTCATAAACATGCCTACTTGAGTTATATTTCAGCATCTGTCAGTTTTTCACCAAGTCTGAAACTATTTATGTTTTTGCTATGTTCGTGTGCTTGTTAGAATATTTTGTGATCCCTTTTGACTCAAGGTCACTAAGGGACTTTTGTTAAGCTTGTTGAGTAGCTCCATGCCATGTCTTTCTTTGTTATGTTCAGGTCCTGTAGCATGTTGTTTTGTTGCTCCGAAGAGGGCTATATGATCTGAAATTCCAGACAAGTGTTAATTTCACAAAGTCTGAGATCTGTTTGTCATTTGCATTTTTTCCATGCTTGTTTGAACCTGTTAATGGATGATTTGACCGTAGCTCAGTGCTAGACTTTTGTTAAGAATCTTGTTTGCATCCCTGCCATGTATTTTGTTGTCATGTTTGGGTGCTGTAGCATGTTCGTTTAGTTGCATTTAGATGCCTACTTGCTGTAAATCGCAGACCGGTGTCATTTTTGAATCGCATGCCATTTCCAAACCGTAACTCCGATTCCGGCGTTCTTTATATCGTTTTCAAGCGATTTCATCTCATATTTCCAGTGGCACACTTGGAATTCCAAGTTGAGGCCAAGTTCCTGCATTTCCTGTCATATCTTGCATTTTGCATCCCGCATCGCATCCCGCATAGCATATCATCATTTCATCATATTGCTTGATCTTGCACGTGGTTGATTGTATCCTTGTTGCTGTTTGTCTTGTTTGGGTAGAGCCGAGAGAAGAGTTTGCTAACGAGGAGCCCGTTGAGTTTGCTCTTGAAGATCCAGTCAACTCTGACAACTGTTGAAAGCACAAGTGCTCCCTAGGTGGTTTTGATAATTGATGACAACATATCTCTTGTTGGACTAACATTTCGATCTAGCATGTTTCAGATAAGTTCAAAAATGGAGTGGCATGGACTAAAGGTTGTGGGAACTCCTTCAAGATGCTAAGGACAAAGGATTGGCTAAAGCTTCAAGCTCAAGACTCTTCATTTTATATTTTAGTGATCCAAGATCACATTGAGTCTTTAGGAAAAGCCAATACTATCAAGGAGGGATGAGGTGTTGCTTAATGAGCCTCTTGCTTCATGTGCTTAATGATATGCTCCAAAATCCTCAACTACTTTCCCATATCCACATATGACCTAAACCCTAAGCCAAACTCGGTCCTACCGATTCTTCCTATCCGGCGCCACCAAGTTTCACTTGTCATTAGCCACTGCCAAACCCTAATCAGTTCGGTCTCACCGATGGGATCTCGGTCTCACCGAGATGGTCTTGCAATCTCTCTGTTACCCATTGCAATATTCTCGGTCCCACCAAGATATGCAATCGGTCCCACCGAGTTTGCTTGACCAAATCTCAGTTTCACTTATTACCCAAATCGGTCCCACCGAGTTTGAGTAATCGGTCAAACCGAGTTTTGGATTTACCCTAACCCTAGCACATCGGTCCCACCGAGTTGATCCAGTCGGTCCCACCGAAATTACTAACGGTCACCAGGTTTACATTTTCGGTCCGACCAAGGTTATTGATTCGGTCCCACCGAGATTGGAAAACTGTGTAACGGTTGGATTTTGTGTGGTGGCTATATATCCCCTCCACCTCCTTCTCATTCGATGAGAGAGCTATCAGAACGCACACACCATTCCAACTCATATGTTCTGAGAGAGAACCACCTACTCATGTGTTGAGACCAAGATATTCCATTCCTACCATATGAATCTTGATCTCTAGCCTTCCCAAGTTGCTTTCCACTCAAACCTTCTTTCCACCAAATCCAAATCCTATGAGAGAGAGTTGAGTGTTGGGGAGACTATCATTTGAAGCACAAGAGCAAGGAGTTCATTACCTACACACCATTTGTTACTTCTTGGAGAGTGGTGTCTCCTAGATTGGCTAGGTGTCACTTGGGAGCCTCCGACAAGATTGTGGAGTTCAACCAAGGAGTTTGTAAGGGCAAGGAGATCGCCTACTTCGTGAAGATCTACCGCTAGTGAGGCAAGTCCTGTGTGGGCGATGGCCATGGTGGGATAGACAAGGTTGCTTCTTCGTGGACCCTTTGTGGGTGGTTGCTTCTTCGTGGACCCTTCATGGGTGGAGCCCTGTGTGGACTCGCGCAACCGTTACCCTTGGGTGGAGCCCTGTGTGGACTTGCGCAACCGTTACCCTTCGTGGGTTGAAGTCTCGATCAATGTGGATGTAGGATAGCACCACCTATCCGAACCACGGGAAAAACATCCGTGTCTTCAATTGCGTTTGAATTCTCCAAACCCTTCTCTTTACATTCTTGCAAGTTGCATGCTTTACATTCTGCTGCTCATATACTCTTTGCATGCTTGCTTGATATGTATTGTGTGTGTTGAAATTGTGCCTAAACTCCACCTAAACCGAAAAAGCTTAAAAATTGCAAATTTAGCACTAAGTGTCTAATCCCCCCCCCTCTAGACACATCTACTTCTAGATCCTACAAGTGGTATCAGAGCTTTGGTCTCCATTGCCTTGGTTTAATCACCATTGGAGGAAGATGGACGTGTCTACATTAGGGACTCTTAGACATAGAGTGCCTATTCTTGAGGGAGAGTATTTTCATGAGTGGAAAAATGAGATGCTTGTAATCTTCAATCAATATCATTTGAACAAGTATATTGCTAGCCCTTGTGCACCCCATATTGATCCCTTGCATTCTACCCTAGATGAAGATATTGACATGATTCGCAATCTTAGAACTATTGAGCTCATCATTAGAGGATTGCCCAAAAATTTGATTGCTAGTTTGCCTACTCACAATTGTGCCTATACCATATGGAAATTTCTTGAGGAACGATTTCCCGATTATTCCTTGAAAACTTTGGATGAAATTCTCCATAAATCTATTACCTTGAGTAAGATGAACTCTAGTGATCCTAGTTTTGGTAAATGTCTTTTTGAACTTGCCAATCTTAAGCATGCTAAAGGAGATGTTGGAATCATTAATGATATCATACTCAAAGCTATAAGAATTCATAAAAGTGACCACTTTGATGATCATTTATCTGATGAATTACCCTCTCTAGGAAATGATGAATCACAAGATCATGATGAACATGAATATTATGATGATGATGATGATAGTGAATTCGATCTTGATGATGCAATGAGACATTTTGGTCTTATGGCAAATCTTCGGGGATATGAATCAGGAGGAAAGGAATGGGTTCTTGATAGTGGATGTACCGATCATATGACCGGAGATGAAGAGATGTTTCGTGAGCTTGCTGAAAATGACGGCCCTCGAAAATATGTCACCTTTGGTGATAATTCAAAGGGTAAAGTGGTTGGCCTTGGTAAGGTGGCCATCTCACATGATAGTTCCATTCAAAATGTCATGTTCGTTGAATCTCTTGGCTACAACTTACTTTCAGTATCTAGACTTGCTGATTTCGGTTTGAATGTCCTATTTACTGAGGTAGATTGCCAAGTATTTCGTCGAGACAATCATAAAATGGTCTTTACGGGTATGCGTAGAGGTGATCTTTGCATTGTCGATTTCTCTAAAAAGGCACAACCTAAAACTTGCTTTGTTGCTAAATCCTCAAAAGGTTGGTTGTGGCATAGACGACTAGGTCACGTTGGCATGAGAAACCTTGACAAGCTTATTAAAGGAAATCATATCCTTGGAGTTAACGATGTCATATTTGATAAGGATAGACTTTGCAGTGCTTGTCAAGCAGGTAAACAGGTTGGAGGAAGACATCCCGTGAAGAACATCATGACCACAAGGAGGCCACTCGAGCTACTTCACATGGATCTTTTTGGTCCCAACGCCTACAAGAGTCTCGGTGGAAATTCTTTTGGTCTAGTTATAGTTGATGACTTTTCAAGATTTACGTGGGTGTTCTTTCTTAATGACAAGTCGCAGGTCCAGAAGATCTTCAGAAACTTTGCTAGGAAGGCCCAAAATCAGTTTGATGTGAAGATCAAGAAGGTTTGGAGTGACAATGGAACGGAGTTCAAGAACGCAAATGTGGACACCTTTCTTGACGAAGAAGGGATTTCACACGAGTTCTCGGCTACGTACACACCTCAACAAAATGGAGTTGTTGAGAGGAAGAACCGGACGCTCATCGAAATGGCAAGAACGATGCTTGATGAATACAAGACGCCAAAGCACTTTTGGGCAGAAGCGGTTGAGACAGCTTGTCACGCAACAAATCCCTTATATCTTCACAAGCTACTCCGCAAGACGGCATACGAGCTCCTCACCGGTAACAAGCCTCAAGTTGGATACTTTCGAGTATTCGGCTCAAAGTGCTACATTCTTGATAAGCATCGTCGTTCAAAGTTTGCTCCTAAATCTCATGAAGGTTTTCTACTCGGTTATGGCTCAAACTCTCACACTTACCGTGTCTACAACAATTTCACCCGGAAGGTTGAAGAGACGGTAGATGTGAAGTTTGATGAATCTAATGGCTCGCAAGTAGAGCAATTGCCAATTGATGTAGGAGACAAAGATCCTTCAGAAGCAATTCAAGACTTGTCCATTGGCAAAATTCGTCCAACGGAGGTGAAGGAGAGTACTTCATCCGCCCAAGTGGAAGCTTCTACTTCACGACAAGGTGAACCAAGAATCGACACGGAAGCATCCACAAGTGGGACACACCAAGATGAAGAAAACGAGGAAGTACGTCAAGATGAACATCAACAACCTCCTTCTCCACCACGACAAGAGAACGACGACGTCAACAATGAAGAAGGCCAAGAAGAAGAACAAGATGAAGAAGATGTTCAACAAAGACCCAAGCAAAAGCTCTCATGAGTTCGAGCAAGAATTGCCAAAGATCATCCCGTCGAGCAAATCCTAAATGATATACAAACCGGGAGAATCACTCGCTCAAAAACTCGTTTAGCTAACTTTTGTGAAAACTATTCATTCATCTCTAGCATTGAACCTATGAAGGTTGAAGAAGCATTGGAAGATCCAGATTGGATAAACGCTATGCATGAAGAGCTACATAATTTTGAGAGAAACCAAGTTTGGACATTGGTCGAGAAGCCTGACAACAACCACAACATCATTGGTACCAAATGGGTGTTTCATAACAAGCAAGATGAAGATGGACAAGTGGTTCGCAACAAAGCACGTCTCGTCGCCCAAGGTTACACACAAGTCGAAGGTATGGACTATGGTGAGACATATGCTCCCGTTGCTAGACTTGAGTCCATTCGCATCTTACTTGCCTATGCTAATGTAACGCCCGGATAATCTTGCTACAGTAATCCCACGCTAATCATGCCATGTCATCCCGATTACTGTTACTAATCTCGGGTTAATTCAAAACCACATCAAATTCAAATTCAAATTAATGTCAAACGGCAAAAGTTTCAAAATATTAAACTAAAATGTTCGGAGTGTGCAGTTAAATGCCAGGGTAATTATACTAAAGCAAACACATTTTTATAAAATGCATAAATGATTTAAAATGATTTAAAACAGAAGAGAAAATAAAAAAAAGAAAACAGGAAACAAAACCAAAAAAAAGGGGAAACCCCCTCCCTCTCCTGGGCCTTGGCCCAGCTAGCCATCGGGCCAACCAGGCCGGCCCACACCCCCACCACTTAACCCCGGTCCACCCGACCGAAACCCTAACCCCTCCCACTCGCCCCCTCCTCCCCCCCCCCCCCCCCCGCTCGGTCCACTCCCTCCCGATCCGATCTGGATCGGGATCCCGTCGACGACGCCGCCGACCCCGCGGCCACTACGCCGGAGCTGCCACCGTCGCCCTCCGCCTCGACCCTCCCCCCCCCCTCACCGTAACGCCCTCCCGCCCCTACGCCATCGCGCCTCAACGCTGCCCCATCGCCAGCGCCGCTCGTCGCCCATCGACATCGACGCCCACGATGCAGCGGCCACCGTCGCCTTCCTCTCCCTCGCGGGATCTCCTCGCCGGGCGCCAACAAGCCCCGCCACCCTCCTCGAGTCCAGGCGCCACCCCACCTCGTCTCCGTCGTCGGAGTGAACCAGGTCAAGCCGGAGAGCTCCGGAGCCGTCGACCTCGATCCATCCCCTCCGACCACGTCGCCTCGTCGTCCTCGCCGGACCTCCTCGTCCTCCTCCCCGAGTCGCTCCCCGCGCCCCGTTGCCAGACCCTGCTCCCCATGTGAGCACGCCTCCCCCCTCTCTGTCCCCGTGCTCATCGCGCTGCACAAGTGCTCACGGCACTGCTCTTGCGGTCCCCTGTACCCCCGCGCAACCTCCCTGGCCGCGGCTCCTCGCAGCCGCCCGCACCTTCGCACCCCCCCAGCGCCTCGCCCACTCGCGGCCTCGCCGCTGCCGTCGCGTGCCCACCATTCCCGCTGCCCGCGTCGCACGTTGCGGCCTCGCGGCCCCGCCCGGGTTCGCCGCTCTCTTGCCCCTTGCCCCGCCAGCCGCGGTGGCCTCACCGCGCTGGCCGCCCGCACCCGCGTCCCCTCGTTCGGGCGGTTACGCCCGCCCAGATGCGCCCCACGCCCGATCCGCTAAGGCCCCCGTGACCAATGACAAGTGGGCCCCTGCCCAGAACGTTTTATAAAAAAAAGGAATTAAAATAAAAATAAAAATAAAATAAATATAATTAAGAAAAATAAAAATGATTTAATAAAATTAATTATTAATTAATTAATTAATTAAGAAATTAATTAAGTTAATTAATCCGGTTTAATTAATTTAATTAACTAGTTAAGTTTAATTAAACTGTAATTAGATTAACCTAAACCCTAATTAACCTAATTAGAGGATGACAGGTGGGTCCCCCCTGGACCCACATGTCAGGTTGACTAAGTCAACTCTGTTGACTGCTGATGTCAGCATGACATCATGCTGATGTCATTAAATCATTTTCGAATTAATTAAATAATTAATTAAATTTCAGAAATTAATAAAATCTTTAGAAAATCATATCTTTTAATCCGTAACTCGGATTAAAATATTTTCAACATGAAAGTTGCTCAGAACGACGAGACGAATTTGAATACGCAGCCCGTTTATCCGCCACGCATCCCTAGCATAGCGAACACGCAGCTTTCCCCCTCTGTTTCATCTGTCCGAAAACGCGAAACACCGGGGATACTTTCCCGGATGTTTCCCCCCTTCACCGGTATCACCTCATACCGCGATAGGGCACCCCTAGCACCGATACTTGTCATGTCATGCATCGCTATGCATCCGTTTGCTTAAATATTTATTGTTTCTCCCCCCTCTTCTCTCGCTAGACACCGGGACCGACACCGCTGCTACCCAGTATGACTACGGAGTTGACGATCCCTCTCTCTTGCCAGAGCAACCAGGCAAGCCCCCCCCTTTGATCACCAGATATCGCCTACTCTTCTCTATACTGCTTGCATTAGAGTAGTGTAGCATGTTACTGCTTTCGTTAATCCTATACTGATGCATAGCCTGTCCTTGCTACTACTGTTGTTACCTTTACCTGCAATCCTAATGCTTAGTATAGGATGCTAGTTTATCATCAGTGGCCCTACATCCTTGTCCGTCTGCCATGCTATACTATCGGGCCGTGATCACTCGGGAGTT
This sequence comes from Triticum urartu, assembly GCF_056163025.1. Lineage (NCBI taxonomy): Eukaryota > Viridiplantae > Streptophyta > Magnoliopsida > Poales > Poaceae > Triticum > Triticum urartu. The sequence continues at coordinate 346,142,207 of NC_141873.1, read as the reverse complement.
GATCACGGGTATATACTATATACTTTATACATGATACATGTGGTGACTAAAGACGGGTCGGCTTGAGGAGCACCCGCGAGTGGAGTTTTGAGGCGGAGCGGCAGGGCAGGTTCCGACCACCTAGGAGAGAGGTGGGCCTGGCCCTGGTCGACGTTCGCGGATACTTAACACGCTTAACGAGATCTGGGTATTTGATCTGAGTCTGGCCATTTGGTCTATACGCACTAACCATCTACGCGGGAGTAGTTATGGGTATCCCGGCGTCGTGGTATCAGCCGAAGCCTTCGTGACGTCAGCGACTGAGTGGCGCGCGCCGGATTGGAACGTAAGCCTGCTCTTGTATTAAGGGGGCTAGTTCTGCTTCCGGCCGCGTACGCAACGTGCAGGTGTGCTAAGGGCGATGGGCCCAGACCCCTGTGCGCTTAGGTTTAGACCGGCGTGCTGACCTCTCTGTTGGTCTAGGTGGGGCTGCGACGTGTTGATCTTCCGAGGCCGGGCATAACCCAGGAAAGTGTGTCTGGCCAAATGGGATCGAGCGTGTTGGGGTATGTGGTGCACCCCTGCAGGGAAGTTAATCTATTCGAGTAGCCGTGATCTTCGGTAACAGGACGATTTGGAGTTGTACCTTGACCTTATGACAACTAGAACCGGATACTTAATAAAACACACCCTTCCAAGTGCCAGATACAACCGGTGATCGCTCTCTCACAGGGCGACGAGGGGAGGATCATCGGTTAGGGTTATGCTATGCGATGATACTTGGAGGTCTTCAGTCTACTCTCTTCTACATGCTGCAAGACGGAGGCTGCCAGAAGCGTATTCTTCGAAAGGACTAGCTATCCCCCTCTTATTCCGGCTTTCTGCAGTTCAGTCCACATATGATAGCCTCATTCCATTTGATACCAATGCATACATATGTAGTGTAGCTCCTTGCTTGCGAGTACTTTGGATGAGTACTCACGGTTGCTTTCTCCTTCTTTCCCTCTATCCCTTCTACCTGGTTGTCGCAACCAGATGTTGGAGCCCAGGAGCCAGACGCCACCGTCAACGACGACTCCTACTACACCGGAGGTGCCTACTACTACGTGATGCCCGCTGACGACGACCAGGAGTAGTTAGGAGGATCCCAGGCAGGAGGCCTGCGCCTCTTTCGATCTGTATCCCAGTTTGTGCTAGCCTTCTTAAGGCAAACTTGTTTAACTTATGTCTGTACTCAGATATTGTTGCTTCCGCTGACTCGTCTATGATCGAGCTCTTGTATTCGAGCCCTCGAGGCCCCTGGCTTGTAATATGATGCTTGTATGACTTATTTTATTTGTAGAGTTGTGTTGTGATATCTTCTCGTGAGTCCCTGATCTTGATCGTACACGTTTGCGTGTATGATTAGTGTATGGTCAAATCGGGGGCGTCACAAGTTGGTATCAGAGCCGACTGCCTGTAGGAACTCCCCTTCCACACTCCTTGGCCGAAGTCGAGTCTAGACATTGCAAAAACTTTTACTAACTTGGCTGTGTGCCTTACGGGCCCACGTCGCCATCGGGTGGTACTAGGATCTTTTACTCCTCGACCTTTACTCTAGGACTCTGAACTCTCTTCTACTCGGGTTAAACGAATTTACTAACTCTGACACTAGGATCCCGTTACGACATTCACCCCAAAGTTGGATAAGCCCTAGTTATTCTTTGGAGTAGTATTTGAACATTATCCACATTGTCATTTGACTCCTGTGAAAACATCTTTGTTTTCAGATGGAACCCACGAGGCAGGTCGTGCGCCACACGACGGCCATTGGTACCTCGGGATCACCTGCCGTGCTAGCTGAGATGATGACCTATCTGGGTTATCGCTGGCACCCTGAGTACACCGTCTATGAGGAGTATCAGGACTTCAACCAGGAGCAGTACCATGCCATCGTCCACCTCTACTCTCGGGAGTATGACTCCACTACCGTGCTGCACACTGCTCATGGTGTTGGAGTGACCATCGACATGGCGGTCCACGATGCTGCTTATGCTGCTCTGACACGTCTTCGAGGAGAGTATCAGGAGTTGGACACCTCCCCCTTCAGGCACATTGCTATCGCGTCCGGTGTTGGCGCGGAGGGATACTACACCGCTGCCTACTCCACCGTCACCCGAGAGCCCTTCTACCATCAGAACCTGGTTCTGCATGCTGATGGGCTGGATAGAGCTAACCGAGCTCTTCGCCACGAGTTGTACACCACCCGTCAGCACCTGTATCGTGCTCTGACGCTGTTGCACCCCTCTGTCCGATCGGGTGATCTGTCGCATTCTGCGGTCTACCCTGCCAGGACCGTGATGCCTCAGGGCATCGGTTGGCCAGATGTGGGAGGCTACTCTCCCGCACTTGGTCCTCTTCTGCCACTTGAGCGTCAGGTTCTGCACCAGAGTACCCGCGGACCCTAGGTTGCCGACGTGGTGTACCCGATGCCACACTACCAGCTTTCAGGCTACACCTACCTCCGCAGTACCGCGTGGGACTGATGTAGACTTGCTTGTTAGTGTTAGATGCATTCGCTGCGAGCCTGCGTGCCGCCTGTGATGTCTTAGTCTATGTACCAGACTCTGTGTAACGAACTCCATGGATGATCTCTTTTGTAAGATGTGCCGACTACTATGTAGTATCTATCGTGCTGCTTTCGTTGTGCATGTTTCATCATGAATGATTCTCGTCTTTGCACATTTCTCAATACTGATCTACCCCTGTTATATATTGGCAGGATGGTTAGACCAGGTGGTCGTGGTCGTGGTCATGGTGGCAACGCCCCACCACCGCCTGAGTACATGGCTGGGATGATGCAACAGTTTGAGCTGAACCGTCAGTTCATGGAGAATATTATGGCTCAGTTTCCTCGCCCCAATATGAACCAGCAGCCAACCCAAGTGACTCTGCAGGATTTCATGCGCCTCAACCCAACCGTGTACCGCAGCTCAACTCAGCCTCTGGATGCTGATGACTGGCTCCGTGACATCACCTATGAGATGGAGTCTGCTGATGTAGCCCCTGCCAGCTATGTCACCTTTGCTTCCTTCTTCCTGAAAGGACCCGCAACTCAATGGTGGGATAGCCACAGGCGTACTCTGCCAGCTGGAACAATCATCACCTGGCCAAACTTCCAAGCTGCCTTCCGTGCTCGCTTCATTCCTCAGGGAGTTATGGACCGGAAGAAGCGTGAGTTCCGCAACCTCACCCAAGGCAATAAAACTGTGGAAGCTTACCAGCGGGAGTTTCTTGACTTGTCCCGCTATGCTGAAGAAGACATCGCAACTGATGCATGCAGACAGGAGAAGTTCCGTGATGGCCTTCAAGCTGACATCAAGCTCGCACTTCTAGTGCACGACTTTGCTGATTTCGCCACTCTGGTGAACAAAGCCATCAACGTCGAAACTGGTCTGCAGGAATACCAGAGCTCTCACAAGCCCAGCCGTGACACGGGCTCATCTTCGGGCCCATCCTCGCAGAAGCGCAAGATATGGATCCCCAACAGCATGTACCAGCCGGATGCACCTGCCCCAAGGCAGTCCTATGCTGCACCTCGTCTGCCTGCTCCTCCAACTAGGCAGACAAGACTTCCAGCTCCACCACCACAAGCTCCTGTTCCCACTCCCAATAATGGCCTCTGCTACAAGTGTGGTCAGCCAGGTCACCGTGCTAGGGATTGCAATCAAAACCAGAATCAACTGGCCCTCCCAGCAACTGGCCGTGGAAGCAACCAGCCTCGCAACAACAGTGCCAAGTCTTATGGTCGTGTTCATGCCAACCATGTTGATCTCAATGAAGTTCTAGACCAGCCTGCTACCGTGATGGGTACACTCCTCGTAAACTCAGTACCTGCATCTGTTTTATTCGATTCAGGGGCATCGCATTCATTCATGTTAGAAGATTTTGCATACAAGCATGACGTTAAATGTGAGGAGATGAACACTTCGGTATTGGTAAAAAACCCCGTGGGACAATATCAAACCTCACTGGTTGGCATCGATGTCCCCGTGGAAATCGAAGGGCTGGAATTCTATGCCTCTCCCATTATCCTAAAGTCGTCTAACATCGACCTCATTCTGGGAATGGGTTGGTTGAAAGCGCATACTGCTTCTATAGTTTGCGCCACTAAGGTCGTCCATCTGCTACACCCTTCTGACGAAATAATAGCTTACCAAGCTCATCTAGTTCAGAACGCCGAGGCACGACTTTATGCCTTGAATGCGTTGAACGTTGCACCACTCGAGGGCATTGAAAACATTCCCGTCGTTCGTGAATTCCAAGACGTCTTCCCAGAAGAACTTCCAGGGATTCCCCCTGCTAGAGTTGTCGAGTTCATCATCGACTTGAAACCCGGCACCACCCCTATAGCTAAACGACCCTATAAGATGCCGCCGCATGAACTCATCGAGCTTAAGGAGGAAATCGACAAATCTCTTGTCAAAGGTTTCACTCTCCCAAGTTTCTCTCCTTGGGGAGCACCTTCTCTCTTTGTTAAGAAGAAGGATGGGACAAACCGATTAGTCCAAGACTACCGTCCTATAAACCAAGCTACCATTCAGAATAAATACCCACTTCCTCGGATCAATGATCTTTATGATCAGCTGGCTGGCTCGTCAGTGTTCTCCAAACTCGACTTGAGGTTGGGTTATCACCAGATCCGTGTTCGTGAAGAGGACATCCCAAAAACCGCCTTCGTGACTCGGTATGGATCATACGAGTACACCGTCATGTCATTCGGCTTAACGAATGCTCCCGCCACCTTCTCTCGTCTGATGAATTATATATTCATGGATTACCTCGACAAGTTCGTCGTGGTTTATCTGGACGATATCCTTGTATTTTCCAAGAACGAGGAAGAACATGCTGGACATCTTCGTCTTGTGCTAGAAAAGCTTCGAGAGCACCAACTGTATGCTAAGTATTCCAAGTGTGAATTCTGGCTCCCCGAAGTAACCTATCTTGGGCATGTCATCTCCAAGGATGGTATTGCCGTCAACCCTGAACGAGTTCAGGCTATTCTCGATTGGACTCCTCCGAAGAACGTCAAGCAAGTCCGAAGTTTCCTCGGTCTCGCCAGCTACTACCGTCGATTCGTCGAGAACTTCTCCAAGATTGCCAGGCCCCTGACTAATCTGTTGCATAGGGGTGTCAAGTTTGACTGGACAGACAAGTGTCAGGAAAGTCTCCAGGCGCTCAAAGACAAGTTGACTTCTGCCCCCGTACTTGCTCCACCTGATACTAAGGACTTCGTCATTTACTGCGACGCTTCCCATCAAGGATTAGGCTGTGTCCTAATGCAAGAGCGCAGAGTGATTGCTTATGCTTCTCGTCAACTGTGCCCTCACGAAGAAAACTACCCGGTTCACGACCTCGAGCTTGCTGCTGTCATTCATGCACTGAAGCAGTGGCGACATTACCTTCTCGGTAATCATTGCGAGATCTTCACCGACCATCAAAGTCTGAAGTATCTGTTTACTCAGCCAGATTTGAACCTACGCCAGCAAAGATGGATGGAGACTGTTGCAGACTTTGACGTGGGTATATCCTATACCCCCGGCAAGGCTAATGTAATGGCTGATGCCTTGAGCCGCAAGTCTTACTGCAACCACCTCCAGGTCCACAAAGTTCAGCCCTCGCTTGCCGAAGAATTTAGAAGGCTGAACCTCCATATTGTTCCTCCGGGATCACTCGCTCCCCCTCCCGAAGGTTTTCCCAAACAGAACCTCCATGTTGTTTCCAAGGGTTCTCTCAATACCCTGGTTGCGAAACCAGATCTTGTGGACACCATCAAATGGATACAGAAATGTGACGATGAAGTCCTCAAGATTAAGCGCGACCTCAAAAAGGGAAAGCCCTCATTCTTCATGATCGCCGACGATGGCGCCTTGTATTTCAAAGGCCGCCTAGTGGTACCATGTTCGAAGAAAAACCTGGATAAGACTAAGAGGGTTATGCAAGAAGCTCATGATACGCCTCTGTCCATCCATCCTGGTAGTACAAAGATGTACCAGGATATTCGTCAAAGATTCTGGTGGTCTAATATGAAGCAGGACATTGCTCGTTATGTTGCTGAGTGTGACGTTTGTCGCCGAATCAAAACAGAGCATCAAAGGCCTGCCGGAACTCTGCAACCTATCTCTATTCCTGAATGGAAATGGGACCATGTTGAAATGGACTTCGTCACTGGATTTCCCAAATCGCAGAAAGGTAATGATGCTATTCTTGTCGTCATTGACCGGCTTTCCAAAGTTGCCCATTTTCTGGCGGTCAAAGAGACAATCACTGCTAGTCAGCTTGCTAGTCTCTACATGGCCAGAATCGTTTCACTTCACGGTATCCCACTGGTTATCAGTTCAGACCGTGGCAGTTTATTCACTTCAAGGTTTTGGGCGAGTTTCCAAGAAGCTATGGGGACTCATCTGTCGTTCAGTACTGCGTTCCATCCTCAGTCGCAAGGGCAAGTTGAACGTGTCAACCAAGTTCTCGAAGACATGCTTCGAGCTTGTGTAATCTCATTCGGCAAGAAATGGGAGGAATCTCTTCCATATGCCGAGTTCTCTTATAATAATAGCTATCAAGCTAGTCTGAAGATGTCCCCCTTCGAAGTGCTATATGGACGAAAGTGTCGAACCCCTCTGAACTGGTCAGAAACTGGGGAGCGTCCACTCTTTGGTCCGGATATTATCCAACAGGCCGAAGAACAAGTTTGCATTATTCGCAAGAATCTCAAGACTGCTCAGTCACGTCAGAAAAGTCAGTATGACCGTCATCACCAAGACATGGTCTATCAACCTGGCGAAAAGGCTTATCTTCGAGTTACACCAATGAAGGGTGCTCACCGCTTCGGGATCAAGGGAAAGCTAGCTCCCCGCTATATTGGTCCTTTCACTATTCTCGAAAGGCGTGGTAAAGTGGCATATCAACTGGAGCTTCCGCCGAACCTTTCTCAGGTTCACGATGTGTTCCATGTGTCACAACTCCGCCGTTGCTTCAAGGATCCAATCCGAGCGGTGGATCATGAAGTGCTCGAATTGCAACAGGACCTCTCTTATAAAAAGCATCTGATCCGCATTCTTGACCAAGCTGAACGCCGCACACATCAGAAGGCGATCAAATTCCTCAAAGTCCAGTGGTCGAATCACTCTGAAGACGAAGCCACTTGGGAACGCGAGGACCGCCTGCGTGATGAATACCCCGCACTGTTTCCTTCTACCTCCTAAATCTCGGGACGAGATTTCTTGTAGTGGAGGAGATTTGTAACGCCCGGATAATCTTGCTACAGTAATCCCACGCTAATCATGCCATGTCATCCCGATTACTGTTACTAATCTCGGGTTAATTCAAAACCGCGTCAAATTCAAATTCAAATTAATGTCAAACGGCAAAAGTTTCAAAATATTAAACTAAAATGTTCGGAGTGTGCAGTTAAATGCCAGGGTAATTATACTAAAGCAAACACATTTTTATAAAATGCATAAATGATTTAAAATGATTTAAAACAGAAGAGAAAATAAAAAAAAGAAAACAGGAAACAAAACCAAAAAAAAGGGGAAACCCCCTCCCTCGCTGGGCCTTGGCCCAGCTAGCCATCGGGCCAACCAGGCCGGCCCACACCCCCCACCACTTAACCCCGGTCCACCCGACCGAAACCCTAACCCCTCCCACTCGCCCCCCCCCCCCCCGCTCGGTCCACTCCCTCCCGATCTGATCTGGATCGGGATCCCGTCGACGCCGCCGCTGACCCCACGGCCACTACGCCGGAGCTGCCACCGTCGTCCTCCGCCTCGACCCTCCCCCCCCCCTCGCCGTGACACCCTCCCGCCCCTACGCCATCGCGCCTCAATGCCGCCCCATCGCCAGCGCCGCTCGTCGCCCATCGACATCGACGCCCACGATGCAGCGGCCACCGTCGCCTTCCTCTCCCTCGCGGGATCTCCTCGCCGGGCGCCAACAAGCCCCGCCACCCTCCTCGAGTCCAGGCGCCACCCCACCTCGTCTCCGTCGTCGGCGTGAACCAGGTCAAGCCGGAGAGCTCCGAAGTCGTCGCCCTCGATCCATCCCCTCCGACCACGTCGCCTCGTCGTCCTCGCCGGACCTCCTCGTCCTCCTCCCCGAGTCGCTCCCCGCGCCCCGTTGCCCAGACCCTGCTCCCCATGTGAGCACGCCTCCCCCCTCTCTGTCCCCGTGCTCATCGCGCCGCACAAGCGCTCACGGCACTGCTCTTGCGGTCCCCTGTACCCCCGCGCAACCTCCCTGGCCGCGGCTCCTCGCAGCCGCCCGCACCTTCGCACCCCCCAAGCACCTCGCCCACTCGCGGCCTCGCCGCTGCCGTCGCGTGCCCACCATTCCCGCTGCCCGCGTCGCACGTTGCGGCCTCGCGGCCCCGCCCGGGTTCTCCCCTCTCCGGCCCCTTGCCCCGCCAGCCGCGCTGGCCTCACCGCGCTGGCCGCCCGCACCCGCCCCCCCTCGTTCGGGCGGTTACGCCCGCCCAGATGCGCCCCGCGCCCGATCCGCTAAGGCCCCCATGACCAATGACAAGTGGGCCCCTGCCCAGAACGTTTTATAAAAAAAAGGAATTAAAATAAAAATAAAATAAATATAATTAATAAAAATAAAAATGATTTAATAAAATTAATTATTAATTAATTAATTAATTAAGAAATTAATTAAGTTAATTAGTCCGGTTTAATTAATTTAATTAACTAGTTAAGTTTAATTAAACTGTAATTAGATTAACCTAAACCCTAATTAACCTAATTAGAGGATGACAGGTGGGTCCCCCCTGGACCCACATGTCAGGTTGACTAAGTCAACTCTGTTGACTGCTGATGTCAGCATGACATCATGCTGATGTCATTAAATCATTTTCTAATTAATCAAATAATTAATTAAATTTCAGAAATTAATAAAATCTTTAGAAAATCATATCTTTTAATCCGTAACTCAGATTAAAATAATTTCAACATGAAAGTTGCTCAGAACGACGAGACGAATTTGAATACGCAGCCCGTTTATCCGCCACGCATCCCTAGCATAGCGAACACGCAGCTTTCCCCCTCTGTTTCATCTGTCCGAAAACGCGAAACACCGGGGATACTTTCTCGGATGTTTTCCCCCCTTCACCGGTATCACCTCATACCGCGATAGGGCACCCCTAGCACCGATACTTGTCATGTCATGCATCGCTATGCATCCGTTTGCTTAAATATTTATTGTTTCTCCCCCCTCTTCTCTCGCTAGACACCGGGACCGACACCGCTGCTACCTAGTACGACTACGGAGTTGACGATCCCTCTCTCTTGCCAGAGCAACCAGGCAAGCCCCCCCCCCTTTGATCACCAGATATCGCCTACTCTTCTCTATACTGCTTGCATTAGAGTAGTGTAGCATGTTACTGCTTTCGTTAATCCTATACTGATGCATAGCCTGTCCTTGCTACTACTGTTGTTACCTTTACCTGCAATCCTAATGCTTAGTATAGGATGCTAGTTTATCATCAGTGGCCCTACATCCTTGTCCGTCTGCCATGCTATACTATCGGGCCGTGATCACTCGGGAGTTGATCACGGGTATATACTATATACTTTATACATGATACATGTGGTGACTAAAGACGGGTCGGCTTGAGGAGCACCCGCGAGTGGAGTTTTGAGGCGGAGCGGCAGGGCAGGTTCCGACCACCTAGGAGAGAGGTGGGCCTGGCCCTGGTCGACGTTCGCGGATACTTAACACGCTTAACGAGATCTGGGTATTTGATCTGAGTCTGGCCATTTGGTCTATACGCACTAACCATCTACGCGGGAGTAGTTATGGGTATCCCGGCGTCGTGGTATCAGCCGAAGCCTTCGTGATGTCAGCGACTGAGTGGCGCGCGCCGGATTGGAACGTAAGCCTGCTCTTGTATTAAGGGGGCTAGTTCTGCTTCCGGCCGCGTACGCAACGTGCAGGTGTGCTAAGGGCGATGGGCCCAGACCCCTGTGCGCTTAGGTTTAGACCGGCGTGCTGACCTCTCTGTTGGTCTAGGTGGGGCTGCGACGTGTTGATCTTCCGAGGCCGGGCATAACCCAGGAAAGTGTGTCCGGCCAAATGGGATCGAGCGTGTTGGGGTATGTGGTGCACCCCTGCAGGGAAGTTAATCTATTCGAGTAGCCGTGATCTTCGGTAACAGGACGATTTGGAGTTGTACCTTGACCTTATGACAACTAGAACCGGATACTTAATAAAACACACCCTTCCAAGTGCCAGATACAACCGGTGATCGCTCTCTCACAGGGCGACGAGGGGAGGATCAGCGGTTAGGGTTATGCTATGCGATGATACTTGGAGGTCTTCAGTCTACTCTCTTCTACATGCTGCAAGACGGAGGCTGCCAGAAGCGTATTCTTCGAAAGGACTAGCTATCCCCCTCTTATTCCGGCTTTCTGCAGTTCAGTCCACATATGATAGCCTCATTCCATTTGATACCAATGCATACATATGTAGTGTAGCTCCTTGCTTGCGAGTACTTTGGATGAGTACTCACGGTTGCTTTCTCCTTCTTTCCCTCTATCCCTTCTACCTGGTTGTCGCAACCAGATGTTGGAGCCCAGGAGCCAGACGCCACCGTCAACGACGACTCCTACTACACCGGAGGTGCCTACTACTACGTGATGCCCGCTGACGACGACCAGGAGTAGTTAGGAGGATCCCAGGCAGGAGGCCTGCGCCTCTTTCGATCTGTATCCCAGTTTGTGCTAGCCTTCTTAAGGCAAACTTGTTTAACTTATGTCTGTACTCAGATATTGTTGCTTCCGCTGACTCGTCTATGATCGAGCTCTTGTATTCGAGCCCTCGAGGCCCCTGGCTTGTAATATGATGCTTGTATGACTTATTTTATTTGTAGAGTTGTGTTGTGATATCTTCCCGTGAGTCCCTGATCTTGATCGTACACGTTTGCGTGTATGATTAGTGTATGGTCAAATCGGGGGCGTCACAGCTAATCACCATAATATCACCTTGTACCAAATGGACATTAAGAGTGCTTTTCTAAATGGTGAAATAGAGGAGGAATTTTATGTCAAACAACCTCCCGGCTTTATCAATCCTAAGAAACCAAATCATGTTTACAAACTTCACAAAGCTCTTTATGGTCTTAAACAACCTCCTAGAGCATGGTATAAATGCTTGACCAAGTTCCTTACTACAAGTGGTTTTGAAATTGGTAAAATTGATTCTACTCTTTTTACTAAAAGGGTTAATGGAGAACTATTTGTATGCCAAATTTACGTTGATGATATCATATTTGGTTCAACTAACCCTCTCTTTAGTGAAAAGTTTGGAAAGCTAATGTCAGAGAAGTTTGAGATGTCTATGATGAGTGAACTCAAATTCTTTCTCGGGTTGCAAATCAAGCAAACTAATGAAGGTACATTTGTCTCTCAAACAAAGTACACCAAGGACTTATTCAAGAAGTTCAATATGCAAGAATGCAAAGGTATGTCTACACCCATGCCTACTAGTGGACATAATGATTTGACCAAAGATGGTGAACCGGTTGATCAAAAGGTTTATCGCTCTATGATTGGTTCATTGTTATACCTATGTGCTTCACGTCCCGATATTATGCTAAGTGTGTGCATGTGTGCACGATATCAAGCTGCTCCTAAAGATTGTCATCTTAAGGCTGTGAAAAGGATAGTGAGATATTTAATCCATACACCAAATTTTGGCACTTGGTATCCTAAGAGGTCTTCTTTTGATCTTGTTGGCTATTCTGACTCGGATTATGCCGGAGACAAGGTTGATAGAAAGTCCACTTCAGGTACTTGTCAATTTCTTGGTAGATCTCTTGTGTCTTGGTCTTCCAAGAAACAAAACTTAGTATCCTTATCCACCGCCGAAGCGGAATACATTGCCGCTGGTTCATGTTGTGCTCAATTACTTTGGATGACCCAAACTCTTAAAGATTACGGGATTTATGTGAAACATGTTCCACTGCTTTGTGACAATGAAAGTGCTATCAAAATTGGTCATAATCCTGTACAACATTCTCGAACTAAGCATACTAAAGTTCGTCATCATTTCATTCGAGATCATGTTGCTAAGGGTGACATCAATCTTAAGCATGTTCGCACTAATAAGCAATTAGCGGATATATTCACTAAACCACTTGATGAGAAAGCGTTTTGCAGGTTGAGAGGAGAATTGAACATCATTGATGCTTCGAACTTGGAGTAGAAACTCCACTGGATACATGCAAGACATGAGCTTATGACTAATCCATGATATATCTCTTATGATAACCATCTTATGTCTTGGATATATTTGCACCTTGCATGTTGTCTAACCCATGTAGGTGCTTGGTTGAATCTAATTCCATGAGATTGCGACTCACTCATATCTTGAGCAATCTCTACATCACCAAGACTCTATACAATAGTGGTTGAAGACAAGGAAGCACAAAACCATTCAAACATATCCTTTGACAAATTCTATATTAAGCTTCATGATTGTCATTTTTGGATACACAAGTGCTCTTCCTTGCAATTACTAACCCATGTAGGTAGATGAACTCAAACTCCAAGTGGTGCTCCCAACTCTTGATGAACTACATCAACCTTGAGCACCCACACAAGTTCAACTACATGAGCAAGAACCACATCACCACCCAAGGTATGTTATTCCATCTTAGAGAAGCTTTACTCCAAGACATGAGTCAAAGCAACTCAACAAGATGTGAATACATCAAGATGCTTAAACGAAAAATGGTAACCCCATCTTGAGCTTAAACGATGAGTATGACCTATGGTCAAGTGTCCTCACTTGACACCTAAGTCAATATACTCTAACATAGGTGACTATGTCACCGCCCAATTCTAGATGAAGTTCTCTTGTGTTCTTTTCTGCGTTATTGCACTTGTCCCTTGAATATTTGTTTCTTTCTTTTTCAATCAAAAAAAAACTTCATCTAGAACCTTTCACTCTTTTCTCTTTGATTTTTTTTTCTGCATATTTCTGCATCAAATTCCTTGCAAATATTTCAGCTAATTCATTGCAAATCTTTGTGAGATCTTACTTGACTAGTGAGCTGAGGTGGCAAGTGTTTTTCTCTGTGTAAACTCGGTTTCACCGACTTGCAATTTTCGGTCCAACCGAATATTTTCGGTACCACCAAAATATGCCACTCGGTGCCACCGACTTTGCAATCAGAAAAACAGTTTGCCACTTGTTCTACATTTCTTCTGATCCAGCTCCACTCAATGAATCTTGTCCTCCACAAGCATCACAATCTTATCCTCTGCTTTGTGCTGAATCTCAAGGACCAAACCTATTCGACGGATTCCAGGAAAAACCTTCTTGGAAATTGATGTCAAAGGGGGAGAGAGAGATCACGTCAAAGCTTGTAGGAGAGAGAGATCACATCAAGGGAGAGAAACAGTCTCAAGGACCAAACCTACAAGAGAGAAAGTATTAAGGGGGAGAGAGAGACCTCAAGGGGGAGAGAAAGTCTCAAGGATCCCAGATGTTGTTAAGGGGGAGAGAGAGATTTCCAGGGAGAAAATACTCAAGGATCCCCTCAAGGATCCCAGATGTTGTTAAGGGGGAGAGAGAGATTTCCAGGGAGAAAATACTCAAGGATCCCAGATGCTTGATGTTCAAGAGGAGAGATGCCACATGTCTTTTTGGGGGAAAGACATGTTTATATGAACTCATTTGAATTAAGTTCTATTCATATCTCTCAGCTCTGATTTTCTGTTTCCTATCTTCTCCCAATATCCCATGTAAGATTCAGGGGGAGCAAGACACCTAAGGGAAAGAAATCAGTCAAATTCATTGCATATCTTTATTCTTGGGGACATATTGAATTCAATGTGGTACCTTGTACTCACTCTCTACATGTCATCCCAGTCTTGGTATTCTTGTGGTTTCTTTTGTTTGCTCTGGCTAGTGGACGTACCTGTGTTATCTAACCTTGTTTGTGAAGGTTCATTTCATCCTAAGCCAACTCAAGACCACAAGGTAAGTATATGCATCAAAATCATGAGTATGAGGAGTTCTTGCTTATGTACATACTGTTTGCAAGAAGGACTCATGAGCATGAAGGTATTTTCCTTGATAATCTTTTGCTCTGATGCATATGGCCAAGATGCATGTAACACTTTGCCTACTCTGTCATGGTTATGCTCTCACATGCCTCTCTATTTCATAATTACATGAGTGCATGCATGAAGGGGGAGCCTATGCTTGTTACATGTCCTTCCAAAGCTTTACTTGCTGTTCTTTATATCTTTATCCAAAGCTTTGATGTATGTTGCCATCAATTACCAAAAAGGGGGAGATTGAAAGCACAAGTGCTCCCTAGGTGGTTTTGATAATTGATGACAACATATCTCTTATTGGACTAACATTTCGATCTAGCATGTTTCAGATAAGTTCAACAATGGAGTGGCATGGACTAAAGGTTGTGGGAACTCCTTCAAGATGCTAAGGACAAAGGATTGGCTAAAGCTTCAAGCTCAAGACTCTTCATTTTATATTTTAGTGATCCAAGATCACATTGAGTCTTTAGGAAAAGCCAATACTATCAAGGAGGGATGAGGTGTTGCTTAATGAGACTCTTGCTTCATGTGCTTAATGATATGCTCCAAAATCCTCAACTACTTTCCCATATCCACATATGACCTAAACCCTAAGCCAAACTCGGTCCTACCGATTCTTCCTATCCGGCGCCACCGAGTTTCACTTGTCATTAGCCACTGCCAAACCCTAATCAGTTCGGTCTCACCGATGGGATCTCGGTCTCACCGAGATGGGCTTGCAAACTCTCTGTTACCCATTGCAATATTCTCGGTCCCACCGAGATATGCAATCGGTCCCACCGAGTTTACTTGACCAAATCTCAGTTTCACTTATTACCCAAATCGGTCCCACCGAGTTTGAGTAATCGGTCAAACCGAGTTTTGGATTTACCCTAACCCTAGCACATCGGTCCCACCGAGTTGATCCAGTCGGTCCCACCGAAATCACTAACGGTCACTAGGTTTACATTTTCGGTCCGACCGAGGTTATTGATTCGGTCCCACCGAGATTGGAAAACTGTGTAACGGTTGGATTTTGTGTGGAGGCTATATATCCCCTCCACCTCCTTCTCATTCGATGAGAGAGCTATCAGAACGCACACACCATTCCAACTCATATGTTCTGAGAGAGAACCACCTACTCATGTGTTGAGACCAAGATATTCCATTCCTACCATATGAATCTTGATCTCTAGCCTTCCCAAGTTGCTTTCCACTCAAACCTTCTTTCCACCAAATCCAAATCCTATGAGAGAGAGTTGAGTGTTGGGGAGACTATCATTTGAAGCACAAGAGCAAGGAGTTCATTACCTACACACCATTTGTTACTTCTTGGAGAGTGGTGTCTCCTAGATTGGCTAGGTGTCACTTGGGAGCCTCCGACAAGATTGTGGAGTTGAACCAAGGAGTTTGTAAGGGCAAGGAGATCGCCTACTTCGTGAAGATCTACCGCTGGTGAGGCAAGTCCTGTGTGGGCGATGGCCATGGTGGGATAGACAAGGTTGCTTCTTCGTGGACCCTTTGTGGGTGGTTGCTTCTTCGTGGACCCTTCGTGGGTGGAGCCCTGTGTGGACTCGCGCAACCGTTACCCTTGGGTGGAGCCCTGTGTGGACTCGTGCAACCGTTACCCTTCGTGGATTGAAGTCTCCATCAACGTGGATGTAGGATAGCACCACCTATCCGAACCACGGGAAAAACATCCGTGTCTTCAATTGCGTTTGAATTCTCCAAACCCTTCTCTTTACATTCTTGCAAGTTGCATGCTTTACATTCCGCTGCTCATATACTCTTTGCATGCTTGCTTGATATGTATTGTGTGTGTTGAAATTGTGCCTAAACTCCACTTAAACCGAAAAGCTTAAAAATTGCAACTTTAGCACTAAGTGTCTACTCCCCCCCCCCCTCTAGACACATCTACTTCTAGATCCTACAACTGTGCAGGCAAGATGATCATACCCTCGAAATCACTACTATCTTTGCTATGCTAGTTTGCTCGCTCTTTTGCTATGCCATTGCTACGATGCCTACCACTTGCTTGAAAGCCTCCTAAATTGCCATGTCAAACCTCTAACCCACCATTGTCCTAGCAAACCGTTGATTGTTGGGTTTCGTAGTAATTTCAAATTTTTTCCTACGCTCACGCAAGATCATGTGATGCATAGCAACGAGGGGGAGAGTGTTGTCTACGTACCCAACGCAGACCGACTGCGGAAGCGATGACACGACGTAGAGGAAGTAGTCGTATGTCTTCACGATCCAACCGATCAAGCACCGAAACTACGGCACCTCTGAGTTCGAGCACACGTTCAGCTCGATGACGATCCCCGGACTCCGATCCAGCAAAGTGTCGGGGAAGAGTTCCGTCAGCACGACGGCGTGGTGACGATCTTGATGTACTACAGCAGCAGGGCTTCGCCTAAACTCCGCTACAGTATTATCGAGGTATATGGTGGCAGGGGGCACCGCACACGGCTAAGGAATAGATCACGTGGATCAACTTGTGTGTCTAGAGGTGTCCCCTGCCTCCGTATATAAAGGAGTAGAGGGGGGAGGCTGGCCGGCCAAGGAGGGAGGCGCAGGAGGAGTCCTGCTCCTTTCGGGAGTAGGACTCCGCTCCAATCCTATTCCAATTAGGATTCCCCGAGGGGGAAAGAGGGAGAAGGGTGGCCGGCCACCTCTCCTAGTCCTAATAGGACTAGGGGAGGGGGGAGGTGCGCAGCCCCCTTGGGCTGCCCTTTTCTCCTTTCCACTAAGGCCCATGTAGGCCCATATGGCTCCCGGGGGGTTCCGGTAACCCTCCCGGTACTCCGGTAAAATCCCGATTTCACCCAGAACACTTCCGATGTCCAAACATAGGCTTCCAATATATCAATCTTTACGTCTCGACCATTTCGAGACTCCTCGTCATGTCCGTGATCATATCCGGGACTCCGAACAACCTTCGGTACATCAAAATGCATAAACTCATAATGTAACTGTCATCGTAACCTTAAGCGTGCGGACCCTACGGGTTCGAGAACAATGTAGACATGACCGAGACACGTCTCCGGTCAATAACCAATAGCGGGACCTGGATGCCCATATTGGCTCCTACATATTCTACGAAGATCTTTATCGGTCAGACCGCATAACAACATACGTTGTTCCCTTTGTCATCGGTATGTTACTTGCCCGAGATTCGATCGTCGGTATCCAATACCTAGTTCAATCTCATTACCGGCAAGTCTCTTTACTCATTCCGTAATACATCATCTCACAACTAACATATTAGTTGCAATGCTTGCAAGGCTTATGTGATGTGTATTACCGAGAGGGCCCAGAGATACCTCTCCGACAATCGGAGTGACAAATCCTAATCTCGAAATACGCCAACCCAACATCTACCATTGGAGACACCTGTAATGCTCCTTTATAATCACCCAGTTACGTTGTGACGTTTGGTAGCACCCAAAGTATTCCTCCGGTAAACGGGAGTTGCATAATCTCATAGTCATAGGAACATGTATAAGTCATGAAGAAAGCAATAGCAACATACTAAACGATCGTGTGCTAAGCTAATGGAATGGGTCTTGTCAATCAGATCATTCAACTAATGATGTGACCTCGTTAATCAAATAACAACTCATTGTTCATGGTTAGGAAACATAACCATCTTTGATTAACGAGCTAGTCAAGTAGAGGCATACTAGTGACACTTTGTTTGTCTATGTATTCACACATGTATTATGTTTCTAGTTAATACAATTCTAGCATGAATAATAAACATTTATCATGATTATAAGGAAATAAATAATAACTTTATTATTGCCTCTAGGGCATATTTCCTTCAGTCTCCCACTTGCACTAGAGTCAATAATCTAGATTACACTGTAATGATTCTAACACCCATGGAGCTTTGGTGCTGATCATGTTTTGCTCGTGGAAGAGGCTTAGTCAACGGGTCTGCAACATTCAAATCCGTATGTATCTTGCAAATCTCTATGTCTCCCACCTGGACTAGATCCCGGATGGAGTTGAAGCGTCTCTTGATGTGTTTGGTCCTTTTGTGAAATCTGGATTCCTTTGCCAGGGCAATTGCACCAGTATTGTCACAAAAGATTTTCATTGGACCCGATGCATTAGGTATGACACCTAGATCGGATATGAACTCCTTCATCCAGACTCCTTCGTTCGCTGCTTCCGAAGCAGCTATGTACTCCGCTTCACATGTAGATCCCGCTATGACGCTTTGTTTAGAACTGCACCAACTGACAGCTCCACCGTTTATGTAAACACGTATCCGGTTTGCGATTTAGAATCGTCCGGATCAGTGTCAAAGCTTGCATCAACGTAACCTTTTATGATGAGCTCTTTGTCACCTCCATATACGAGAAACATATCCTTAGTACTTTTCAGGTATTTCAGGATGTTCTTGACCGCTGTCCAGTGATCCATTCCTGGATTACTTTGGTACCTCCCTGCTAAACTTATAGCAAGGCACACATCAGGTCTGGTACACAGCATTGCATACATGATAGATCCTATGGCTGATGCATAGGGAACATCTTTCATATTCTCTCTACCTTTTGCAGTGGTCGGGCATTGAGTCTTACTCAATTTCACACCTTGTAACACAGGCAAGAACCCTTTCTTTGCTTGATCCATTTTGAACTTCTTCAAAATTTTGTCAAGGTATGTGCTTTGTGAAAGTCCAATTAAGCGTCTTGATCTATCTCTATAGATCTTAATGCCTAATATGTAAGCAGCTTCACCGAGGTCTTTCATTGAAAAACTTTTATTCAAGTATCCCTTTATGCTATCCAGAAATTCTATATCATTTCCAATTAGCAATATGTCATCCACATATAATATCAGAAATGCTACAGAGCTCCCACTCACTTTCTTGTAAATACAGGCTTCTCCGAAAGTCTGTATAAAACCAAATGTTTTGATCACACTATCAAAACGTTTATTCCAACTCCGAGAGGCTTGCACCAGTCCATAAATGGATCGCTGGAGCTTGCACACTTTGTTAGCTCCCTTTGGATCGACAAAACCTTCCGGTTGCATCATATACAACTCTTCTTCCAGAAATCCATTCAGGAATGCAGTTTTGACATCCATCTGCCAAATTTCATAATCATAAAATGCGGGAATCGCTAACATGATTCGGACGGACTTAAGCATCGCTACGGGTGAGAAGGTCTCATCGTAGTCAATCCCTTGAACTTTTCGAAAACCTTTCGCGACAAGTCGAGCTTTGTAGACAGTAACATTACCATCAGCGTCAGTCTTCTTCTTGAAGATCCATTTATTCTCAATTGCTTGCCGATCATCGGGCAAGTCAACCAAAGTCCATACTTTGTTCTCATACATGGATCCCATCTCAGATTTCATGGCTTCAAGCCACTTTGCGGAATCTGGGCTCACCATCGCTTCTTCATAGTTCGTAGGTTCATCATGATCTAGTAGCATGACTTCCAGAACTGGATTACCGTACCACTCTGGTGCGGATCTTACTCTGGTTGATCTACGAGGTTCAGTAGTATCTTGTTCTGAAGTTTCATGATCATTATCATTAACTTCCTCACTTATTGGTGTAGGTGCCGCAGAAACAATTTTCTGTGATGTACTACTTTCCAACAAGGGAGCAGGTACAGTTACCTCGTCAAGTTCTACTTTCCTCCCACTCACTTCTTTTGAGAGAAACTCCTTCTCAAGAAAGTTTCCGAATTTAGCAACAAAAATCTTGCCTTCGGATCTGTGATAGAAGGTGTATCCAATAGTTTCCTTTGGATATCCTACATTTCTCCGATTTGGGTTTGAGCTTATCAGGTTGAAGCTTTTTCACATAAGCATCGCAGCCCCAAACTTTAAGAAACGACAACTTTGGTTTCTTGCCAAACCACAGTTCATAAGGCGTCGTCTCAACGGATTTTGATGGTGCCCTATTTAACGTGAATGCGGCCGTCTCTAGAGCGTATCCCCAAAACGATAGCGGTAAATCAGTAAGAGACATCATAGATCGCACCATATCTAGTAAAGTACGATTACGACATTCGGACACACCATTACGTTGTGGTGTTCCGGGTGGCGTGAGTTGCGAAACTATTCCACAGTTTTTCAAATGTACACCAAACTCGTAACTCAAATATTCTCCTCCACGATCAGATCGCAGAAACTTTATTTTCTTGTTACGATGATTTTCAACTTCACTCTGAAATTCTTTGAACTTTTCAAATGTTTCAGACTTATGTTTCATTAAGTAGATATATCCATATCTGCTCAAATCATCTGTGAAGGTGAGAAAATAACGATATCCGCCACGAGCCTCAATATTCATCGGACCACATACATCGGTATGTATGATTTCCAACAAATCTGTTGCTCTCTCCATAGTACCGGAGAACGGTGTTTTAGTCATCTTGCCCATGAGGCACGGTTCGCAAGTACCAAGTGATTCATAATCAAGTGGTTCCAAAAGTCCATCAGTATGGAGTTTCTTCATGCGTTTTATACCGATATGACCTAAACGACAGTGCCACAAATAAGTTGCACTTTCATTATCAACTCTGCATCTTTTGGCTTCAACATTATGAATATGTGTATTACTACTATCGAGATTCAATAAGAATAGACCACTCTTCAAGGGTGCATGACCATAAAAGATATTACTCATATAAATAGAACAACCATTATTCTCTGATTTAAATGAATAACCGTCTCGCATTAAACAAGATCCAGATATAATGTTCATGCTCAACGCTGCCACCAAATAACAATTATTTAGGTCTAATATTAATCCCGAAGGTAGATGTAGAGGTAGCGTGCCGACCGCGATCACATCGACTTTGGAACCGTTTCCCACGCGCATCGTCACCTCGTCCTTAGCCAATCTTCGCTTAATCCGTAGCCCCTGTTTTGAGTTGCAAATATTAGCAACAGAACCAGTATCAAATACCCAGGTGCTACTGTGAGCATTAGTAAGGTACACATCAATAACGTGTATATCACATATACCTTTGTTCACTTTGCCATCCTTCTTATCCGCCAAATACTTGGGGCAGTTCCGCTTCCAGTGTCCAGTCTGCTTGCAGTAGAAGCACTCAGTTTCAGTCTTAGGTCCAGACTTGGGTTTCTTCTCTTGAGCAGCAACTGGCTTGCTGTTCTTCTTGAAGTTCCCCTTCTTCTTTCCTTTGACCTTTTTCTTGAAACTAGTGGTCTTGTTGACCATCAACACTTGATGCTCTTTCTTGATTTCTACCTCCGCAGCTTTCAGCATCGCGAAGAGCTCGGGAATTGTCTTGTTCATCCCTTGCATATTATAGTTCATCACGAAGCTCTTGTAGCTTGGTGGCAGTGATTGGAGAATTCTGTCAATGACGCAATCATCTGGAAGATTAACTCCCAATTGAATCAAGTGATTATTATACCCAGACATTTTGAGTATATGCTCACTGACAGAACTGTTCTCCTCCATCTTGCAGCTATAGAATTTATTGGAGACTTCATATCTCTCAATCCGGGCATTTGCTTGAAATATTAACTTCAACTCCTGGAACATCTCATATGCTCCATGACGTTCAAAACGTCGTTGAAGTCCCGATTCTAAGCCGTAAAGCATGGAACACTGAACTATCGAGTAGTCATCAGCTTTGCTCTGCCAGACGTTCATAACATCTGGTGTTGCTCCAGCAGCAGGCCTGGCACCCAGCGGTGCTTCCAGGACGTAATTCTTCTGTGCAGCAATGAGGATAATCCTCAAGTTACGGACCCAGTCCGTGTAATTGCTACCATCATCTTTCAACTTTGCTTTCTCAAGGAACGCATTAAAATTCAACGGAACAACAGCACGAGCCATCTATCTACAATCAACATAAACAAGCAAGATACTATCAGGTACTAAGTTCATGATAAATTTAAGTTCAATTAATCATATTACTTAAGAACTCCCACTTAGATAGACATCCCTCTAATCCTCTAAGTGATCACGTGATCCAAATCAACTAAACCATGTCCGATCATCACGTCAGATGGAGTAGTTTCATCGGTGAACATCATTATGTTGATCATATCTACTATATGATTCACGCTCGACCTTTCGGTCTCCGTGTTCCGAGGCCATATCTGTATATGCTTGGCTCGTCAAGTATAACCTGAGTATTCCGCGTGTGCAAATGTTTTGCACCCGTTGTATTTGAACGTAGAGCCTATCACACCCGATCATCACGTGGTGTCTCAGCACGAAGAACTTTCGCAACGGTGCATACTCAGGGAGAACACTTCTTGATAATTTAGTGAGAGATCATCTTATAATGCTACCGTCAATCAAAGCAAGATAAGATGCATAAAAGATAAACATCACATGCAATCAATATAAGTGATATGATATGGCCATCATCATCTTGTGCCTGTGATCTCCATCTCCGAAGCACCGTCATGATCACCATCGTCACCGGCGCGACACCTTGATCTCCATCGTAGCATCGTTGTCGTCTCGCCAATCTTATGCTTCCACGACTATCACTACCGTTTAGTAATAAGATAAAGCATTACATCGCGATTGCATTGCATACAATAAAGCGACAACCATATGGCTCCTGCCAGTTGCTGATAACTCGGTTACAAAACATGATCATCTCATACAATAAAATTCAGCATCATGCCTTGACCATATCACATCACAACATGCCCTGCAAAAACAAGTTAGACGTCCTCTACTTTGTTGTTGCATGTTTTTACGTGGCTGCTACGGGCTTAAGTAAGAACCAATCTCACCTACGCATCAAAACCACAACGATAGTTTGTCAAATAGACTCCGTTTTAACCTTCGCAAGGACCGGGCGTAGCCACACTCGGTTCAACTAAAGTTGGAGAGACAGTCGCCCACAAGCCATCTATGTGCAAAGCACGTCGAGGGAACCGGTCTCGCGTAAGCGTACGCGTAAGGTTGGTCCGGGTCGTCTCGTCCAACAATACCGCCGAACCAAAGTATGGCATGCTGGTAGGCAGTATGACTTGTATCGTCCACAACTCACTTGTGTTCTACTCGTGCATATAACATCAACATAAATAACCTAGGCTCGGATGCCACTGTTGGGTTTCGTAGTAATTTCAAAAAATTTCCTACGCTCATGCAAGATCATGTGATGCATAGCAACGAGGGGGAGAGTGTTGTCTACGTACCCAACGCAGACCGACTGCGAAAGCGATGACACGACGTAGAGGAAGTAGTCGTATGTCTTCACGATCCAACCGATCAAGCACCGAAACTACGGCACCTCCGAGTTCGAGCACACGTTCAGCTCGATGACGATCCCCGGACTCCGATCCAGCAAAGTGTCGGGGAAGAGTTCCGTCAGCATGACGGCGTGGTGACGATCTTGATGTACTACAGCAGCAGGGCTTCGCCTAAACTCCGCTACAGTATTATCGAGGTATATGGTGGCAGGGGGCACCGCACACGGCTAAGGAATAGATCACGTGGATCAACTTGTGTGTCTAGAGGTGTCCCCTGCCTCCGTATATAAAGGAGTAGAGGGGGGGAGGCTGGCCGGCCAAGGAGGGAGGCGCAGGAGGAGTCCTACTCCTTCCGGGAGTAGGACTCCCCTCCAATCCTATTCCAATTAGGATTCCCCGAGGGGGAAAGAGGGAGAAGGGTGGCCGGCCACCTCTCCTAGTCCTAATAGGACTAGGGGAGGGGGGAGGTGCGCAGCCCCCTTGGGCTGCCCTTTTCTCCTTTCCACTAAGGCCCATGTAGGCCCATATGGCTCCCGGGGGGTTCCGGTAACCCTCCCGGTACTCCGGTAAAATCCCGATTTCACCCGGAACACTTCCGATGTCCAAACATAGGCTTCCAATATATCAATCTTTACGTCTCGACCATTTCGAGACTCCTCGTCATGTCCGTGATCATATCCGGAACTCCGAACAACCTTCGGTACATCAAAATGCATAAACTCATAATGTAACTGTCATCGTAACCTTAAACGTGCGGACCCTACGGGTTCGAGAACAATGTAGACATGACCGAGACACGTCTCCGGTCAATAACCAATAGCGGTACCTGGATGCCCATATTGGCTCCTACATATTCTACGAAGATCTTTATCGGTCAGACCGCATAACAACATACGTTGTTCCCTTTGTCATCGGTATGTTACTTGCCCGAGATTCGATCGTCGGTATCCAATACCTAGTTCAATCTCATTACCAGCAAGTCTCTTTACTCGTTCCGTAATACATCATCTCACAACTAACATATTAGTTGCAATGCTTGCAAGGCTTATGTGATGTGTATTACCGAGAGGGCCCAGAGATACCTCTCCGACAATCGGAGTGACAAATCCTAATCTCGAAATACGCCAACCCAACATCTACCATTGGAGACACCTGTAATGCTCCTTTATAATCACCCAGTTACGTTGTGACGTTTGGTAGCACCCAAAGTATTCCTCCGGTAAACGGGAGTTGCATAATCTCATAGTCATAGGAACATGTATAAGTCATGAAGAAAGCAATAGCAACATACTAAACGATCGTGTGCTAAGCTAATGGAATGGGTCTTGTCAATCAGATCATTCAACTAATGATGTGACCTCGTTAATCAAATAACAACTCATTGTTCATGGTTAGGAAACATAACCATCTTTGATTAACGAGCTAGTCAAGTAGAGGCATACTAGTGACACTTTGTTTGTCTATGTATTCACACATGTATTATGTTTCCAGTTAATACAATTCTAGCATGAATAATAAACATTTATCATGATTATAAGGAAATAAATAATAACTTTATTATTGCCTCTAGGGCATATTTCCTTCATTGATTGGCTATGTTACCACTTTGCTCAGCCCCTCTTATAGCGTTGCTAGTTGCAGGTGAAGATTGGAGGCCGTTCCTTATTGGAACATTTATTGACTTGTTGGGATATCATTATATTGCTATGTTATCTTAATGCATCTATATACTTGGTAAAGGGTGGAAGGCTCGGCCTCTCGCCTAGTGTTTTGTTCCACTCTTGCCGCCCTAGTTTCCGTCATATCGGTGTTATGTTCCCGGATTTTGCGTTCCTTACACGGTTGGGTTATAATGGGAACCCCTTGATAGTTCGCCTTGATTAAAGCTTTTCCAGCAATGCCCAACATTGGTTTTACCATTCGCCACCTAGCCTTGTCTTTCCCTTGGGTTCTGCAGACTCAAGGGTCATCTTATTTACCCCCCCCCCCCGGGGCCAGTGCTCCTCTGAGTGTTGGTCCAACGGAGCGATGTCCGGGGCTACCAGGGGCAACTCTGGGCTGGCCTACCCGACGCCTGGCTCATTTGAGTGTGCCCTGAGAAAGAGATATGTGCAGCTCCTATCGGGATTTGTCGGCACATTCGGGAGGTGTTGCTGGTCTTCTTTTAACCTGTCGAAGTGTCTTGAATTACCGAGATACCGAGTCTGATCAGAACGTCTTGGGAGGAGGTCTATTCCTTCGTTGACCGTGAGAGCTTGTCATGGGCTAAGTTGGGACTCCCCTGCAGGGATTGAACTTTCGAAAGCCGTGCCCGCGGTTATGGGCAGATGGGAATTTGTTAATGTCCGGTTGTAGATAACTTGAACCTTAACTTAATTAAAATGAATCAACTGAGTGTGTTACCGTGATGGCCTCTTCTCGGCGGAGTCCGGGAAGTGGACACGGTGTTGGAGTAATGTTAGCGCAGGTTGCTCTCTAGTTTCTCGCCCGCGCTTTGCCTCCTCTTCTCGCTCTCCTTTGCGAATAAGTTAGCCACCATACTTGCTAGTCGCTTGCTGCAGCTCCACTCATATTTTACCTTGCCATACCTATAAGCTTAAATAGTCTTGATCGCGAGGGTGCGAGATTGCTGAGTCCCTGTGGCTCACAGATTACTATTACACCAGATGTAGGGCCTGATGATTCCGCTCCAGGAGACGCGTATGAGCTCAAGTGGGAGTTCGACAAAGACTCTCAACGATACTACGTTTCCTTTCCCGATGATCAGTAGTGGTGCCCAGTTGGGGGTGATTGGGACCGTTGTCGCATGTTGGGTTCTCTTTATTTTGGCGCCGTAGTCGGGCCATGAGTGTTTTGGATGATGTAATGTTATTTATGTACTTGATTGACGTGGCGAGTGTAAGCCAACTATGTTATCTCCCTTTTTATTATCATATTACATGGGATGTTGTGAAGATTGCCTAACTTGCGACATATGCCTTCAATGCGATTATATCTCTAAGTCGTGCCTCGACACGTGGGAGCTATAGTCGCATCAAGGGTGTTACACCCTCCCTGAGGGTTTGGAAAATCCGGTATTGGAAAAGATGCTCCAGACCGCACCTTGCCCGGAGCCCTTGAAGGAAGATACTATGGAGGATAATACGGGCGGACGCGGGTCCCCAACACTGCCCATTCTAACCGAGGGAGCGAGCGTCTCCATGAAGGAAGACGACCAGAAGAGGAAAAGGACTGCGCCTGGGGATTCAGAAGCCGAAGCTTCCAGATGGGAGAAGAAGTCTCCCACAGAGGGTCCTACCTTGGGGGGCGCTGTTGCCGCACAAAGTCTGCGGAAGGATCAATTCTCCCGCGAGTCGTAAGTCACCCGAAATACTTTAATAGTACAGATATGCCATCTTTTTCTTCTGAGAAAATAACCACCGCATATATCTTTGCAGTTCGGGCCTTAGCCCCTCTCAAATGAGCTCGTCTTCGGGGGATCTTCTTCCAGAGATAATGGAGAGTGAAACGCCTCCTCCGGACTCCTCCGCTCCGGAAGCGGGCGACCCTAAAGTGTCGTCGCGGAGGGCCTCTCCGAGTCCGGTGAGGCCAGAAGATAATCCCATTGACCCCGAAGCTCCCAGTGTCCGGCTCCCAAAGGGAGCAGACAAAAGAGTCCGGCACCGTCTAGTGTGCGATCGGATGTTCTGAGGGAGTTGGTGGGGCGAGTGGCCATCTCAGATGAACACCGTGTGCTGATGAATACGGTGATGGAGAGGATATCGTCCGTCGAAAGCGGATTGCATGAAGCTTTTATGAGTCTACTGACAGGCTTTGAGGTACGTAAAAGAATGTATGATAGTCCTGCACATGCTAGGATGCTAGGTGTGCCCTGTGTAGATAGTAGCCCCTGAGACTCTGGTTGTCGTCAGAAACGACGACGAACAGAGGATCATATTCCCAGGTAATAACCATACTGGCTCTATGTGCAGGTGATGGAAGCTCCGGTGGCTAGCTGGACTAGCGAGTTTGCCCATTTAGAATGGCAGTTGGATGCGGCAGACGCCGACATCGAGCTTGTTAACAAAAGGCTTGACGAGGCACAGGGTAAGTGTCATTATCTGGTAAACGCCACATAGGAAGAGCAGCATGATGCCAGTATCTTTAACATGTTGTGACTGCAGATGGAGCTACCGCTGTTGAAGCCTTGCGGGCAGAACTTGCCCGAGCCAAGGAACAAGCGAAGTTGGGTAATGTGGCTGCTTTGAAGGCGGCCAAAGAGTTGCAAGCCGAGAAGGCCGCACATGGCAAGAGCCGAGACAAGATGGCCAAGATGGCCATAGAATTAAAAGCCGCCGCCGACCGTTGCCGGGTTCTCGAAAAGGAAAACCAAGCGAAGGCATTGGACCTTGAGAAGGCTGCTGCGACGAGAAAGGACCTCCGCTCTGCTATGAGGGCAAAGAAGGAGGAGTTGCGAGACGACGGGGATATTGTAGCTGGAAAATCCTTTATGTTGCGGAGGAAGTTCGGAGATCCACGGTATGCCCCTCTGGATCGGCTGTGGAGTTCGGAGGATGTATATATGGATTTGGCGGCGAGCGCTGCTGATGCAGCCAAGTATTTCCAGGGTCAGACGGACCGTGAAGTAGACCGGCTATTTTGGAGATAATTCCATTCTCCCGAGCGTCTGCTTTCATTGACTGACCAATTAGCTGAATGGGCCGAACTAAATAGGTTGTTCGGACTCTCCATGAGGTCTGTTGTGGATCAGCTATGGCCGGAAAGGTCAAAACCGAACAGCTATTTCAGCTTGGTGCAGCAGTTCCTTGACGTGGTGCCACGCATTAATGCGATGAAGAGGTCGGCGTGCATAGAGGGCGCACAGATGGCCTTTGCCCGTGTTAAAGCATACTGGGCGGAGATGGATGCTACCACTGTTGCAGCGCGGGATTCGGCCATAGGTCGAAGGGCTGCTGAGCACTACTTTGAAGAAGTTCTTGAGGGTGCTCGTTTGATAGAGACCCAGTGCTCAAAAAATATTATGTTTGAGTGATATGTCATCTCATTGTAAGCGAAATGCTTTTATAAATTTTTGTAAGGCTATTTTTATACTTTTTCTTGAAAGTAATATGATGCCTCCTGGGCGGCCGTTTATGTATACATGTGTATAACATGAAAGATTGCAGCCGTCGGCTTCAACCCTCACGCATATAATGCGGAGGTGCTCGCAAAAACACGCGTTCACATTTAACCCAACGTCTTGGTCCTATTAAGGAGGTGATAGCGGAGCGAGCAAGGAAACCGGACTATAATGCTTTAGCACTTTCACTTAGCCATAGGAGTTTGATAGTGGGGCTACTAAATAGCCCCTGGTGGCTCCGCACTTTCCCGATCCCGGGGTGCGTACATGCCTGGCCAGAAAACGGCCCTTCGTTAAGGCGGAGGAATTCTAACAGTCCAACAGGTCATCGAGTGGTTGACCAGTCTCACGCTATATCATGACAGTCAGTTTTCGGCTTTCTCTACTGAGGTGCTCGTCCGGATGAACCAGGGAACAATCGCAGTAGTTCTCCTGGTGCTACCTTAGCCGGTAAAGCGGAACGTAAGGCACCAAAACACATGAGCCGGGCAAACCCAACATTTGACCAAAGACAATGATTCAGAGCTGGTGCATATAAGGCCAAACTCGCGACGCCGAACACTCCCTAAGGTATTCGGTCTTAGTGGTATAAACCGGGCCTAAATAATGGCCTTTGTAAGAAGCCCCTTGTGTCCAGGTACATGCATTGTTCTGGCATGGCCACATGCCAAGACGTCAGCATCCTTCTCAACGGCGGATATGTATCAACAAGAGACAGTAAAAAAAGGTTTACGTAGGGTCTTAATCTAAAAAGAATCCTTGGAGCGGGTCCCTGCTGCACGTCTGCGCCTGTGTCTCCGTTGTGCTGTATCCTAGACGGGTGTAGCACGATGATCGTCTGTAAAACAGAGGAATTTAGGTGAAAAATTTGTCGTGCAAAAAGATAGTTTTTTAAGGAAACCATGTATAATTCAAGATGAGGAGAAATTGCCACTTGTCTGCGCGTGTTGAGCCCCTTGTATTGACAAATAGGGGTGTGACCATTTATTCGGTATAAGTAGCGGCGCCGGACTTGATTAGTTGTGTCTGAGGTCTT
This sequence comes from Triticum urartu, assembly GCF_056163025.1. Classification (NCBI taxonomy): domain Eukaryota; kingdom Viridiplantae; phylum Streptophyta; class Magnoliopsida; order Poales; family Poaceae; genus Triticum; species Triticum urartu. Next base: position 346,112,773 of record NC_141873.1, on the reverse strand, counting down.
AACGACCTATTGGATGCTTTCGCTGGTCCGGGCGCTTTTAGTGTGCGGCTGCCAAGGCAGCCTCACTCTCTTCGGCGCGCAGAGATCGCTTGATATTTCCGTGCACTGAAATTATGCCACGTGGGCCGGGCATCTTGAGTGTGAGGGAGGCATAGTGTGGTATTGCATTAAAGCGAGCGAAAGCTTCGCGTCCGAGCAGTGCTTGATAGCCACTTTGAAACGGAGCGATGTGGAAGGTTAAATGCTCGCGATGGAAGTTATCGGGGAAGCCGAATATAACCTGTAGTAGGAGGGAGCCCGTACAACGAGCCCCTGGACCTGGCGTTACTCCTTTAAAGGTAGTATTGCTATGGCGAATTTGTGTTGGGTCTAACCCCATCCCGCGGATTGTATCCTGATATATTAGGTTTAGGCTGCTGCCGCCGTCCATCAAGACTCGTGTGAAGTGATATCCGCCAATTACTGGGTCTAATACCAGGGCAGCCCATCCTGCGTGTCGGATACTTGCTAAGTAATCGCGATGGTCGAAAGTGATCGGTTGAGACGACCAGTGGCAGGACTTTGCGGTGACACGCACTTGGGTATATTTTCCTGGGAGTGCTGTGTTGTTTCTTCCCTTGATCACGTGTAACACTTTTACTGTTTTGACTTCTGGTGGAAATTTCTTTTGTTCCCCCGAGTCTTGCTTGGAAGGCTCGTCCTCGTCTTCACTTGGTGTATCCTCCCCCTTATGTACGGCGTTGAGCTTGCCGGACTGCTTGAAGACCCAACATTCTCTGTGGGTATGATTAGCAGGTTTACCAGGGGTACTATGGATCTGACATACTTGGTCCAGAATTTTGTTGAGGCTGGACAGTTCATCCCTGGTGCCTTTAGGGGGCGGCTTTTGATCTGGCGGAGAGCTTTTGAATCCGGCATTTACTGCCGTGCCCTTTGTGCTGTCTTCTTTATTCCGGCGTTTGTTATTGCTGTTGCGCCGTGATTTCCCATTTCCATCTCTAACTTCAGATGTACTGGGGTCGCTGGTGCTGCATCTGGCTAGCCAGCTGTCCTCACCCGCGCAAAAGCGGGTCATGAGGTTTGTTAATGCGGCCATCGTTCTCGGCTTATTTTGGCCGAGGTGTCTGGCGAGCCATTCGTCGCGGACGCTATGCTTGAAAGCTGCCAAGGCTTCAGCGTCCGGACAGTCGACAATCTGGTTCTTTTTAGTAAGAAACATGTTCCAAAGCTTTCGGGCTGACTCTCCGGGCTGTTGAGTTATATGACGCAAATCGTCCGCGTCCGGAGGTCGGACATAAGTCCCTTGAAAATTTGCCCGAAAGGCGTCTTCGAGCTCTTCCCAACTTCCAATGGAGCTTTCGGGGAGGCCTTTGAGCCAGTGAAGAGCTGGCCCTTTGAGCTTGAGGGGTAAGTACTTGATGGTGTGGAGATCATCTCCTCGAGCCATATGGATATGAAGGATATAGTCCTCAATCCAGACCCCAGGGTCTGTTGTTCCGTCGTATGCCTCTATGTTTACGGGCTTGAATCCCTCTGGAAATTCATGGTCCAGCACCTCATCGGTGAAACATAGGGGGTGTGCGGCACCCCTGTAGCTGGGTGTACCGCGTTGTTCGGATGTTTGTTGTGTTGCATTGTATGCTGGGGTGCGCTTGCGTGGTCCATAGATGGATCTTGTTGCGCCGTCCTTTGGGTGCAAGCCCTCGTATGGGTCGCGTGTTGTATTGTGAGTGGCGTTATATGCCGCTCTGTTTTGATAGAGGGGTCATCTATCTGACCAGGTGGCTGCTTTGATATTTGGTTGTGGGGGGTCTGAGGCCTCCTCATCGAATTCGGGTAGCAGCTTCCGCTTTGGGTAGCTCTTGGAGGGGCGATTGTCGCCGTACATCGCTGCTGTGCTGAGTATTTTACTCCATCTGATGTGGAGTGTGTCTTGCGCAGCCTTGAGCCTTTCCTTCTGCTTTTTCAAACTCCTCGCGGTGGCAACAAGCCTTTTATGGGCAGTCTGCTGCTCCGGGTGCCTGTCCGGCATTATGTCGTCCGGGCCATTATCCTTGATAGGATTTGTTTGTTCGGTTTGATTATCCGGATTGCCATTGTCCGGCAGCGGTTCGCCCTGCTCCAGTGTTGGGTCTGTGTGATCGCTATTTCTGTCGAGGCGGGATTTGGGGCGGCGCTTGCGTCGCCGCTTTGACTGCTTTTCGAGGGAACAAGCCTTCGGTGTGTCCTTCCGCTCCTCGTCGTCATCTTTTGGTGCGTCCACCATGTATACGTCATATGACGAGGTGGCGTTCCAGGGCCCAATAGGCGCTGGTTCTTCATCGTCTCCTTCATCGGCGTCCATACCGTCGATGTCTTCGGAGTCGAAGTCGAGCATGTTGGTTAAATCGTCGACAGTGGCTACAAACTGGGTGGTGGGTGGGCTTTGAATTTCTTCATCGTCCGTATCCCAATCTCGCTGACCGTAGTCCGGCCAGGGCTCTCCTGATAAAGAGAGAGACTTTAGTGATTTCATAATATCGCCAAAGGGCGAGTGGTGAAAGATGTCCGCGGCAGTAAACTCCATGATCGGCGCCCAATCGGATTCGATCGGCAGAGGCGCGAATGGTTCGGAGTCCGGAGAGGAGTCCGGCTGCTTGGAATCACGAGTCTCGTGGAGTGCGGGGCTGGTGTTCGGCTCGATCGCCGTTAGGATCACAGCACCCGAGGCGGCGTCCAACCACCCATCCTCGATCGGCGCAGTTGGCTCCGAATTAAGGGTCGAAGCCGATGCGGGTGCGGCCTTCAGGGCACTGTTAGGCGGCAGAGCTAGATCATGCTCGTCATGGCAGTGCGGCGCGCTCGACAGTGGCTCGAATCCGTCGAAGATCAAGTCCCCGCGGATGTCAGCCGTGTAGTTTAAACTTCCCAATATGACCTGACGGCCAGGGGCATAACTTTCGATCTGCTCCAGATGGCCAAGTGAATTGGCCCGCAGTGCAAAGCCGCCGAAGACAAAGATCTGTCCGGGGAGACAAGTTTCACCCTGGACCGTGTCACTATCGATGATTGTAAGAGCCATCAAGCCTAACGGCGACGACACAGAGGAACTCTCAATGAAAGCACCAATGTCGGTCTCAAAACCGGCGGATCTCGGGTAGGGGGTCCCGAACTGTGCGTCTAGGCCAGATGGTAACAGGAGGCAAGGGACACGAAGTTTTACCCAGGTTCGGGCCCTCTCGATGGAGGTAAAACCCTACGTACTGCTTGATTAATATTGATGATATGGGTAGTACAAGAGTAGATCTACCACGAGATCGGAGAGGCTAAACCCTAGAAGCTAGCCTATGGTATGATTGTTGTTGTGTATGTTGTCCTACGGACTAAAACCCTCCGATTTATATAGACACCGAAGAGGGTTAGGGTTACACAAAGTCGGTTACAATGGTAGGAGATCTACATATCCGTATCGCCAAGCTTGCCTTCCACGCCAAGGAAAGTCCCTTCCGGACATGGAACGAAGTCTTCAATCTTGTTTCTTCATAGTCTAGGAGTCCGGCTGAAGGTATAGTCCGGCCATCCGGACACCCCCTAATCCAGGACTCCCTCAGCAAGCCTAGAGTATATTTTAGCGACACCTTCACCATCCTTCATTTTGAACTTGTCAAGTTGACTTTGAAGCACATCCAATTTGGATTCCTTGACGGAGTCGGTACCCTCGTGCATATCAATCAAAGTATCCCAAATTTCCTTTGCATTCTCAAGACGGCTGATTTTGTTGAATTCTTTAGGGCACAATCCGTTGAAGAGGATATCGCAAGCTTGAGCATTGTATTGCAGCATCTTTAACTCTTCTGCGCTAGCTTCACGGTTCGGTTCTCTACCATCAAATAATTCACCTTGCAAGCCAATACACACAATAGCCCAAACAGCGGGGTTATGTCCAAGAATATGCATTTTCATCTTATGCTTCCAACTAGCAAAATTAGTACCATCAAAGTAAGGACCTCTACGGTGGTAATTTCCCTCACTAGACGCCATACTCTCCTAGGTTGTGAGACCAAGGCTATGATCACCAAAAGCTATGGAAATCAAGGCAAATGGAGACCAAAGCTCTGATACCACTTGTAGGATCGAAAGTATGTCCAGAGGGGGGCGATTAGACTACTTGACCAAATGAAAAATCTAGCATTTACCCAATTTTAAGTCTTGGCAGATTTTAGCAAACTAGAACAAGTCAAGCAATCAACCTACATATCCAACTCTAAGAGTATAGCAGCGGAATGTAAAACATTGCATATGAAGGTAAAGGGAGGAGTTTGGAGGGAGCAAACGCAATGTAGACACGGAGATTTTTGGCGCGGTTCTGATAGGTGGTGCTATCGTACATCCACGTTGATGGAGACTTCAACCAACGAAGGGTAACGGTCGTGCGAGTCCATGAAGGGCTCCACCCATGAAGGGTCCACAAAGAAGCAACCTTGTCTATCCCAGCATGGCCATCGCCATCGAAGGACTTGCCTCACTAGGGTAGATCTTCACGAAGTAGGCGATCTCCTTGCCCTTACAAATTCCTTGGTTCAACTCCACAATCTTTTCAGAGGCACCCAAGTGACACCTAACCAATCTAGGAGACACCACTCTCCAAAAGGTAATAGATCGTGTGTTGATGATGAACTCCTTGCTCTTGTGCTTCAAATGATAGTCTCCCCAACACTCAACTCTCTCTCACGGATTTGGATTTGGTGGAGAGATGATTTGAGTGGAAAGCAACTTGGGGAAGGCTAGCGATCCAAATTCATATGGTTGGAATGGAATATCTTGGTCTCAACACATGAGTAGGTGGTTCTCTCTCAGAAAATGAATGTTGGAAGTGTAGGCACATTCTGATGGCTCTCCTTACTAATGAAGGAATGGTGGAGGGGTATATATATAGCCTCCACACAAAATCTAACCGTTACACAGAAATCACCAAACTCGGTCAGACCGATTTAGTTCAAAATGTGAACGTTAGGCTTTTCGGTGGGACCGACATGTCAACTCGGTGGGACCGGTTTCATTAGGGTTAGGGCATAACGTAATCTCGGTGAGACCGATTACACAAACTCGGTGGGACCGACTTTGGTAATAAGCTAACCAGAGAGTTGGTCAGGCAAACTCGGTGGGACTGAATCGCTCATTTCGGTGAGACCGACACGTTACGAAAGGGTAATAGAGAGTTTGCATTGAGAACTCGGTGGGACCGATCGCTCATCTCAGTTGGACCGAAATGTTATGAAGGGAAACAGAGAGTTTGCAATTCCATATCGGTGAGACCGAGATCCCTATCGGTGAGACCGAAGTGACTAGAGTTTCTGACAGTGGCTATGTCAAGTGAACTCGGTGGGACCGAATAGATCAAATCGGTAGGGCCGAGTTTGACTTTTGGTTTCGGACATATGTGGATATGATAAAGTGGTTGCGAGCTTTTGAAGCATATCACTAACCATTTTGAGCAAGCAAGCCATTAAGCAACACCTCATCCCCTTTTAATAGTATTGGCTTTTCCTATGGACTCAATGTGATCTTGGATCACTAAAATGAAAATGCAGAGTCTTGAGCTTGAGCCAATATGTGTCATTAGCATTTTGAGGGGTCCACATTCCTAATTCATGCCATGCCAATCATTGAACTTTATGACATGATCATCTTGAAATAGCATTAGTTCAATAAGCTATATGTTGTTAGTAATTACCAAAACCACCCAGGGATACTTGCACTTTCAGCCTGGCAACCATCTGATATCCCCGGTGTTCCCAGGGAGGTAATCGAGCACCACCATGCTGTCTGCCCACATGCTCAACCTGTCAAGCAGAAAGTCCGGAAGCAGGCCTTGGAGAGGCAACAGTTTGTTACATAAGAGATCAAGAAACTGGAAGCAACTGGTTTGGTCAGAGGAGTGTTGCATCCCACATGGTTGGCAAATCCAGTAGTAGTCCGAAAGGCTAACAGGAAGTGGAGGCTTTGCATAGATTTCATGGATCTCAACAAAGCTTGCCCGAAGGACCCGTCCCCCTTGCCGCGTATTGATCAGATTTTGGATTCCACTTCAGGTTGTGATTTGCTCTCCTTTTGGATGCATATTCTAGGTATCACCAAATCTTCATGTCCAAGGAAGACGAAGAGAAGACATCGTTCATCACTCCATGTGGTACGTATTGTTTTAAGCACATGCCATTCGGATTAAAGAGTGTCAGGTCCACTTTTGCAAGGGCAGTCTAGATTGGTTTGAGCCATAGCTGCACAGAAATATTGAATCTTATATGGATGATATTGTGGTCAAGACCAAGGATAGAGCCACCCTTATTCAGGATTTGGAGGAGACATTTGCTAATCTGTGCAAGATCAACTTGAAGCTCAATCCGGAGAAGTGTGCGTTTGGAGTTCCCTCCGGCAAGATGCTTGGTTTCTTTGTGTCCCATCGGGGGATCAAAGCCAACCCCGACATGATTAAAGCTATCGAGTAGATTCAAGCGCCAAGGACAGTCAAGGATGTGAGGAGTCTGATAGGGTGCGTTGCCGCGCTAATCAGATTCATTTCCAAGTCTGCCGAGTGCGCCCTACCGTTCTTCAAGATCTTGAAGAAGGCGGGGCCCATGAAGTGGACTCCGGAAGTAGATGCAGCTTTCTAAGAGTTGAAGACCTACTTGTCCTCTGTGCCTACCATGGTTGCTCCCAAACCACAAGAGCCATTGCTACTGTACGTAACGGCAACCAACCAAGTGGTTAGTGCAGCCTTGGTGGCGCAGCGGGAAGTGGATGAGGCAGAAAGTGAGCAAGGACCGGCAGAGCTAGAGAAGGATCAAGGCAGTGAGCACGGAAGTGAGAGCAACCCCAAGGACATGGCAAGGAAGAAAGTGGTGCAACGCCCAGTGTACTTCGTCAACTCCTTGTTACAGGGGGCTAGATCGATGTACTCTGGTGTGCAAAAGTTGATCTTTGGTCTCATCATGGCCTCAAGGAAAATGCGCCACTACTTCCAAGCCCGCGAGATCATGGTTGTCACTCGTTTCCTATTGCAAATGATACTCCGAAACCCTGAGGCTACCGGCAGGATAGTGGAGTGGGCTTTGGAGTTATCATGTTTTGGTTTAAAGTTTGAGAGCACATCAACGATTCAGAGCAGGGCATTGGCAGAGTTTATTGCAGAATGGACGCCAACCCCTGATGATGAAGTGCCAGAGACAGTTATCCTCGGCAAGGAATCGCCCCACGAATGGATCATGTATTTCGATGGTGCCTTGTCCCTAGAAGGTGTTGGAGCTGGCGTGCTTAGTGTCGCCCCCTCCGGGGAGCACTTGAAGTACGTCGTCCAAATGCATTTTGCCCGGGAAGAGGCAACCAACAATACAACAGAGTATGAAGGGCTCTTTACCGGGCTCAGGATTGCCGCAGAATTGGGAATTAAGAAGCTAATCATTCGAGGAGATTCACAACTTGTGGTGAGACAATCAACAAGGATTATCAAAGCCCATTGATGGAGGCATACATTTAGGAAGTGAGAAGATTGGAGGAGCGCCTTGACGGATTGCAAACAGAGCACGTACCCCGTGCGGCAAACAACATAGCTGATCATCTATCAAAGTGTGATGCGCAGAAGCTTCCTTGTAACGCCCCGAGACCGTTGCACCAGGTGTCTTCCAGTTATTCGCTGTCTTTGCCAAGTCATTTTGCTTGAGTGTTGCATTTTTCCATGTCATCATGTGCATTGCATCTGTATTTTTTTAAACTTGCATCCGTCCCAGTCTCCCCGTTCTTTCCACTGTCCGTTCTGAGCCCAGACATACTTGCACGCGCCCGCGGCACGTCTAAAATATTATTTTATAAGTGACCGGAAAATGTTTTCGGAATGGGATGAAAGTTGGCATGTGGTGTTATTATGTTGTCGGTAGACCGCCTGCCAAATTTCATCGCATTCGGAGTCTATTTGATGCCACAACGGATAACTATAGCGGCAATATAGCCGGTCTTTTTGTCGAACGTTTTCAGTCTCCGGAAACCGTCGTCGGGCTGCACTCCTTCCCTCTCATCTCAACCCAACTTCTCTTCATAGTCCACCTAGGCCCAGCCTACCCCTCTTTGTGCAGTGCTTAGACCCCTCTTGCACGTCCGAAACTTCCCGGAACCCGAACCGGACTATCGTTGCCATTGGGTCTGGATCCTACCCAAACATCTATAAAACATGCCTTTTTCCGAGTTGGACCCGTGCCTATTTTTTTTTTCGACCACCCGATTGCGATCGAACGAACGAGGTAGACCCTAACTCTATCCCACCAACCTTATATATACCAGCCTAACCCTAGATTTTAGGTAGACTGTCCCATCCATTAGCTGCCGCTGCTGCACTCATCCCCACCTCGGGATCTTCCCGGATCCATCTCGCAGCCACCCACAGGCCAGCGGTCTCCCCCTCGTTCCCCATTCCACCAGTCGCCTTCGAATCAAAAAATCCACCAACTAGAGCCATCCCCCAGTCGCATCGAGCTCCTCCCTAAGCATCGCGTCCGGCAAAGAGCCGAGTTGCCGGACCAGCAGATGAGTCTCACGCCGCTCCTACCTTCCCTTCGTTCCTCTCCCTCTTCCCACAGCTCTCTCTGTTCCCTTCTAATCTCTCCCTGTACTCCGTGGACAGAGCCTGCCATGGATATCGAGCCGTCGACTACTGGAGCTTCGTCCCCATCGCCACAGTTCCCCCACGCGTCACCCGGCCGCTCGCCGACGTGGGAAGGTGACCACCGCCTCCACCAGGAGCACGTCGCCGCGTGCGCCACCGGATATGGCCAGACCGGACATCCAGGTCCTCCTCTCGGCGGATCCGCCTCCTCCCTGCTGTCTCCTTGCTCCAACGCCGCCTTCCCTTGCCTCGCCGTCGGCAAGTCCCACCACTCGAACTCTCACCGCACAATGGATGGATTTGCTTCGACCACCTCGGCGCCTCCGGCTGCAGATCAAGCCACTGCCCTGGAGCCTCCCAACCGACGCCGCCGGAACTCCCCTCGCTGCCGCCCATGGCCTCGTCTTCGGCCAGAACGAGCCGTCCCCGACCTCTCCTCGTCGTCCGTCCGCCGGTCACAGCGCCATGGCCTCCTCACCTCACCAGGAGGTCCTCCCGCTGACCGGAGCCGCTGGAGTCGGGGCCTCCTCAGTTCTGCCGGGTCCCTGCTCCATCCCGTGACCCCGAGCTCGCACGGTCGTTTCCTCCGCTCGCGCGACAGGACGAGCACCGTATGCCTTGAGCACTTCCTGCCTCGTCAGCCAGTAGGTGAGACCCCCAGCCGAGGCCGTGACCAAGCCCAGCCCCGAGCCGGCCCGATAGCCCACGGTGAGCACCACCAAATCCAGCGCCCTATGCACTACTGGCCCAACATGCTTCAGTTTCGGCCCATGCCGTGTTTTTTTCAGTGTCTGCGGTTTTAGCCAATTTCGAGAGAATGCAGTTTTTACAAAAAAAACCTAGTTGTCATGCATTTAATAACTTCACAACCATGCATCATAATTAAACAAACTTAATATGTAAAATGCTTAGAATTTTGTATAGTTTCATAATATGCAACTTTCGTCCATGTAAAAAATGTTTAAAATGATGTTTGCTCATAATTTGTATAATTGTCATGCTAAAATGATTTATTTCATAACTAAATAACCTTAGCTCCAAACTTAACAAACTTTATATGTAAATGGGGTGGAAAAATGCCTAGTTTAACATGGTACACTCTTGTTGCATGTTTTACAACTCTAAAATTGGGTTTAGGGCAGAACAGTACCAACTCTAAAATTTGCATATGAGGATTTTCCAGAATTGTTGTTTGTTGTTTCCGGCCTCATTTAAACTTGCCTAAATAGTTAGTTTATATGTGTTTCACCTCTTTCCATGTTTAACAACATTTAATATTGTTGGGTACATAAACGAGAGAGAACTAAGTAATTGAATGTGGTGTTTCGTCAATATGCAACTCGTTGCATATTGAGCTCCACTTAATTTGTAGTATTGGTTGTGCACTTTGCCATGCCATGTTTCATTAAATTGGACATGCATCATACTTGGTTGTGCATCATGCTATGTTTATGTGATGCTTGTTTACTATGTTGCTTGCTTCCTTCCGAGTTGCTTCTCTCGTTAGCTTCGATTTTGTTCCGGAGTTGTAAGGATCCGTTCGACTACGTTTGTTTGTCTTCATGGACTCGTTCTTCTTCCTAGCGGGATTCAGGCAAGATGACCATACCCTCGAAATCACTTCTATCTTTGCTTGCTAGTTGTTCGCTCTATCGCTATGTCGCGCTACCTACCACTTGTTTATCATGCCTCCCATATTGCCATGTCAAGCCTCTAACCCACCTTCCTAGCAAACCGTTGTTTGGCTATGTTACCGCTTTTCCTCAGCCCCTCTTATAGCGTTGCTAGTTACAGGTGAAGCTGAAGTTAGTTCCATGTTGGAACATGGATATGTTGGGATATCATAATATCTCTTATTTTAATTAATGCAGCTATATACTTGGTAAAGGGTGGAAGGCTCGGCCTTTTGCCTGGTGTTTTGTTCCACTCTTGCCACCCTAGTTTCCGTCATACCGGTGTTATGTTCCTTGATTTTGCGTTCCTTACGCGGTTGGGTATTATGGGAACCCCTTGACAGTTCGCTTTGAGTAAAACTTCTCCAGCAAGGCCCAACCTTGGTTTTAACTTTTTCCACCTAAGCCTTTTCCCTTGGGTTCCGCGGACTCAAGGGTCATCTTTATTTTAAACCCCCGGGCTAGTGGTCCTCTAAGTGTTGGTCCAAACTAGAGCACCGTGCGGGACCGTCCCTTGGCAACTTGGGTTATGTTGGTACTTGTACGCTTAGCTTATCCGGTGTGCCCTGAGAACGAGATATGTGCAGCTCCTATCGGGATTTGTCGGCACATCCGGGCGGTCTTGCTGCTCTTGTTTTACCATTGTCGGAAAGTCTTGTAACCGGGATTCCGAGACTGATCGGGTCTTTCCGGGAGAAGGAATATCCTTCGTTGACCGTGAGAGCTTGTGATGGGCTAAGTTGGGACACCCTAGTAGGGTATAAACTTTCGAGAGCTGTGCCCGCGGTTATGTGGCAGATGGGAATTTGTTAATACCCGGTTGTAGAGAACTTGACACTTGACTTAATTAAAATGCATCACCCGCGTGTGGCCGAGATGGACTCTTTTCGGCGGAGTCCGAGAAGTGAACACGGTCTTGTGTTATGCTTGCACGTAAGTATTTTCAAGATCACTTCTTGATCACTTCTAGCTTCTCGACCGTTGCGTTGCTTATCTTCTCGCTCTTATTTGCGTATGTTAGCCACCATATGTGCTTAGTGCTTGCTGCAGCTCCACCTCCTTACCTTACCCTACCCATAAGCTTAAATAGTCTTGATCTCGCGGGTGTGAGATTGTTGAGTCCTCGTGACTCATGGATACTTCCAAACAGTTGCAGGTGCCGAGGATACCAGTGCAGGTGAAGCTACCGAACTCAAATTGGAGTTCGACGAGGATCTGGGTCATTACTACATTTCGTTTCCCGATGATCAGTAGTGGAGCCCAGTTGGGACGATCAGGGATCTAGCATTTGGGGTTTATCTTCCTTTTTATTCGGTTTTGACCGTAGTCAGTCTTTGAGTGTATTTGGATGATGTATGAATTATTTATGCATTGTGTGAAGTGGCGACTGTAAGCCAACTCTTTATACCATTCTTATTTAGTACATGGGATTGTGTGAATATTACCCCTCTTGTGACAAAACTACCATGCGGCTATGCCTCTAAGTCATGCCCCGACACATGGGAGATATAGCCGCATTGTGGGTGTTACAAGTTGGTATCAGACCAATCCCCGACTTTGGAGCCCCGTGCTTGATCAAATCACTTACATTGTTGAGTCCAGAACAAAAATGTTTTGAGTCTTAGGATTATATATATCGGAGAGTAGGATTCTTTTTACTCCTCAGTCCCTTCGTCGCTCTGGTGAGGCCTCCTAATGTAGATGTTTTAACTTTTCTCTCCTCAAATTTCATGAAATTGTTTTTAGGATCACGCGGGTATCTTGGAATCGTTTCGATAGTCTTGTGACGGGAACATTGTTCTTGGTGCCTCCTGACATTTAGGGGTTGTGGCAGTGTCCCCGGGAGTTGAGCTTCGAGGTGTTGTCGTCACAATTTTATTGTTGCAGTTCTGGAATACCTGAGTTCGCCGACATCGAAAATCTCTTTTATGAAGTTGTTGGTGAGATAACCTCGACGCCACCCAGTACTGGGGCGGGAGTTCGGGAGTATTGCCATAACTCGTATAACGGATGCTTTTCGAAGGTTGAGGTACATGATTTCCGAAGGTTTCTTGGTTATGTGTTGAAGGATGGATACAGCTGGATGTAGGGATTGTTAGTTTGGGTGAGATATTATGCTTCCCCTGTATCCCCAACACTTGATTGCATAACCAGAAAGTTTAGGGAGTTTATAGGTGGGAATTCAAGTATCACGTAGGATATCTTTCCTGCAGACACATGATACGATATGGGATCTATCATATGTTTGTTCTGGCTAATTCTGCAAGCCAATCCTTTCTTTTTGTTTTGATTGTGGTATTCGAATTGCTTCAAGTCAAGTGTTGATTCGATACCTTTCCTAAGCGGTACTCTCATATTTCTAAGGGAGTACTAATCCTTCTTGATCGTCGAGATTGTCATGTTAATTCTTTTCTAACCGGTGTGCTTCTCTTCAAGTGGATCCGGTAATTTCGACATTCGCAAGATCACCCCTCACTTTTCCCAACGTTGTTCATTTCATCCGTCCCCAAGTTGTCTTTGTTTTCCCGCCCTCCCACCCTTTTTCTTTAAGGACTCAGATTTCTTAATCAAGTATCCTTTTATTGATGGGAAGCCTCTTCATTCTTTTCCGTCAATGTTTTACCCGGTGTTTGTTATGAAGATGCTAAGGGAGCTTCAAGTCCGTCACTCTTCACTCGTTTTCTTCTCCGGTGGACTCAAGTCAAGCTTTGGCGATCACATCCTTTTCCTCATTTCAAATGTTTTCTCATGCCGGTGCACCTCTTAATCATCCACTTCTCGCTATTAAATTGTTCCGGAGTGCTGAAGATATCTTAGAAGATTCAAGTTTCCATTCTCAATTCGCTAAAGTTCTTTTGAGGATGTTATCTCATTCAAGCCATTTAATTCAACTGGTGCAATCTCTCTTCAAAATCGTTCACCGATGTTTCTTTTGAGTGGGCCCTAACCCACAGGTCTTTTCCCAGGAACTTACCTGACTCTTCTAATTTTTTTCCCGAAGTTACTCTCAAATTCTTTTCCAAGTCTGACGTAAGAATGAATTATCATCAGTCATATGTCTTTATCCAACATCTTTCAAATTCTTTTCATCGTTGGTTCAACCATTCTAATTTAAATTCTGGAGTGCATCAACAATTCATGATGGTATTTCTCGTCCTCATTCTCGAATTGTGAAGACCGAAGAAGAGTTTTTCCTCCAAATCTTATCTGTTCTCTCAAAGATTCGTAGTTCAAGCTTGATGCCATCCTCTCATAATTGTTTTTGATTGTGAGAATTCTTTTCACCCATCTGGAGCAATTCAAGAGTCTTTTCAGCTCGATTCTCCGAAATCCATCATTTCGGGTTTATTCATTCTAAGCTTTCAGGTCTCATTCTCCAAATCTTACCAGGGCATCATTCAAGTTTTCTCTAATCAGCTCGGGATCTCTTCGTTCATTTGTATCTATATTCTCTCAACTACCTTCGTTCATTTTCTAATTCTTCCCGGTGTTTCGCTATCTTTTCTTTATTTAATTCTTACGGTGGTTCGTTCAAGATCTCTCTTCCTTTTTGATCATATCAATTCATTCGTTCTTTCCTAAAGCCTACCGGTGGATTCATTGAAGACCTTCCTCAAGTTTGCGCTATATCTATTTTAATCCTTTCTACGAGAATAAGTAGTATGCCAAATCCATTGCTTGTCATCAATCTAAATTGGTGAAGGATACACATAATATAATTCTTATTCTTGGTTCACCCAGGTGATTTATCTTTCTCTCTGGAGTTGTTCGTCATATCACATTCTTGGTTCGAGATGCTTCATATTTTCTTTTTTGGAGCTCGTTCATGATATCAATTCTCGGTTTCTAGTTGTTCATCTTTCTTCCGGAGTTCAAAGTTTTCGCGGTCATATCGTCGTGAAGCTCCATCTAAGTCATCGCAAGGCTTCACCTTGTGTTTTCAACTTCTCTTCCTTTTATCATCCTTTTACTACCGGAGTTCTCATGAAGGCTCAACTTGGTGGTTCGTTAAGGATTCCTTTCATTCTTCATTTCTTCTTCAAGATTTCTCTCGGAGTTAACATCTGCGAAGCTATACTCTAAAATAAACATGGTGTTCAACACATGTTTTGTTTTGTGGAGTCCAAGCATTCTTCATCTTACATTCTGAAGTACAATTCGTTCTACCTTATCATTTGAGGTGGTGTTATGTCATTCTTGACAATTTGAGTTCGTGTTTCATGATTCACATGTTGTCAAGAATGAGATATTTTAAATCCGCCAATCTCTTCGTTGGAGTTATCTTGTGTCATGTTTCACCTAAAGCCTTCCCTAAGGAATGTTGCTATTATGGCTCTTATCAATGATCCAAGTTTTCTCCTATTCTCTTGGTGAAAGAAGTTTTTCATCGCCTTGGTGCTCTCACTCAAATCAATGGCTTCCTTTAGTGGCTATTTGTCACCTCATATGTTGAGATGTTTCCATAAGCCCACTACAAGCTTATTATTTTCGTTGTTGGTTTTCCAACAACTCCGTTCAATCCCTCTTGTTAGGATACTTTTCAAATTCAATTGTGGTAGAAGTTGTCTTTTTCCTCTCCGTTCTTTTCTTTCCAACGATCTAGCTTCTACTCTTTGTTCCGGAGGCATTGTGTTGTTGCTCACTTCGACCAATCATCTCATTTTCTCAAGATCATGTTCTTTCCTTGCTTATCCACTTAACCGGAGTGGTTACATGTCCTTTCTTGTCACTAGAGCTCTTCATTCATGTCTTTGCAACCCCAAGATTTTGGCAATGTTCCTTGTTCCTCTTTTCTAACGGAGTGTTTCCAACTTCGTTCATCTTTGTTGTATTCTTTTCTCGCAATTGTTCAACCTCTCAAGGTTTAGGGTTTCACTCTTTTGTCAAGAAGCAACTTTATTTTACCTCTTCCTCTTCCGCTTCTCTTCGCTGCCATCCTAGATCTCGGGACGAGATCCTCTTGTAGTGGTGGAGTGTTGTAACGACCTGAGACCGTTGCGCCAGGTGTCTTCCAGTTATTCGCTGTCTTTGCCATGTCATTTGCTTGCGTGTTGCATTTTGCCATGTCATCATGTGCATTGCATCTGCATGTTTTCGAAACTTGCATCCATCCCAGTCTCCCCATTCCTCCCGTTGTCCGTTCTAAGCCCAGACACACTTGCACGCGCCCGCGGCACGTCCGAAATATTATTTTATAAGTGGCCAGAAAATGTTCTCAGAATGGGATGAAAGTTGGCATGCGGTGTTGTTATGTTGTCAGTAGACCGCCTGCCAAATTTCATCGCATTTGGAGTCCGTTTGACGCCACAACGGATAACTATAGCGGCAATATAGCCGGTCTTTTCGTCGGACGTTTTTGGTCTCCGGAAACCGTCGTCGGGCTGCACTCCTTCCCTCTCATCTCAACCCAACTTCTCTTCACAGTCCACCTAGGCCCAGCCTACCCCTCTTTGCACAGTGCTTAGACCCCTCTCGCGCGTCCGGAACTTCCCCGAACCCGAATCGGACTATCGTTACCGTTGGGTCTGGATCCTCCCCAAACATCTATAAAACATCTTCGTTTTCTGAGTTGGGCCCCCTGCCTATTTTTTTCTCGACCGCCCGATTACGATCGGACGAACATGTTAGACCCTAACTTTATCCCACCAACCTTATACTCCATCCATTCCAAAATATAGTGCGCCCGCTCTTCCCGATGTCCAACTTTAACCATAAATTTAACCAACGAGACCAACTGCAGCGGGAGAAAAAATTATATAATTGAAAACTTCTTTCGAATACGAATTTACTGATATAATTTTTGCTCCCGCCGCAATCGGTCTTGATAGTTAAATTTACGGTCAAAGTTAAAGCACGGGGATAGAGGAAGCAAGAATGAAGGGAATATATAGCAGCCTAACCCTAGATTTTAGGTAGACTGTCCCATCCATCAGCTGCCGCAGTCGCACTCATCCCCACCTCGGGATCTTCCCGGATCCATCTCGCAGCTACCCACAGGCCAGCGGTCTCCCCCTCGATCACCATTCCACCAGTCGCCTCCGGATCCAAAAACCCACCAACCAGAGCCAGCCCACAGCCGCATCGACCTCCTCCCCGAGCATCGCGTCCGGCAGAGAGCCGAGTTGCCGGACTAGCATATGAGTCTCACACCGCTCCTACCTTCCCGTCGTTCCTCTCCCTCCTCCCGCTGCTCTCTCTGTTCCCATCTAATCTCTCTCTCTCTCTATACTCCGTGGACAAAGCCTGCCATGGATCTCCAGCCGTCGACTACTGGAGCTTCGTCCCCATCGCCAAAGTTCCCCCACGCATCGCCCGGCCGCTCGCCGATGTGGGAAGGTGACCACCGCGTCCACCAGGAGCACGGCGCCGCGTGCGCCACCGGATATGGCCGGACCGGACATCCAAGTCCTCCTCTCGGCGGATCCGCCTCTTCCCTGCTGTCTCCTTGCCCCGACGCCGCCTTCCCTTGCCTCGCCGTCGGCAAGTCCCACCACTCGAACTCTCACCGCACCATGGATGGATTTGCTTCGACCACCTCGGCGCCTCCGGCTGCAGATCAAGCCACTGCCCTGGAGCCTCTCAACCGACGCCGCCGGAACTCCTCTCGCTGTCGCCCATGGCCTCGTCTTCGGCCAGAACGAGCCGTCCCCGACCTCTCCTCGTCGTCCGTCCGCCGGTCACAGCGCCATGGCCTCCTCACGTCACCGGGAGGTCCTCCCGCTGACCGGAGCCGCTGGAGTCGGGGCCTCCTCAGTTCTGCCGGGTCCCTGCTCCATCCCGCGACCCGAGCTCGCGTGCTCGTTTCCTCTGCTCGCGCGACAGGACGAGCGCCGTATGCGTTGACCACTTCCTGCCTCATCAGCCAGTGGGTGAGACCCCCAGCCGAGGCCGTGACCAATCCCAGCCCCGAGCCGGCCTGATGGCCCATGGTGAGCTCCAGCAAATCCAGCGCCCTACGCACTGCCGGCCCAACATGCTTCATATTCGGGTCATGCCGTGTTTTTTTCAGTGTCTGCGGTTTTAGCTAATTTCCAGACACTGCAGTTTTTACATAAAACCTCTAGTTGTCATGCATTTAATAACTTCACAACCATGCATCATAATTAAACAAACTTAATATGTAAAATGCTTAGAATTTTGTCTAGTTTCATAATATGCAACTTTCATCCATGTAAAAATGTTTAAAATGATGTTTGCTTATAATTTGCATAGTTGTCATGCTAAAATGATTTATTTTATAACTAAATAACCGTAGCTCCAAACTTAACAAACTTTATATGTAAATGGGGTGGAAAAATGCCTAGTTTAACATGGTACGCTCTTGTTGCATGTTTAACAACTCTAAAATTGGGTTTAGGGCAGAACAGTACCAACTCTAAAATTTGCATATGAGGATTTTCCAGAATTGTTGTTTGTTGTTTCCGGCCTCATTTAAACTTGCCTAAATAGTTAGTTTATATGTGTTTCACCTCTTTTCATGTTTAACAACATTTAATATTGTTGGGTACATAAACGAGAGAGAACTAAGTAACTGAATGTGGTGTTTCGTCAATATGCAACTCGTTGTATATTGAGCTCCACTTAATTTGTAGTATTGGTTGTGCACTTTGCCATGCCATGTTTCATTAAATTGGACATGCATCATACTTGGTTGTGCATCATGCTATGTTTATGTGATGCTTGTTTACTATGTTGCTTGCTTCCTTCCGAGTTGCTTCTCTCGTTAGCTTCGATTTTGTTCCGGAGTTGTGATGATCCGTTCGACTACGTCTGTTTGACTTCATGGACTCGTTCTTCTTCCTAGCAGGATTCAGGCAAGATGACCATACCCTCGAAATCACTTCTATCTTTGCTTGCTAGTTGTTCGCTCTATCACTATGTCGCGCTACCTACCACTTGTTTATCATGCCTCCCATATTGTCATGTCAAGCCTCTAACCCACCTTCCTAGCTGTAACGCCCTCGATGCGGCTATAGCTCCCACGTGTCGAGGCACGACTTAGAGACATAACCGCATTGAAAGCAATGCCGCAAGTTAGGCAATCTTCACAACATCCCATGTAATATAAATAATAAAAGGGAGATACAATAGTTGGCTTACACTCGCCACGTCAATCAAAGTACATAAATAGCATTACAACATTCAAACACTCATGGCCCGACTACGACGCCAAAATAAAAGATAACCCAACATGCGACACGGTCCCGATCACCCCAACTGGGCACCACTACTGATCATCAGGGAAAGACACGTAGTATCGTTGAGAATCCTCGTCGAACTCCCACTTGAGCTCAAGCGCGCCATCTGGAGCGGAATCATCAGGCCCTGCATCTGGTTTGGAAGTAATCTGTGAGCCACAGGGACTCAGCAATCTCGCACCCTCGCGATCAAGACTATTTAGGCTTAATAGGTAAGGCAAGGAAAATATGTGGAGCTGCAGCAAGCGACTAGCATATATGGTGGCTATCCTGTTCGCAAAAAAGAGCGAGAAGAGGAGGCAAAGCGCGACCGATTAACTAGAGAACAACCTGCGCAAACATTACTCCAACACCGTGTTCACTTCCCGGAGTCCGCCGAGAAGAGACCATCACGGTAACTCACACTGTTGGTTCATTTTAATTAAATTAAGGTTCAAGTTATCTACAACCAGACATTAACAAATTCCCATCTGCCCATAACCGCGGGCACGGCTTTCGAAAGTTCAAATCCCTGCAGGGGAGTCCCAACTTAGCCCATGACAAGCTCTCACGGTCAACGAAGGAATAGACCTTCTCCCGAGACATTCCGATCAGACTCGGTATCCCGGTTCTTTAAGACACTCTGACAGGTTAAAACAAATCCAGCAACACCGCCCGAATGTGCCGACAAATCCCGATAGGAGCTGCACATATCTCGTTCTCAGGGCACACTCAGATAGGTCAAGCTACGAGTAAAACCAACCCTCGAGTTTCCCCGAGGTGGCCCCGCAGGCTGCCTGGTTCGGACCAACACTCAGAGGAGCACTGGCCCGGGGGGGGGGGGTTTAAATAAGATGACCCTCGGGCTCCGGAAACCCAAGGGAAAAAGAGGCTAGGTGGAAAATGGTAAAACCAAGGTTGGGCATTGCTGGAAAAGCTTTAATCAAGGCGAACTATCAAGGGGTTCCCATTATCACCCAACCGCGTAAGGAACGCAAAATCCGGGGAACATAACACCGATATGACAGAAACTAGGGCGGCAAGAGTGGAACAAAACACTAGGCGAGAGGCCAAGCCTTCCACCCTTTACCAAGTATATAGATGCATTAAGATAACATGGTAATATAATAATATCCCAAAAGGTAAATAATGTTCCAACAAGGAACAGTCTCCAATCTTCACCTGCAACTAGCAACGCTATAAGAGGGGCTGAGCAAAGCGGTAACATAGCCAATCAACGGTTTGCTAGGACATGGTGGGTTAGAGGTTGAACATGGCAATTTGGGAGGCATGATAAGCAAGTGGTAGGCATCGTAGCATAGGCATAGCAAAAAAGCGAGCATCTAGCAAAGCAAAGATAGTAGTGATTTCGAGGGTATGATCATCTTGCCTGCAAAGTTGTCAGAGTTGACTGGATCCTCGAAAGCAAACTCAACGGGCTCCTCGTTAGCGAACTCATCTCCCGTCTCTACCCAAACAAGACAAACAAGCAAACGGAGCACAATCAACCACGTGCAAACTCAAACAACATGATGCAAAGATGGTATGCTATGCGGGATGCGATGCGGGATGCATATGCAAGAATGGACAAGTAATGCATGAACCTGGCCTCAAAATGGAAATCCAAGTGTGCCACTTGAAATATGAGATGAAATCGCTTGAAAACGATATAAAGAACACCGGAATCGGAGTTACAGTTTGGAAATGGCAAGCGATTCAAATATGGCCACATTCTGCGATTTACAGCAAGTAGCCATCTAAATGCAACAAGATGAACATGCTACAGCACCCAAACATGGCATCAAAATACATGGCAGGCATCCATTCAAGATGCTTAACAAAAGTCTAGCACTGAGCTACGGCCAATTCATCCATTAACAGGTTCAAACAAGCATGGCAAAAATGCATTTGGCAAACAGATTTCAGACTTAGTGAAATTAACACTTGTCTGGAATTTCAGATCAGATAGCACTCTTCGGAGCATGAAAACTATATGCTATAGGACCTGAACATGGCAAAGTAAAGCATTGCACGGAGCTACTCAAAGAGCTTAACAAAAGTCCCTTAGTGACCTTGAGCCAAAAGGGATCAGTAAATACAATTGCAAGCATGTGAACATGGCAAAAACATAATCAGTTCTCAGACTTAGTAAAAACTGGAGCATGCTGAAACAGATATCAAGTAGGCATGTTTACGAGCTCGATGCACTCACTACAGAGCAAGTCATGACAATCTAAGCATACACCCATCAAGAATACACAAAATGCAAGATAGACATGGCAAGAACAATAGCATAGCATGCACGGATCAACTACAACATCATCGGCCAAATTGCTAACAAGTAGACAATCTGCCCAGATTCATGAAATGACAAAAGTAGAGCTTGATTGACTCAAGCTAGGGTGCTCCATAATTGCAAACAAAGACATGGATGGATAGATCACTACAATATTAACAAAACATCCTTACTGATCATCCTCAAAAGAGGCACGGATCACTAGGAAACAATATGAACATATGGCATATTGAGATAAACAGCTCAAGGACTTGGTGGAAATGCTAAGTCCCTGAAATCAGTATTAACAAATGCCTCACTTGGCAAGCTTGTGCTAGTCACCACACACATCACAAAAATACATGGGTTGCACCTCTGGACAGATGGCAAAACATATAAGAAAACACGTGTAGAGCTCATGGGCATATCATGCACACAATAATCATGGCAAAAATGACAAATATCCAATTGGAGCAGCAGATCTGACAATTAACTCAAATAGCATTCTTCTAACAGCATTTCGGGCATCAAGATGAACTCAAATGAAAATGATGCAATGAGATGAAATGATGTGCTCTCTGAGGCGAACATTTTGATATGCTATATGCCCAAAACGGAGCTACAGATGCGGAGATACAACATGATGAAATATGCAAAATAAACTGCAGACTTGGGAAAAATAACGAAGTCAACCCTAGGGTTTTTCGAATCCGGATCTGAGATCCAGCGGCACTGTTCACGCGCGGTGCCCAAGGTTGGACGGGGACGAAGAACGCGGCGGCCGGAGAAGGAGGGACTCGCCGGAGTTGCCGGGGCCAACGAGGGGAGGCGAGGAGGCGGCAGTCGGGCGCCGGCGAGGTCCGGGCGCGTCGGGCGGCGGGGCGCCGGAGCCGGACCGACGAGGAGGCGCGGCGGGCTCGCTCCGGCCGGCGACGAGGGCTGCGGGCGGCGCGGTCTCACGGCGGCGCGGCGAGGGAGCCGGGCGGCGGGCGGAGCGAATCGGCGGGCGAAGGGTGGCGCCTCCCGATGGGCTTGGAGGGCCCGGTGCGGGCCTGCCCGGGCCGGCGGCGATGTGGGCACGCAGCTGCCACGTGGCAAGTCGCGGTTGGCTGCGGGCGGCGGACAACTTCCGGCTCTGTACGGACGTGTTCGGCGGCGGCGGAGGAGATATTTTTAGGGTTAGGGGGGAGAAGATCCGGGAATTGGAAATGGGGGTCTATTTATAGAGGTAGAGGGAGCTAGGAAGCTCCAAATGAGGTGCGGTTTGCGGCCACGCGATCGCGATCGAATGCTCTAGATGATGGAGAGGGTTTTGGTGGGTTTTGGGCCAAATTGGAGGGGTGTTGGGCTGCAACACACACGAGGCCTTTTCGGTCCCTCGGTTAACCGTTGGAGTATCAAACGAAATCCAAATGGTACGAAACTTGACAGGCGGTCTACCGGTAGTAAACCAAGGCCGCTTGGAAAGTCTCGGTCCAATCCGGAAATGTTTAATCCCCACACACGAGAGAAAGGTAGAAATGACCACCGGAGAAGAACGAAGCGTCGGAATGCAAAACGGACAACGGGGAAAATGCTCGAATGCATGAGATGAACACGTATGCAAATGCAATGCACATGATGACATGATATGAGATGTATGACAACGACACAACACACGGAGACAAAAACCCGAACCCGAGAAAATAAAATAACTTAAGGCCGGAAACGGCAAGAGTTGGAGTACATATTGGGTAAATCATATCCGGGGTGTTACACTAGAAAACCGTTGTTTGGCTATGTTACCGCTTTTGCTCAGCCCTTCTTATAGCGTTGCTAGTTGCAGGTGAAGCTGGAGTTAGTTCCATGTTGGAACATGGATGTGTTGGGATATCATAATATCTCTTATTTTAATTAATGCAGCTATATACTTGGTAAAGGGTGGAAGGCTCGGCCTTTTGCCTGGTGTTTTGTTCCACTCTTGCCGCCCTAGTTTCCATCATACCGGTATTATGTTCCTTGATTTTGCGTTCCTTACGCGGTTGAGTGTTATGGGAACCCCTTGACAGTTCGCTTTGAATAAAACTCCTCCAGCAAGGCCCAACCTTGGTTTTAACATTTGCCACCTAAGACTTTTCCCTTGGGTTTCGCGTACTCAAGGGTCATCTTTATTTTAAACCCATGGTCCAGTGCTCCTCTGAGTGTTGGTCCAAACTAGAGCACCGTGCGGGACCGTCCATTGGCAACTTGGGTTATGTTGGTACTTGTACGCTTAGCTTATCCGGTGTTCCCTGAGAACGAGATATGTGCAGCTCCTATCGGGATTTGTCGGCACATCCAGGTGGTCTTGCTTGTCTTGTTTTACCATTGTCGAAAAGTCTTGTAACCGGGATTCCGAGACTGATCAGGTCTTTCCGGGAGAAGGAATATCCTTTGTTGACCGTGAGAGCTTGTGATGGGCTAAGTTGGGACACCCCTGCAGGGTATAAACTTTCGAGAGCCATGCCCACGGTTATGTCGCAGATGGGAATTTGTTAATATCCGGTTGTAGAGAACTTGACAATTGACTTAATTAAAATGCATCAACCGCGTGTGTAGCCCTTATGGTCTCTTTTCAGCGGAGTCCGGAAAGTGAACACGGTCTTGTGTTATGCTTGCACGTAAGTAGTTTCAGGATCACTTCTAGCTTCTCGACCGTTGTGTTGCTTCTCTTCTCGATCTTATTTGTGTATGTTAGCCACCATATGTGCTTAGTGCTTGCTGCAGCTCCACCTCCTTACCTTACCCTACCCATAAGTTTAAATAGTCTTGATCTTGCGGGTGTGAGATTGTTGAGTCCTCGTGACTCACGGATACTTCCAAATAGTTGCAGGCGCCGAGGATACCGGTGCAGGTGAAGCTACTAAACTCTAATGGGAGTTCGACGAGGATCTGGATCCTTACTATGTGTCGTTTCCTGATGATCAGTAATGGAGCCCAGTTGGGACGATCGGGGATCTAGCATTTGGGGTTTATCTTCCTTTTTATTCGGTTTTGACCGTAGTCGGTCTTTGAGTGTATTTGGATGATGTATGAATTATTTATGCATTGTGTGAAGTGGCGATTGTAAGCCAACTCTTTATACCATTCTTATTCAGTACATGAGATTGTGTGAAGATTACCCCTCTTGCGATAAAACTACCATGCGGCTATGCCTCTAAGTCGTGCCCTGACACGTGAGAGATATAGCCGCATTGTGGGTGTTACGTTCCTGTGGAACCAAGAACTTTTGTTCTCCATCTTACTCAGCCCTCTGTATCCCCAGCAACAATGGCCCGAAAAAGGAGAAAGTTGGACTCCGATAAGTCTCTCCCGGTAGAGCCGTCCGCTCCTGGCAGAGACCCTGCTGGAAACAACTCCTCGCCACCTGCCGGACGGCACCCTCCAGTCGGGACCATGGTCCCCACAAACAAGGAATGCGCCCCCACAGAAGAGGAGGTGTCGCTAGTCCTCGTTGCTGAGCCCCGGGCTCCAACTTGGGCAAGGCACACCGTCCACTTCCTCCAAACCGGAGAGCTTCCCGGCAACCAAGATGAGTCTGAAAGAGTAGCCCGTAGGGCCAGTATGTAGCGGTTTGTCGATGACACTCTGTACAGAAGGATGCCCAACGGTGTGAAATTAAAGTGCATTTGCCGGGAAGAAGGAAAGGAACTGCTGGCTAAGATTCACAAAGGCATGTGCGGCTCCCACATTGGATCAAGGGCATTAAATGGGAAAGCATTCCAGCAAGGATTCTATTGGCCCGCAGCGCTCCAAGATGCGGTCGAGCTAGTCACCAAATGTGAAGCTTGCCAGTTCCATTCCAAGAACATCCACCTGCCTGCTCAAGCTCTTCAGATGATCCCTCTATCATGGCCATTTTCGGTCTGGGGGCTCGATATCCTCGGCCCCTTCCCCTGAGTAACCGGGGGCTTAGAATTCTTGTTTGTTGGCATCGACAAGTTTACAAAGTGGCCGGAAGTGACTGCCGTGAGAGAGGTGACTACTCAGTCAGCTATCAAGTTCTTGAAATAATTGGTGTGCCATTTTGGAGTCCCGACAAGGATCATTACCGACAACAGCACCCAGTTCACGAGCCACTCCTTCATGCAATATGTTCATGCCCTCGTATGCAAGATCTCATTTGCCTCTGTGGCACATCCCAGAAGCAATGGACAAGCTGAGAGGGCGAACACTGAAGTGCTGCGGGGACTTAAGACAAGAACTTTTGATACGCTGCAAAAGCATGGCAGGCGGGGGATCGATGATCTGCCGGTAGTTCTTTGGTCCCTCAGAATGACACCAAACCGAGCTACCAGGCAGACTCCCTTCTCCCTAGTCTATGGGGCAGAAGCAGTTATCCCCATGGAACTCATTTACGGGTCACCTCGGGTGCTTTCCTACGATAAAGTAGTGCAAGTTCAGCATCGATGTGACGACGCTGTGCTACTCGAGGAGAACCGTCTCCGGGTTGCTACGCGTGTTGCATGCTATCAGCAAGCCCTGCATCGCTATCATAGCCGCAGGGTTCATGCTCGGTGTTTTGAGGAAGGCGACCTTGTCCTTAGGCGCGTTCAGTCCGCCAAGGGTAGAAACAAGTTGTCGCCAAAGTGGAAAGACCCTTACCGGGTAGTATGAGTCACCGGAACTGGCGTAGTCCGTCTAGAGACCGGAGATGACACTTAGTTGCAAAACTCATGGAATATTGAGCATCTCCGCAAGTTCTACCCGTAAGGCGCGGCTGTCAGGCCCTGCACGGCAGCCACCCTTTTGTACATGCCTTGCCTCAGGTGCATGTAACCCCTTGTACAAAGCTAGGGCGATGACCCTGTGCAAGAGAAAATAAGCGAAGCGCTGTGGGGGTCCCCGACCAAGTTGCATGTATGCATGAGCATTCCAAGATCATTGCATAAGAATTTCATGAACATTTGCATAATCATATAGATAGGATCGCACCGTGCATCATTCCTGTCGGTATCAAAACCGGCGGATCTCGGGTAGTGGGTCCCGAACTGTGCGTCTAGGCCGAATGGTAACAGGAGGCAGGGAACATGATGTTTTACCCAGGTTCGGGCCCTCTTGATGGAGGTAAAACCCTACGTCCTGCTTGATTAATATTGATGATATGGGTAGTACAAGAGTAGATCTACCATGAGATCAAGGAGGCTAAACCCTAGAAGCTAGCCTATGGTATGATTGTTGTATATGGAGTTGATTGCCTACGGACTACAACCCTCAGGTTTATATAGACACCGGATAGGGTTAGGGTTACACAGAGTCGGTTACAATGGTAGGAGATCTTGAATATCCGCATCGCCAAGCTTGCCTTCCACGCCAAGGAAAGTCCCATCCGGACACGGGACGAAGTCTTCAATCTTGTATCTTCATAGTCCAGGAGTCAGGCTGAAGGGAAGGTCCGGCTACCCGAACACCCCCTAATCTAGGACTCCCTCAGTAGCCCCTGAACCAGGCTTCAATGACGACGAGTCCGGTGCGCAAATTGTCTTCGGCATTGCAAGGCGGGTTCCTCCTCCAAGTCCTTCATAGAAGATTGTAAACACCAAGAGTAATGTCCGGCTCTACAAAATAAGCTTCCACATATCGCCATAGAGAGAATAATATTAACACAAATCAAAACTACTAACGTATTCCGCAGTGTGTCATCACACTACGGCTAAGTCCTTTACTCGAATCGTTTTTACTTTTCCACCTCAGCGTGTTTTGCGAGGCGGTTTCCTTGGCACGTCTTGTCAAAGCAGAGATCGTGTACCCCCTTTACGGGATTCTCATCAATACGGACGTGGGTAATCCAACCGCGCCACTTATCACGGCGCTTGGGAGGCAAGCGAGTTTTACTAGGCTGGTGGGGACGCACAACCGCATCCGCCCATATAAGGGGATAAGGATCCACCTTTTTACCTACGCCTTCTTCCTCCTTTGCCTATCCATCTCCTGCGCACTCGAGCTCCAACGCCCAAGCCTGCACTTCCCACCTCAACCTTCTCTAGCAATGTCCGGAGCGGGAGGCAAGTGGATGGTCTCCTCCGCTACGGAGGGCCAAGTCAAGAAGCTAAGGAAGGCCGGATACCTGTCCAAGGACATCGCGCACCGACTTCCCGAAAAGGGGCAGCTTCTCCCCACCCCAAGGCCCCATGAGAGGGTAGTATTTCTCCCCCACTTCCTCCGCGGACTGGGTTTTCCACTCCACCCATTTGTCCGGGGGCTCATGTTCTACTACGGCCTGGATTTCCACGATCTGGCCCCGAACTTCATCCTCAACATCTCAGCGTTTATCATCGTGTGCGAGGCTTTCCTCCGCGTCCGCCCTCATTTCAGCCTCTGGCTCAAGACCTTCAACGTCAAGCCCAAGGTGGTGCACGGCAGCCAGGCGGAGTGCGGAGGCACCATGGCGGGCAAGATGGCCAACGTCCTATGGTTCGAGGGCTCTTTTGTGGAGACCCTAAAGGGGTGGCAATCCGGGTGGTTTTACATCACCGAGCCACGCGATCCGAAATGGACCGCGGCCCCCGAGTTCCGATCCGGACCCCCACGCGGCTTATGTCCTGGAAAGAGACGGGCCTTTCCCGGGGTGACGAAAAAGAGGTGACCGGATTGCAAACATGCATCCAGTCCCTGGTGAACAAGCCAATCCGGCTTGTTAATGTAATCCAGGTTATGCTCGTCCGCCGGATCCTCCCGTGCCAACAACGGGATTTTAATCTGTGGGAGTTCGACCCGGCGCAGCACCAAACCCTTAGCAGGCTCTTCGACACGATGTACGAAGATGCCTGGAAGGTGCTATTCAAGGGCGCCGAGGCTCCCGCATCCGCTTCCGAGGACCGCGGATACAGCTCGCAGCGTCATGCTAGCGAGGTAAGCTATCTTCACCTTTTACAGGATGTTAAGCTTTCTTCATAGTTTGACTCTATGCGGGATCTAAACTCCCTTACCTTTGACAGGCTTGGCGGGCGATATCCGGACCGATTAACTCTCCGGCTCCACTGCCCGAAGACCCAGCCCCAGCTCTACTAGTGAAGCTGCTGGTTCCGGCGCCTTATGTGGTGCCGGAGAAGAAGGCCAAGAAGAAGAAGACCACGGGGACTCGAAAGAGTGCCCGCAACGTGGTGGTGTCGGACTCGTCATCTGACGAGTCCGAGACGCCCTCCTCCCGCGAAAACGGGGAGGAGGAAGAAGAAAGCTCTCCCCCCCAGCGGAGGGAGGAGAGAAGAGGAAGGCCGCCCCAACAGGGGAGGCCGAGGGATCTAGGAAAAGGAAGACCCCTCCGCCGGACTACGCCCCCAACGCCGAAGAGGGCAAAGAGGAGTGGCCAAACAGGGCCAAGCGTCCGGCGAAATCGTAAGTTTGGATATCAGAATAACTCATGACGTTCCTTTGTTGCACAACTTTCCCTAATGTCGAATGTAATTATGCAGTCCGCCCCGGGCCGAATTCGACGAATCGTCGGGCGGCTCCCTGGACTCATCGGACGTGAACTCAGTTCCGCCCGCTGTCTCCCCCCGCACTGCAGACGACGCCGAAGTGGCGTCGCGACAAGCTCCGGGGCAGGAGGAGGTGGTCCCGGAGGATCCACAAGGCAACCTCCCGGACTCCAGGAGTGAAGGGGATAAGCCCCCCCAGGGCTCCAAGTCCGACTTTGTGCCGGACACCGCGCCGGAATCTTCCACAGTTCCGAACCGCGGTAGGCGAACTCCTTCCAAGAGGAGCAAGCCTTCTGAGCCGGCGGCCTCCGTCCAACTGAAGGTGCCGGACAATCTGCTGGAGGTGCTTGACGAAGCCTCCATCGACGAGGGGCACCGTACTATTATGAGTACGGTGATACAGAAGGTTCAGTCCACCAAGAGCGGACTGACTGAAGCTTGCGCTAGCCTTCTAACAGGCTTCGAGGTAAGTAAAAATATGTAAAAATATTACCGCATAGACAGTAGCCCCTGATGCTCTGTTTGGCGTTCGGAAAGAAAAGCCGAATAGAGGATCTATTAAATTTTGCAGGAGTCTAACAAAAAAAGAGTCAATATGCGTATGCAGGCTTCGCTGCTATCCACCGCCGCACTGACTGCGGAGGTGGGTGTCCTAAAGCAGGACTTCGAGCAGACCGAGCAAGAGCTCTGCCTTGCCAAGCGGCGGCTCGAGGAGAAAGAAGGTAAGAAATACCTTACAGAAAAGGTGCCTATAGAAAGGCGTGATTGCAAAAAAGATAACAAGATTGTACTGCTTATTGTAGGGGCCGCGACTGAAGTGACGACCCTTAAGAAGGCGCTGTCTGAGGCCGAAAAGAAAACGGCCGCGGAGCACACCGAGCGAGACAGACTTGGGGCTCAGGTCGGCGAGGTGCAGCAAGAGCTTCAGGCTCTCATGAAAAAACATGAGAGTTTGGAGCTTGAGTCAAAGGCGCAAGCATCCGAGCTCGCGACGGCCCTTGAGACTGCCAATTCTGCCAAGGCCGAAGCCCAAAAGGCCCTCCAAGAGTTGGAGGAGATGAGGAAGATAGCAGCGGGTAAGGCATTCTTCATGCAAAGCAGAAATATAAAAGTAAACTACTTGTTACTTACCCGAATCCGGAGCTCTCCAGGGGCATTCGCAGATCTTCCCCGCAGCGTATCCGATGCCGCCGCATTCTACCGAGCTGAAGAGGGCTGCTCGATGGAGAAGGTGTTCTGGTCTCAGTATTCTGAGGCCGGACACCCTGTGCCTTTGAGCGACCAGCTGAGACAGCTGGTCGAGCTCCACAAGGCGGCCGAACAGGCCATGAAGGGCTTCATAGTTCGTCTGTGGCCCGGAAAGGCCCTGCCTGGGAGCTATTTCGGGCTGGTGCGGCGGCTGGTGGAGGCCTGTCCGAGGCTTGAGGTCATCAAGCGCTCCGTCTGCATCGAAGGTGCCCGTTGGGCCTTTGCCCGTGCAAAGGTGCACTGGGGTAAGCTGGACGGTGAGAAGCTTGTGAAGGACGGGCCGCCGCCAGGGAAGGAGCATCGCAAGCCCGAGAACTACTACAAGGATGTTCTTGCAGGTGCCCGCCTTGTGGCAGATGAATGTGCCAAGGATGTGATTTTTGAATGAACTCGCTCGTGTTTATCCTGTGCGCTGAAAACTTGTTCATATGCACTAAGCAATGCTTATTGAATTTAAAATATTACTTTCTGTGCGGCCGTTTATCAAAAAATTGAGAGATGGCTAGTCGTCAGCTTCTTCCCCCATGCCACTAGTGCTGGGGTGTTCGGGATAAACCTGAGCGCTCTTTTTCCCATAGTTGGGTCCTTCGAGGGAGGCGCTCAGCACAATGAACCAGGCAATCGGACTATAATGCTTGAACACTCTCACTTAGCCATAGAACTCTATAATTTTAAATTTCGGCGAAGCTCCTAGTTCGGAAGACCGAGTTCGGGGCGCTATCCACGCCTTGGCCGGACAAAGCCAGCTCCTCGCTTGAAGCGGCATAAGTCTTTAGGGACTCGAAAAACCTCTCGAACAGCGACCGGTCTCTCGCCTCATCATGACAGTCAGTTTTAGCGTTCTCCACTGAGGTGCTTAACATAGCTGAACCGGGGCACAATCGCAGTGGTTCTCCTAGTGCCACCTTAGCCGATAGAGCGGAACGTAAGGCACCAAAACATAGGAGCCGGGCAAACCCAACTATTAACCCAAATCATGATTCGGAGCCGATGCATATAGTGCTATAAGTTCGGGGTGCCGCACTTGTGAAAGTGTACGGACTTCTCACACCATTATGAGGGGTACTGAAGCCCCTGGCGTGTTTGCCGTACCATGGTGTACGGGTGCAATCATGTCATTTAATAAACATATATGTGAAAAGAGGATAATGCAAAAAATAGACAAAAAGCTAAGCATTGCTTATAGAGAGGCTATTTATCAAAGCCGAACGATACAAATAGTGCGGTAAGCAAAAGATATTGGACTATTCAGTAAGTCTTGACCAGGGGCAGGCCGCGGAATTGTATTTAAAACAGGTATACCGCTCATAATAGAGACCACCTGGGAGTTCCATAATGCGGCGTGGCTTGTCTGCCTCCCTAGATCTTGCATCGTTTGTGCGGCAGTCGAATTGCCGAACAGGTCGTCCGAAGTATGGAGTCCTGAAAGTAAGAAAAAATTAAAAAAAGAATCCGGCAGCCCCTAGTACGTTTTAAGCCGTATTTTGGGCGTGTTGTTATTGTGCCCCTTCCCCTGTGCCCATGGTATTTCAAGGGCATAGTTATGTATGCGAGGTACTGGTTTCGCTATGTCGCGAAAGCTGGGGTTGGGGCCGCATTGCTATGCTTGCTCAGAGTGTGCCAGGCGGTCCTGCTGTGGGTTACTCCGGGCGCGCTTGGCAGTGTCTGGCTTTTTAATGGCCGGACTGGAGAATTGCCTGAGAAGGCTACTTTGTACCTCCGCTGCGAGAGGCGCCGTATGCTCCTCCGTACGAAGGGAGCGTTCGGTGTTTCCGTTGACCGTAATTACTCCTCGAGGGCCTGGCATCTTGAGCTTGAGATATGCGTAGTGCGGCACCGCATTGAACTTTGTGAATGCGGTTCGTCCGAGCAGGGCGTGATAGCCACTGCGAGACGGGACTATATCGAAGATTAACTCTTCTCTTCGGAAATTGTCCGGGGATCCGAAGACCACGTCAAGTGTTACTGAGCCTGTACAGTTGGCTTCTACACCTGGTATAACGCCTTTAAAGGTCGTTCTTGTGGGCTTAATCCTTGAGGGATCTATGCCCATTTTCCGCACTGTATCCTGATAAAGCAGGTTCAGGCTACTGCCGCTGTCCATGAGGACTCTTGTGAGATGAAATCCGTCGATGATTGGGTCGAGAACCAATGCGGCGAAGCCGCCATGACGGATGCTAGTGGGATGGTCCCTTCGATCAAAAGTGATCGGGCAGGAGGACCATGGGTTGAACTTTGGGGCGACTGGCTCCATCGCGTATACGTCCCGTAACGGACGCTTCCGCTCCCGCTTGGGAATGTGGGTTGCGTATATCATGTTCACCGTCCGCACTTGTGGGGGAAAGCCCTTCTGTCCATTGTTGTTCGGCGGCTTGGGCTCCTCGTCGTCGCTGTGCAGCCCCTTGTCTCTGTTTTCGGCCCTTAACTTGCCTACCTGCTTGAACACCCAACAATCCCTGTTAGTGTGATTGGCTGGCCTTTCGGGGGTGCCATGTATCTGGCACAAGCGATCGAGTATTTGGTCCAAACTGGACGGGCCCTGAGTATTCTTTTTGAATGGCTTTTTCCGCTGACCGGATTTATAGCCTTTGAATCCGGCATTGACTGCCGTGTCTTCATTGCTGTCGCTGTTAACATGGCGTTTTTGCTTATTCCGACGTGTCCTGCCACTCTTGTCCTTGGTATCCGAATTACCAGGGTTCTTTGATAAATTGTTACTGCGAGCTAGCCAGCTGTCTTCTCCCGCGCAAAAGCGGGTCATGAGTGTCGTGAGGGCTGCCATGGATTCCGGCTTTTCCTGTCCCAGGTGCCGGGCAAGCCACTCGTCGCGGATGTTATGCTTGAAGGCTGCTAGGGCCTCTGCGTCCGGACAGTCGACTATCTGGTTTTTCTTTTTTAGGAACCGTGTCCAGAATTGTCTGGCCGATTCCTCTGGCTGCTGAATTATGTGGCTTAAGTCGTCGGCATCCGGCGGTCGCACGTAAGTGCCCTGGAAGTTGTCGAGGAATGCGGCTTCCAGGTCCTCCCAAGAACCAATTGAGTCTGCTGGCAAGCTGTTAAGCCAATGCCGGGCCGGTCCTTTAAGTTTGAGCGGGAGGTATTTGATGGCGTGTAGATCATCGCCGCGTGCCATGTGGATGTGAAGGAGATAATCCTCGATCCATACCGCCGGATCTGTTGTGCCATCGTATGATTCGATGTTTATGGGTTTGAAACCCTCTGGGATTTTATGATCCATTACTACGCAGCTCGGAAGAGCTATGTCTATTGTGTTCGGCCCGACCGGATTTGTTGTATTCGGAGTGAAGATCATTGTCACATGCCGTAGGGCGCCTGCGCGATCCGTAGATCAATCTTGTTTGTCTTGCCTTATCCTCCAGTATGTCTCACAGGTCGGGCGCATTTTCCCGTGCCTTAGTTGAGCGGCGTCGGGGCATGGCTTGGGTGGAGGGCCGAGAGGCCTCTCTGTCGCGGCCGCGAGGTGGCCGGTCTGCCATGTCATGCGCTGGTGATGTAGGTGCTTCCTCCTCTGATCGGGGTAGCGGCCTGCGCTTCGGGTAACTCTTGGAGGGGCGTTCGAGTTCATACTCTTCGGCCGCAAGGACTTCAGTCCATCTGTCAGCTAGCAAATCTTGGGCAGCTCTAAGCTGTTGCTGCTTTTTCTTGAGGCTGCTTGCCGTGGCTAAAAGCCTGCGTTTAAAACGCTCTTGTTCGGCGGGGTCTGATGGTATGACGAATTCGTCATCATCGAGGCTTGCCTCGTCTTCGGAGGGAGGCGTATAGTTATCATCCTCGACCTCTTGGTCTGCTGCTCTCTCATGAGGGCTGGCTTCTCCATCTTCCTGTGCCGAATCTTGCTGAGGTGGGTGTTCTTCGGTGCTATCCGGGGTAGTATTATCTCCCGTGCCGGAATCACCGTTTTTGCTTTGGCGGGATTTAGAGCGGCGCCGCTGACGCCGGCGCTTTGGCTGTTTCTTGGGGGCGTCATCCCCCACTGTTCCATCGCCATCTCCATCTTTTGGAGTATCCACCATATATATATGTCATATGACGAGGTGGCCTTCCAGCGCCCTATAGGTGCTGGTTCCTATTCGTCTCCTACATCGTCGTCCATGCCGTCGATGTCTTCGGAGCTGAAGTCAAGCATGTCGGTTAGATCGTCGACAGTGGCTACAAAGTGGGTGGTGGGTGGGCTTTGAATTTCCTCATCGCCCGTATCCCACCCTCGCTGACCGTAGTCCGGCCAGGGCTCTCCTGATAAAGAGAGAGACTTAAGAGAATTCAGGATGTCGCCAAAAGGCGAGCGCTGAAAGATGTCTGCGGCGGTGAACTCCATTATCGGCGCCCAATCGGATTCGATTGGCAGGGGCGCGGGGGGTTCGGAGTCCGGGGAGGATTCCGGATCCTCAGAGTCACGGGTCGTGTAGAGTGCGGGGCTAGAGTTCGCCTCGATCGCTTTTGGGATCGCAGCCCCCGAGGTGACGTCCAACCTCTCATCCTCGATTGGCGCAATAGGCTCCGAGTTAGGGGTCGGAACCGATGCGTGTGCGGCCTCCAGGACACTGTTCGGGGGCAGAGCTAGATCATGCCCCTCGAGATAGTGCGGCGCGCTTGGCCGTGGCTCGAGCCCGTCGAAGATCAAGTCTCCACGGATGTCAGCCGTGTAGTTTAAGCTTCCAAACCTGGCTTGATGGCCAGGGGCGTAGCTTTCGATCTGCTCCAGGTGGCCGAGCGAATTGGCCCGCAGAGCGAAGCCGCCGAAGACGAAGATCTGTCCGGGGAGCAAAGTCTCACCCTGGACCACATCATTGTTGATAATCAAAGGAGCCATCGGGCCTAAAGGCGACGACACAGAGGAACTCTCAATGAAAGCACCAATGTCGGTGTCGAAACCGGCGGATCTCGGGTAGTGGGTCCCGAACTGTGCGTCTAGGTCGGATGGTAATAGGAGGCAGGGAACACGATGTTTTACCCAGGTTCGGGCCCTCTTGATGGAGGTATAACCCTATGTCCTGCTTGATTAATATTGATGATATGGGTAGTACAAGAGTAGATCTACCACGAGATCAAGGAGGCTAACCCTAGAAGCTAGCCTATGGTATGATTGTTGTATATGGGGTTGATTGCCTACGGACTAAAACCCTCTGGTTTATATAGACACCGGATAGGGTTAGGGTTAGACAGATTCGGTTACAATGGTAGGAGATCTTGAATATCCGCATCGCCAAGCTTGCCTTCCACGCTAAGGAAAGTCCCATCCGGACACGGGACGAAGTCTTCAATCTTGTATCTTCATAGTCCAGGAGTCCGGCTGAAGGTAAAGCCCGGCTACCCGAACACCCCCTAATCCAGGACTCCCTCAATTCCCATCTGCATGAAGTTGTAGGTTCCTGCCATGAACCTGGCCTCTACAAGGAGTTGGGAACATGGACAACATTGCAATCTCCAGCAAGCCAAATAGATAAGTTCTACCTCTTGTCCATAAGTGTTCTGTAAGCTATAACTTGTGCATGAGAAAACCTCGCCACTCTTTTGAAACTTAGGTGCTCCCATCCTTGACTCGAGCGTTGCTTTGGTCAATGTGGTCGCGGTGGCCTTTGGTAAAAAGAAGTTCGCGGGGGGCTGTTCCCTTTATCTCTTGTCCAGTAGACGCAGTTCTCCGGCAAGCAGAAAAGTATCGGCAAGATTGCCTGCCAGGAAAAACTCGTTTATTTACACTAAAGAGGCATCCCACCTCTGCATGGACATATACATGCACGGGTTCCCGACAAGGTTCATCTTTTTCATTAATATGCTGGTAATACAAGTACAAGCATTAGAAAACACAAACATGGACTCGAGAGATTACATTATTTGAATTAAAGTTTGGCAAATGCCTACATGTTTAAGACTGAAAAAAGATAAGTGCCCTGTAATGCCTTTTCCCCTCTCCATCTCCTACAGGAAGAGGTCGAAGAGGTCGGTGGCGGACCCAACTAGGATTCGGCGCCTCCCAGGATCAGGGTGGCGCCGCTCCCCAGCAAGGAGGAACAAACCGGAGGGTAGCGTGGATGGTGACACTGCTGGAGGACCAGATGGGGGACATAGAGTCACCGGCAAACACAACTCGTCGAAACGGTTGTCCCCGTTCTGGACGCGTCGTGGGTTGCTGCCGCCGTCCGCATCACTACCACCTGAACACCTCAGCGCGGCAGTCACGTCGGACACCATGCTCTATGGTCCATTCCACAGAGAGCATGGTCGTCCCTAGCAGCCTTCGCATTAGAAGACACCGCACGTCCTGAGGACGTGTATGAGAGAAAAGAGCCCTCTTGCATGGCAAGAGGACGACACCCAGGAGGAGCCATATTCGCCTCTGCTAACGATGAATCTCGTCTGTGACTCCTCCCTAGCGTCGGGAAGGGAAGCAAAATGGGCAGCGATCGACTACCACACGCCATGCCCACTTCAAGCCTTGACATGGCATCGTACCCGACCCCTCCACTGAAGCGAAGGCCACGGGCGGCCTGGTGGCGAGCATGCAAGAGTTGCTACCTCCGACGTTGTCGCCGCACCGCCCGAGCCCCCTTTCAGATCCAGGAAAAGTGTCAAGATGGAGCCCGGGGCTTGGCCCCAGACTCTCTTCCTCAACATAACCAGCAAGAAGCAGAAGACAGAGGTGGGAGAACGCGAGGATGGATGACCCTGACCTCCCTTTTCCCCTCCTTTTATTGGAGGGCCGGGGAGGGGAGTCGCTCCCTCAAACGGGCGGCCGCCGTCCTCCTCCATCAATTCAAGAAGGTCGGGCCCTCGCCTTGATGCTCTCCCGCGCCTCCGTTACCAACCCCGCGCGATGCATGCATCATACGTGGCCGAGGATAAGGGCATGGTGGGAGGAGTGAATTGGCAGTTCTACCCTGTGCGTTAAAGTCATTCACATGCCATTACAAGGGTGGCCCCACCACTATTGGCTTTACGCGATGAGCAGGGAAAACGGAGACTGGCCCGACCCCAAGATTAATGAAGGAGCAAAGGAAACCTCAAGAGACCAGCCTCTTCAGCACCCCCGCCTGTGCACTTATTAGGCCCTACCCCGATGATGCTCGACAGCGCGTTCGGGGCAGGCCTGGGGGCTTCTGTCGGTGCAACAAACCCTGGGTCTGTTGCCCAGACTATGCATAGGCACGAGAACAAGATTGAAGCACCAACCCAAGTCAGAGTACAAGGGACCAAGACATTCGAAGGGCCAACATGCAGATCAAGGGGACCAGAGTCAAGCCAGAGAAACAAGATACCACCAGGAGAAGGGCATCCCTTGCCGGGTAGGCGAGCCCGGCAAGGGCCGAGGCCACCTCCTAGAAGAAGGCACCCAAGACGTCCCGGCAGAGCTTGCCGGGACTCGCGAGGGCAGAACCACCTCACCAACTACTCAGCCATGACCCACGTCGTCAATCCATGCGGTGTCAAGCCGCAAAGTGACTAAGTGGCAGCCATTCGCCACATGGCAGCTTTTCTCTAGAGAAGATGCTTACAGACGACACCCGTCCAGCGACGTGTCAAGCAAGCAGGTGTGAAGCTGGCAAGATAGGCCGAGAAGGCTTGTCGGGCAACCAACGACGTGACATTGAGCGGTGCATTTAATGCACCCTGCCAGCCTGCAGAGTTGTGTATGATAGCATTGTTTGCTATCTTATTAGTGCATAATGACTACTTTGCCATTGTGGTACCCCCTTAAGCTATAAAAGGAGGCCCATGACAACCGTAGAAAGGGCTAGAAGGTTGGACAACTCACACCCACGCGCGCGTAGCCACTGCCGCCCTCTGTCGGGCAAGTGTACTATGCTCCACCACCATTCTTCCACCATTAATCCACCAGAGAAAGGGCAGCGTTTTACGCCTCACGGCGGCCCGAACCTGGGTAAAATTGCCTGTGTGATCTCTGCCATGCTGCCCCACCCACGTCTTCTCTTTATGCAACACGGCGTCCCCCTGCCGAACCAGCAAAGGGCCCTTCGGTCCCATAGGTGGCCGTGGTTTCCCACGGCACATCGCCATGTGATTACCCAAAGAGTACTAAGGTGTGATCATGTTTTGCTTGTGAGAGAGGCTTAGTCAATGGGTCTGCCACATTCAGATCCTTATGTATTTTGCAAATTTCTATGTCTACAATGCTCTACATGGAGCTACTCTAGCTAATTGCTCCCACTTTAAATATGTATCAAGAATGAGACTCAGAGTCATCCGAATCGGTGTCAAAGCCTGCATCAACATAACCCTTTACGACAAACTCTTTATTAGCTCCATAACCAAGAAATATTTCCTTAGTCCTCTTAGGTAACTAAGGATAATTTTGACCGCTGTCTAGTGATGCACTTCTAGATGACTATCGTACCCCCTTGCCAAACTCATGTCACGGCACACAACAGGTCTGGTACACAGCATGTCATACTTTATAGAACCTATATATGGCTGAGGCATAAGGAATGACATTCATTCTCTCTCTCTATTTTCTTCTGTGGTGGGGCTTTGAGTCTTACTCAATTTACACCTTGCAACACAGGTGACAACGCTTTCTTAGACTGATCCATTTTGAACTTCTTCAAAACTTTGCCAAGGTATGTGCTTTGTGAAAGTCCTATTAGGCGTCTCGATCTATCCCTATAGATCTTGATGCCCAATATGTTAGTACCTTACCGAGGTCTTTCATTGAAAAACTCTTATTCAAGTGTCCTTTTATGCTATCCAGAAATTCTATATCATTTCCAATCAACAATATGTCATCCACATATAATATCAGAAATTATATAGAGCTCCCACTAACTTTCTTGTAAATACAGACTTCACCATAAGTCTGTATAAAACCATATGCTTTGATCACCCTATCAAAGCGTATATTCAAACTCTGAGATGCTTGCACCAGTCCATAGATGGATCGCTGGAGCTTGCACACTTTGTTAGCACCTTTAGGATCGAGAAAACCTTCTGGTTTCACTATATACAACTCTTTAAGAAATCCGTGAAGGAATGCGGTTTTTGCGTCCATTTGTCAGATTTCATAAATGCGGCAATTGCTAACATGATTTGGACAGACTTAAGCATCGCTGCGGGTGAGAAAGTCTCATCGTAGTCAACCCTTTGTCGAAAACCTTTCGCGACAAGTCGAGCTTTGTAGATAGTAATATTACCATCAGCGTCTGTCTTCGACTTGAAGATCCATTTATTTTCAATGGCCTACCGATCATCGGGCAAGCCCACCAAAGTCCACACTTTGTTCTCATACATGGATCCTATCTCAGATTTCATGGCCTCAAGCCATCTGTCGGAATCAGGGCTCATCATAGCTTCTTCATAGTTTGTAGATTCGCCTTGGTCCAGTAACATGACTTCCAGAACAGGATTACCATACCAGTCTGGTGCGGGTCGTGCTCTGGTTGACCTACGAGGTTCAGTAGCAACTTGATCTTGAAGTTTCATGATCATTATCATATGCTTCCTCTCTAGTTGGTGTAGGCATCACGGGAACGGATTTCTCTAATGTGCTACTTTCCACATCAATAATATGTATATTAAATATACCTTTGTTCGCTTTGCCATCCTTCTTATCCGCCAAGTATTTTGGGCAGTTCCATTTCCAGTGACCATTTCCTTTGTAGTAGAAGCACTCAGTTTCAGGTTTTGGTCCAGCTTTGGGCTTCTTCACGAAAGTGGCAACTTGCTTGCCATTCTTCTTGAAGTCCCCTTTCCTTCCCTCGCCCTTTTTTCTTGAAACTAGTGGTCTTGTTAACCATCAACACTTGATGCTCTTTCTTGATTTCTACCTTCGCTGATTTTAGCATCGCGAAGAGCTTGGGAATCATTTTTGTCACCCCTTGCATATTATAGTTCATCACGAAGTTCTAGTAGCTTGGTGATAGTGACTAGAGAACTCTGTCAATCACTATCTTATCTGGAAGATTAACTCCCACTTGATTCAAGCGATTGTAGTACCTAGACATTCTGAGTACATGCTCACTGGTTGAGCTATTCTCCTCCATCTTGTAGGCAAAGTACTTGTCAGAGGTCTCATACCTTTCAACACAGGCATGAATCTGAAATACCAATTTTCAGCTCTTGGAACATCTCATATGCTCCGTGGCATTCAAAACATTTTTTGAAGTCCCGGTTCTAAGCTGTAAACCATGGCGAACTAAACTATCAATAAGTATTCATCATATCGAGCTTGCAAAACGTTCATAACATCTGCATCTGCTCCTGCAACAGGTTTGTCACCTAGCGGTGCATCAAGGACAAAATTATTTTCTGCAGCAATGAGGAAAATCCTCAAATCACGGACCCAGTCCGCATCATTGATACTATCATCTTTCAACTTAGTTTTCTCTAGGAACATATCAAAAATATATAGGAGCTATATCGCGAGCTATTGATCTACAACATAGATATGCGAAACTATCAAGACTAAGTTCATGATAAATTAAGTTCAATTAATCAAATTACTAAAGAACTCCCACTTAAATATACATCCCTCAAGTCATCTAAGTGATACATGATCCAAATCAACTAACCCATGTCCGATCATCACGTGAGATGGGGTAGTCATCAATGGTGAATATCTCTATGTTGATCATATCTACTATATGAATCACGTTCGACCTTTCGGTCTCCAGTGTTTTGAGACCATGTCTGTACATGCTAGGCTCGTCAAGTTTAACCCAAGTATTCTGCATGTGCAAAACTATCTTACACCCGTTGTATGTGAATGTAGAGTCTATCACACCCAGTCATCACGTGGTGTCTCGAAACGACGAACTATAGCAATGGTGCATACTCAGGGAGAACACTTTTACCTTGAAATTTAGTGAAGGGATAATCTTATAATGCTACCATCATTCTAAGCGAAAATAAGATGCAAATAAGCTAAACATCACATGCAATCAAAATATTGACATGATATGGCCATCATCATCTTGTGCTTTTGATCTTCATCTCCAAAGCATCGTCATGATCTCCATGATCACCGGCGCGACACCTTGATCTCCATCGCAGCGTCGTGGTCGTCTTGCCAACTATTGCTTCTACAACCATTGCTAACTCATAGAGATAAAGTAAAGCAATTAAATGGCGTTTGCATTTCAACGATAAAGAGACAACCATAAGGCTCATGTCGGTTGCCTGATATCTTACAAAACATGATCATATCATACAATAACGTATATCACATCATGTCTAGACCATATCACATCACAACATAACCTGCAAAAATAAGATAGATGTTGTCTACTTTGTTGTTGCAAGTTTTACGTGGCTGCTACGGGTTTCAAGCAAGAACCATTCTAACCTACGCATAAAACCACAATGCTGATTCATCAAGTTTGTTGTTTTAACGTTCTTCAAGGACCGACCATAGTCAAATTCGATTCAACTAAGGTAGGAGAAAGAGACACCTGACAACCACCTTTATGCCAACCTAGTGTCGGATGTGGGGTTCCGACAAACCCTTAAGGTTCGAATAATTGGGTGCGCACGAAGTCTTTCCTTCCCACCAATCTATGCCCTAGCTCGCTAAGATCTCGTGGATGAACTCGACGAACTCGCAACACAGAAAGACATGAGGTTTATAATGGCTTGGGACACCGTTGTGGTGTAATACCCTACTATAGTGTGGTGGTGGTGGATTGTCTCTAGGGCTGATGATGAACAGTACAAGGGAAGAACAGCCTCCTGAGGTTGAGGTGTTCTTGTGAGTAGGCTCTCGTCTGGGTTGGATCTAGCTAAGATGAGATGAGATGAGATGAAATGCGATCAGCTCACCCTCCTCCCGCTACTATGGTGGCTAGCTCTACTTATATAGGCCCTGGTCCTCCTCCCAAATATCGAGCGGGAAGGGAGCCAACAATGGCGGGCAAATTTGAAAAGGGACAGCTAGTATAAGCTATCCTGACAAAAGTGGTCTTCGCCTGCGAAAGGCTCTGGTGGTGACGCAGTCTTGGGCTCCACGATGACCTCTGTCTTGCCGTCCTCCTGGTCTTGGTATTGTTGCACCGATAGAGCAACTTTTGCCTGATGCCTCGGTACTCTTCGTTTGCTCTGGCCTCCTTAGCACCAAAGAGGAAACAAGGATGCTGCGCGCGCTGGCACCCGCCAGGCGTCCGCCTGGTATCGTGCGTCATGGCTCACGTCACGAGGGCCTCGTGAGGTTTGCCCCGCCTTGATATCTCCACTCCTCGTGAGCCTGACTAGCTAGGCTACTCCAGAGGAGGTCTTGCGTCATCTGCCTCGCGAGGCTTGGACCCTCGCGAGGGTCTTGGATGCTCTATTGGTGAAGATGGGCCGTACGGCCTGCTGGCTTAGCCATGCCGTGGGCCGCAGGCAGGCAAGTCTGGGGACCCCCGTTCCCAGAACGCCGACAGTAGCCCCCGGGCCCAAGGTGCGCTCGGGCTTGGCTTTGCGGCGAAGCCAAGGGCCAAGTACTGAGCGCCATGGGCCCCAAAAGCCCGCGGCCTCGATTGACACATGGTGGTTGATTGGACATGGGCATCTTCGCTTCCCCACGTAGCCCTTGAATCCGCCTGGCAATGCGGCCCCGCCTCTTACACAGTTATTCTTCCTTCGCCATGCCCGACTCTTCCAATATCCCTGCTGCCTCGACGCCCTGCTTCGCCTTCTCAATCCGACTTGTGCTCCGCCCGCTTCACCGCCATGGCACCAAAACAAGCCAAAAAGGGGAAGAAACCTCTGTCCTCGCCAACTGCACCTCCATCCTTCGAGCCGACGCTCGGCCGGCACTCGGCCAGCCTCGGGAGCTCAACGACGAGGCCATGGACAAGGTGCGCCCCATGCTTGCCTCCAGTTTCAACGAGTGGGAAGAGACGTCGGCTTGGCGCACGTCTCGCACCAGCATGGCTCGGGCAGTTACCGAGGTTCCGATCTTCATTGATGCCCTATGGGCTGGCTTGATTGCTCCCTTCTCTGCCTTCTTCAACGCGGTGCTCGAGCATTATCAGATCCACATGCTCCATCTCAATCCTTAGGCTGTGACCCTTCTCGCCGTCTTTGCCTTCGTGTGCGAGGCCATGGTGGGCATCACCCCCTCCGTGGCACTCCTCCGCCACTTCTTCTCGTTGCATCTCACCGGTCCCTGGTAGAGCTTAGGGTGCGTGGGCTTCCAGGTTGTGGCTGCGACAGCAGGCACAGGGATCTACTTCGAGCTCCCTTCATCCACGAGTGAATTCCGTACGCGGTGGCTGTTTGTTGACGCCGGCGTGCTCAATCGTCTGCTCCAAGCTCCAGTGGGGCCTGCTATTCCAAACTCCATCTGGGGTCATCAGAAGCTCACTAGCCCCTGCCTTGCCCCTGTCTGGGCCAGACTGAGGTGGTTGAAGGACCTTGGCGTGACTGCGCCCATGGTGGTGAGGGAGTTCGTCAGGCATCGAGTTGCTCCGCTCCAACGCCATTCTCGCCCGATGTGGGACTTGCTCAGCAGACAGGACAACATGAGGTTTCAGGAGGAGGGGCTCCCTCTCGCTACGCGGCAGACAATGTTCACGGTCCTGTCAGGTGTCCCTCTGCCAGACGAGATGCCCATGAATAGGTGCATGTTGTACCGCTGCGAGAACAAAGTCACATTTGCCGTGAACATGCCTTCCTTTGATGAGTGGGGGCTGCGCTCAGTCGGCTTGGTGGGGCCCCACGAGAACCCTGTCATCGTGGTCCCATTCTTCGCCGTCGGTGCCGGGCTCGCCCCAGATGATGGTTCGGGGGAGCGAGCTGTGGCGGGGGCCGGCGGCTCGGGTGCTGAGGAGCACATGTCGGGTGGTGATCCAGGGGCATCGTCCTCGAGGGCCTGCGACCCCCTCCTGAGGCGTCGGCTGCCAAGGAGATGCGGCATGCGGCTCCCGAGGCTGAGGCTCCAGGAGCCTCGGGAGGTCGCAGTGAGAAGGAGCTGAGCTGTTCGCCTCAGCCAGGCTCCCCTGAGGCCATCCCTCTTGGGTCTTCTTCGGCTCCTCCGTGCACCGGCCGTCACGTCCAGCGCTTTGGTCGCCTTTGTGCGGACTTCGAGGAGCTCCGCAAGAGGAAGGGATCCCCCGGCAGCAGCAACATCTTCGGGCCGTTGAAGCGACGGAAGTACATCGCTATTGACACATAAGAACCTTGTCACCGTGGCTTTTGCGTGTGGTCTTCTTATCCTGACACCTGTCCTCCAGGGCTCCTTCTGCTGAAGCTGCTGCGTCTCTCGAGAGGCGGCCTCCTCCTTCATCAACTCCCCCGTCGGCATTGAGTGTTCCTGGCCTGCTTGCCGCCCCTGGAGTAGGGTCGGTCGGAGGAGCGTCCCCGCCTTCGGGACGTGCTGAGTCCGTGGTTTGGCCGCCCCTCGCCCACGGTCTGGCGTGGAGCTCGACGGGCGTGCCCAAGACTCCTCCTCTACTCGTGAGCAGTTGCTGGCTGACCTCGGTCTTTGGTTCCTCTTCAAACAGCGAGCCCCGATCAGCTTGGGCTCCTTGCGAGGATGGGCTGATGTCAGGCACGGTGCCAGCCCCCAGCCCCCAACCAGGGGGTGGCGCGCCACTTGATGCTCCACCCGTAGCCCCCGAGGTGGAGAACGAGGTGGGTCGAGCGTTCGAGCTCGAGTGCGGGCGCAGCATAGTCCGCCACGAGCTCTTCCAGGAGACGATGGGCGCGATGAGCTGCCTTGGTGAAGAGCTTGCTGGTGTCGACTCCCGTCTTGAGGCTGAAGGTCTTCGGTTGATGGAGGAGCGGCGCAAGCTGCGAGTGGCCATGAACCTTGGTCGCTATCAGCGCGACCTCGAGAACGTGAAGGCCGAGGTGTCCCCCAAGATTGCCAATGAGGCCCGCTCGCGAGCTTTGGAAGAAGATCACGAGGCCGATCGCCGCCGCGAGGCTGCGGAGGAGCGCGTGTGGGGGCTTCAGGCCTGGAGTGCGTCCCTTGAGCAGCAGGTGGAGGCGCGTG
Source organism: Triticum urartu (assembly GCF_056163025.1). Classification (NCBI taxonomy): domain Eukaryota; kingdom Viridiplantae; phylum Streptophyta; class Magnoliopsida; order Poales; family Poaceae; genus Triticum; species Triticum urartu. The sequence continues at coordinate 346,068,388 of NC_141873.1, read as the reverse complement.
AGGCCGCTCTTGCATCGCTGAGGGGGACGCCCGCGGAGGAGGAGGAGGTCCGGCAGTGCGAAGAGACGCTGGCTCTGGAAGCCGTGGAGCGCAGCCTCGAGCTCGAGTGACTAGAGACAAGGGAGCGTCAAGTCGCCCAAGCAGAAGATGTCGTCGGGGCCCGTGAAGCCGGAGTCGAGGAGGAGATCAATCGCTGGGTGGCCGAGGTTCACGCAGATCTGGAGGGCAGGTACGGCTTGAAGCTAAAGCTTGCCGGTCTGGAGGGCGTGGGTAGGTCTGCCGCCCTCAGGCCCAGGTTGGACGAGGCCGAGAGGCGTGCAGAGGCCATAGCCGCCGCCCTGTTTACGGCGCAGGTGGACTTGGCCTCCGCCCACGCCGAGCTGCTTTCCCTCTGGACACGAGTTGACGACGCCGAGGCCATCGCACGACAAAACAGGGAGGAAGTGCTCCAACACTGGAGCGCGAGCATGCTCCTATGCTTCAAGACCTTCAGAACAAGGCTAACACCGCCCTGGGTTACATCTGCGACGAGAATGCCCTCGCCCCTCACTCGAATGACTACGCCAGCCACCTAATCTTCTTCACCGAGGTGGTGACGTGCCTGGAGGCTCAATCTGCCAGAGCTCGACAGCTTGTCGAGGAGAAGGGTCGTGGCCTGCTGCAGCGCACCTTCTCCCGTGTCTTCAACCACCTTCTGAATGCCGACCCCAACTTCGACTTCGACACCGCCATTGCCCCCGTACCCACGGCCATCCGAGGCGACCTGGCGCGTTAGCTAGAGGACCATGTAGACGCGTTGGTCAGGGACTTCACCTCGGAGGATGATGCGGTGGTGGTCGTCGCAGATGGAGGTGACGTGGTCAATGATGGTGACGGGGGCGTCGCCGACGGCGGCGACAATACCAACGAAGATGACGACGACGCGAGTGATGCGTCCGTGGGTGATGTAGCGAGTGATATCTCTGGCTGATCCCATATTCTCCTGTTGTTTCATCCTGCACGCAAAACTCTGGCGTGGCCCTTGGAAGACTTGTAAGAGCATTTTGAGAGGGGGATCCCCTCGTGTAAGCAAATTGCATTTTTTACTTTCCTATGTGATGTGGGTATATGTCCTCGTGAGCTCGTGAAGCTGGGGGTGAGCTCCCCGATGCAGTTTACCTTAGTCAGCGCCATCTTAGGGCTGGGTCGCGAGGCGACGAGTTCCTGAGAATCCTGCGGAGCTTACCGCCCCGTTTGAGGGGGGCCCGTAAGAGGTGAGCACCAGGCGTAGTGCTAGTGTGTGCTTGATGAGTGTGTGCTTTGCGCGGTCTGGCTCGCGAGGAGCTTTGCGAGGGAAAGGCGATGGACATGAGTCCCAAACCAAATGAGATCCAGAAGACAAGAAACGGCTTGAACGAGAAAAAGGCACCCCCCGCGCACATCGATAAAAATTAAGCTTCAACTTAAGTCCAAATCCAGAAAGCAAATCCACAGAAAGAGAGATCCAAAGCAAAAGGCCGCGTCCGGCACCTAGTCTAGTCTTTGGGTCTTCAAGTCTTCTCACCAGCGCGGAGCTAAGTGCTGCCACTAGGCATGGGAGGGAGCCCCAGGGCCTGAGGCCGGCGCTCCTGAGACTCCGGGGCGTGTATAGCCCCAACTCATTATTACGTGAGAGTGTCATGGGCGGCGAGCTTCACAGGCACCGGGCCTTCTTCATAGGTACCGGCCTTGCTTCATATTGCCAGACGAGGGCCCCGCCTTGCACCACCTCGACCTCCTTTGAGACGACCGGTCACCAGGACGACACAAAACAAGGAAAGGGGACGCCAGCGGTTCCCTCGGCGACCACGGGTCCTCTGCCGGGGGAAGGGTTGTTGAAGCCACCCCGGCAGAGGGCCTACCTCTGGGTGTCCCCTGGTTTCCCGTGCCTTGGGGAGGGGCCTTGCTCTTGGCTCCCTCCCGATGGCCCCCAGCGTGTCTCCCTTGTTGGGACGGGTGCCGCCGTGCCAGGGTCGTCGATCGATGCTGCAACCTGATTCATCTTCAGCCCATGGTTAGCATAAGCCCGTTCCTGAGAGATTAGCAGTACCCTATAGTTGCCGTTGTCAGCGCAATCGTTGTGTTTCTCCGTTGGTTCTTGGAAGGCTTCGACTCCTAGCGCCCCCTCTCCCCAATCTTCTCCAATGAACGAGCCAGGGTCGTCCTCTGGTGCGTACCCTTGGTCCATCATTCGGGGCACGTAGGCTTCCGGGGCCGTCACCCCGAACACCTCGCCGTGGTGCCCCACGCTCCATGTTGCTCGTCCCATGGTGGTGCCCTGGGGATGACAGTACGGCATCCGACTGGGACCGTGGGGGGCGACGCTTGCGCCCGCGCCCGCCGCGGGCGGCATGGGGGAGTCGGAGCCCCCTACGCCGCTAGCCGTGCTGATGTTGATGAAGCCCCGGGGCGTAGTTGATGTCACGTGGATGTGGTGAGGTTCCCCGTGCGGCCCTGTAGTGGACTGGTGCGGAAGTCGATAGCAGAAGGGTGGTGCTCCGGACGCCGCTGCATCCAACAGCTCGGCTACACACTCCAGCAGTGTGTCCCGACCGCTTTCCATCAGCCTGCACTGCAGCAGCTCCCTTGCCACGCTGAGCGCTACCCGCATGTTTGCTTGCTCCCGCCGTGAGTGTGGCGCCGTTGCTGCGGCATGGCTCGCCGCTCTTGCGGCAGCCCGTACCTGTCGTGGGGTGAGGGTGGACGATGTCTGGCCGTGTTGCCCGCGCCCGGCAGAGTTTGGCGGCGCCCGTGCCGCCTGGAGTGCGGGGTCGAGGCCTTCATGGGCAGGCGGCGCTGCCCGGGCTAGCCAGGCTGCCTAGCGGTCGGAGCCGGCCCTTGAGTCGCCGGACATCGTGGCTGAGGAGCGTCGATGAGTTGGTCGGTGGAGGAGGAGCTCCGGCGCACCCCTACCTAGCGCGCCAAATGTCGGATGTGGGGTTCCGGCAAACCCTTAAGGTTCGAACACTTGGGTGCACGCGAAGTCTTTCCTTCCCCCCAATCTACGCCCTATCTCGCTAAGATCTCGCGAACGAACTCGACGAACTCGCAACACAGAAAGACACGAGGTTGATACTGGTTCGGGCCACCATTGTGGTGTAATACCCTACTCTAGTGTAGTGGTGGTGGATTGCCTCTAGGGCTGATGATGAACAGTACAAGGGAATAACAGCCTCCTGAGGTTGAGGTGTTCTTGTGAGTAGGCTCTCATCGGGTTGGATCAAGCTAAGATGAGATGAGATGCAATCAGCTCACCCTCCTCCCGCTACTATGGTGGCTAGCTCTACTTATATAGGCCCTGGTCCTCCTCCCAAATATCGAGCGGGAAGGGAGCCAACAATGGCAGGCAAATTTGAAGGGGGACAGCTAGTACAAGCTATCCTGACAAAAGTGTTCTTCGCCTGCGAAAGGCTCTAGTGGTGACGCCGTCTTGGGCTCCACGATGACCTCCGTCTTGCCGTCCTCCTGGTCTTGGTCTCGTTGCACCGATATAGAAACCTTTGCCTGATGCCTCGGTACTCTTCGCCTGCTCTGGCCTCCTTAGCACCAAAGAGGAAACAAGGACGCTGCGCGCGCTGGCGCCCACCTAGTGTCGTGCGTCATGGCTCACGTCACGAGGGCCTCGTGAGGTTTGCCCCGCCTTGATATCTCCGCTCCTCGTGAGCCTGCCTGGCTAGGCTACTCCAGAGGAGGTCTTGCGTCGTCTGCCTCGCGAGGCTTGGACCCTCACGAGGGTCTTGGATGCTTTGTTGGTGAAGATGGGCCGTACGACCTGCTGGCTTAGCCACGCCGTGGGCCGCAGGCAGGGAAGTCTGGGGACCCCCGTTCCCAGAACGCCGACAACTAGTTGCATGTCAGTCGGTGGAACCGGTCTCATGTGTTTGGACATGTAAGGTTGGTCCGGGCCGCTTCATCCCACAATACCGCCGAATTAAAATACGACGTTGGTGGTAAGTAGTATGACTATCACCACCCACAACTCTTTGTGTTCTACTCGTGCATATCATCTACGCATAGACCTGGCTCATGATGCTACTGATAGGAAACGTTGCATGGAAAATAAAAAACTTTCTACGCACACGCAAGTTCTATCAAGGAGATGCATAGAAACGAGAGGGGAGAGTGTGTCTACATACCCTCGTAGACCGTAATCTAAAGCGTTTCACAATGCGGTTGATGTAGTCGAACTTTCTTCGCGATCCAACTGATCTAGTACCGAACGTACGACACCTCCGCGTTCAGCACACGTTTAGCTCAGTGACGTCCTTCGCCTTCTTGATCCAGCAAGATGTCGAGGTAACAGATGAGTTCCATCAGTAGGACAGCGGGTGACGGTGATGGTGAAGTGATCTTCGCAGGGCTTCGCCTAAGCACTACGAAAATATGACCGGGGTGTAAATGGTGGAGAGGGGCGCCGCACACGGCTAACAATTGATCTGGTGTGTGCTAGGCACCCCCTCCTACATATATATAGGTGGGAGGGGAGGGGAGGCAGCCTGGCGCACCACATAGGTGGCCGGCTGGCCTTAGGGCTCATGCCCTGGCCGCGCCCCCCTGCCATGTTTGGACAAGGGGGAAGGAAAGAGGGGGGAGAGGGAAGGAAGGGGGAGTCCTACTCCACACTTTCCTTTCCCTTACCCTATTTCCTTATCCTCCTAGGCCGGCCTGCTATGGGGGGTGCACCAGCCCATTGTGGCTAGTGCGTTCCCTCTCTTGGCCCATAAGGCCCATAACTTTTGCTTGGGGTGCCTGTAACCCCTTCCGGTGACCCGATAAGTACCCGGTACCCTCCGAAACACTTCTGATGTCCGAATACCATCATCCTATATATCAATCTTTACCTCTCGACCATTTCGAGACTCCTCGTCATGTCTGTGACCTCATCCGGGACTCCAAACAACATTCAGTCACCAAAACACATAACTCATATAACACTATATCATCAACGAACGTTAAGCATGCATACCCTATGGGTTCGAGAACTATGTAGACATGACCGAGACACCTCTCCGGTCAATAACCAATTGCGGAACCTGGATGCCCATATTGGATCCTACATATTCTACGAAGATCTTTATCGTTCGAACCGTTATGACAACATACATAATTCCCTTTGTCCATCAGTATGTTACTTGCCCGAGATTCGATCGTCGGTATCCACATACCTAGTTCAATCTCGTTACTGGCAAGTCTCTTTACTTTTTCTGTAATACATCACCTCATGACTAACTCCTTAGTTGTATGCTTGCAAGCTTATGATGTGTATTACCAAGAGGGCCCAGAGATACCTCTTTGATACTCGAAGCGACAAATCCTAATCTCGATCTATGCCAACTCAACAAACACCTTCGGAGATACCTGTAGAGCATCTTTATGATCACCCAGTTATGTTGTGATGTTCGATAGCACACAAGATGTTCCTCTGGTATTTGGGAGTTGCATAATCTCATAGTCGAAGGAATATGTATTTGACATGAAGAAAGCAATAGCAATAAACTGAACGATAATTATGCTAAGCTAACATATGTTTCTTGTCCATCACATCATTCTCCTAATGATGTGATCCCGTTATCAAATGACAACTCATGTTTATGGTTAGGAAACCTTAACCATCTTTGATCATGAGCTAGTCTAGTAGAGACTCACTAGGGACTAAGTATTTGTTTATGTATTCACACATGTATTTAAGTTTCCAATCAATACAATTCTAGCACGAATAACAAACCTTTATCATGAAATAAGGAAATATAAAATAACAACTTTATTATTGCCACTAGGGCATATTTCCTTCAAAAGGTCAAGTTATCCGCATGTCCATAACATCAAGGGGAATATGAGGAATCACCCTCGATGGATTCCTACTAGATGTAACCATCAAGGTGACCTTGGAGGAATCACCCTCGAAGGGTTCACACTAGAGGTGTTGCATGATGAACCACAAGTATAGGGGATCAACCATAGTCATTTCCATAAGTAAGAGTGTCGAACCCAATAAGGAGCACAAGGAAATGAGAAGTGGTTTTCAGCAAGGTATTTTCCGCAAGCACTGAAATAGTCGGTAACGGGTAGTTTGATAGCAAGATAATCTGTAATGGACATGTAATTGTAATGGTAAATAAAGTGCAGCAAGGTAGCCCAATCCTTTTGCAGCAAAGGATAGGCCAAAATGATCTCTTATAATAAGCAAAGAGTTCTTGAGTTTACACGGGGATTTCATCTATTCACTTTCATCATGTTGGTTTGATTCGCGTTTGCTACTTTCATAATTTGATATGTGGGTGGACTGGTGCTTGGGTGCTATTCTTACTTGAACAAACCTCCCACTTATGATTAACCCCCTCGCAAGCATGCACCCGCAACTACGCGAAAAGTATTAAGATAAAATCTAACCATAGCATTAAACATTTGGATCAAATCGGCCCCTTACAAAGTAGCGCATAAACTAGGGTTTAAGCTTCTGTCACTCTAGCAGCCCATCATCTAATAACTACTCCACAGTGCATTCCCTTAGGCCCAAATATGGTGAAGTGCCATGTAGTCGACGTTCACATGACACCACTAAGGGAATCACAACATACATATCATCAAAATATCGAACACATATCAACTTCACATGATTACTTGCAACATGACTTCTCCCGTGACCTCAAGAACAAAAGTAACTACTCACAAATGATAATCATGCTCAAGATCAGAGGGGTATTAAATAGCATAATGGATCTGAACATACAATCTTCCACCAAATAAACCTTATAGTAATCAAGTACAAGATGTAATCAACACTACTAGTCATCCATAGGTACCAATCTGAGTTTCCAGTACAAAGGTTGAACACAAGAGATGAACTAGGGTTTGAGAGGAGATGGTGTTGTTGAAGATGTTGATGGAGATTGGCCTCCCAAAAGATGAGAGGGTTGTCGTGTTGGGAAACGTTGCATGGAAAACAAACAAAAAATCTACGCACACACAATGATCTATCCATGGAGATGCATACCAATGAGGGGGAGAGTGTGTCTATGTACCCTTGTAGTACATAAGCGGAAGCATTTGAAAACGTGGTCGATGTAGTCGAACTTCTTCTAGCTCCGACCGATCAAGTACCGAATGCACGACACCTCCGAGTTCTGCACACGTTCAGCTCGGTGACATCCCTTGCCTTCTTGATCCGGCAAGATGTTGAGGTAGTAGATGAGTTCCGTAAGCACAATGGCGTGGTGACGGTGATGGTGAAGTGATCCTCGCAGCGCTTCGCCTAAGCACTATGAAGATATGACCGAGGGTGTAAACTGTGGAGGGGGGCGCCGCACACGGCTAGGAAATTGTCTGTTGTGTGCTAGGTGCCCCCTCCTCATATATATATAGGTGTGAGGGAGGGAGGAGCATCCATAGGAGGTGCCCAAGTAGGAGGAATCCTACTTGGAGTCCCTCCCAAGCTGCGTGCCCCCTGCCATATATAACCGAGGTGGAACGAAAGAGGGGGGAGAGGGAAGGAAGTAGGAATACTAATCCACACTTTCCTTGCCCTCCCCTCTTTCCTTATCCTCCTCATAGGGCTGGCCTCTATAGGGGAGAACCAAGGCTGGTGTGTTCCCTCACTTGGCCCATAAGGCCCATATCTTTGCCAGCGGTGCCCGAAACTCCTCTCCAGTGACCCGATAAGTACCCGGTACCCTCCAGAACACTTCCGACATCCGAATACCATCGTCCTATATATAAATCTTTACATCTCGACCATTTCGAGACTCCTCATCATGTTCGTGATCTCATTTGGGACTCCGAACAATATTCGGTCACCAAATCACATAACTCATATAATACTATATCGTCAACAAACGTTAAGCGTGCGGACCCTACGGGTTCGAGAACTATGTAGACATGACCGAGACACCTCTCCGGTCAATAACCAATAGCGGAACCTAGATGCCGATATTGGCTCCTACATATTCTACGAAGATCTTTATCGGTCGAACCATTATGACAACATACGTTATTCCCTTTGTCCATCGGTATGTTACTTGCCCGAGATTCGATTGTCAGTATCCACATACCTAGTTCAATATCATTACCAGCAAGTCTCTTTACTCGTTATGTAACACATCATCTTTGTAACTAACTCATTAGTCATTTTTCTTGCAAGGCTTCTTATGATGTGCATTACCGAGAGGGCCCAGAGATACCTCTCCGATACCCGGAGTGACAAATCCTAATATCAATCTATGCCAATCCAACAAAAACCTTCAGAGATACCTGTAGAGCATCTTTATAATCACCCAGTTACGTTGTGAAGTTTGATAGAACACAAGGTATTCCTCTGATATCCGGGAGTTGCATAATCTCATAGTCGAAGGAATATGTATTTAACACGAAGAAAGCAATAGCAATAAAACTGAACGATCAATATGGTAAGCTAACGGATGGGTCTTTTTCATCACATCATTCTCCTAATGACATGATCCCATTCATCAAATGACAACACATGTCTATGGTTAGGAAACTTAACCATCTTTGATTAACGAGCTAGTCTAGTGGAGGCTTACTAGGGACTCGGTGTTTTGTCTATGTATCCTGATGTACCATCCCAATTTTCAATTTCGATGTTATACATAGATCATCTTATGCATATCATATTTTTATTTGCATTTGGTTGTGATCCTAGAAACCATAAGCAACTCAAGGACCCAAGGAGAGAGTTGGAGGTTTCACAGATTTTTCATATTTGAATTTATCTTCAAAATTGAAAAGAGGATCAGTTTGATTTTAATATTTTCTCTCCAATTATTTCCAAAAATAAAAATAAATGAGAGAAGATAATATGACTTCTTCAACAGAAGAGAAATATTGGAGAAGAAAATTTTAAAATCAAATTATTATTTTATTTGCATTCTATTTGCTATTTTATTTGAATTAGAGAAAAATATGCATTTTTGAAAATTGCATTTTAGTCCAGAGAAATGTTCATCTTGTCGTAAATATTAGGTTTGGACGGTGAAAATTGTTTCTGCAATTTTTTAGAATTTTGTTATATTTTATTAGGATTTTTTTTCACGGCAAAATTTACATTAAAAAAAGTTCCTGGGCCGGCCCCGCTGCAGCTGGGCCACGGCCCAGCCGAGCGCCACCGCCTTCACTCCGTGCCGCCGCCGGACTCCAGTAGGAGTCCGAGCCGGACTCGCCCGCCGCCGTGAGCCCCTCCCCAAGTTGCCGTTGTCGGTGTTCTGGGAACGGTGGTCCCCAGACTTGCCTACCTATGGCCCACGGTGTGGCTCCACTAACAGCATGGTACGGCCCATCTTCATCAGCAAACACTTAAGACCCTCGCGAGGGGCCAAGCCTCGCGAGGCGGACGACACAAGACCTCCTCAGCGGTAGCCTCACTAGGCTGGCTCGCGAGGAGCGGAGAAATCAAGGCGAGGGGCACCACGCGAGGTTCCCGTAACATGAGCCGTGACGACCAAGGCCAGGCGAGCGCCAGCAGGCGCAGAGTACCAGTTGCCTCTTTGGTGCTAAAGAGGCAGGTGCAGACGAGGACTCCCGAGGCACCAGGCAAAGGTTTCCATATCGGTGTAATGAGACCAAGACCAGCAGGATGGCAAGACGGAGGTCATCGCCGAGCCCACGACGGCGTCACCACCAGAGCCTTTTGCAGGCGAAGACCACCTTTTGTCAGGATAGCTTGTACTAGCTGTCCCCCTTCAACTCGGCCGTTGTGGGATCCATTCCCACCTAAACATTTGGGAAGAGGACCAGGGCCTCTATAAATAGGACTAGCCACCACCATAGGCGAGGACGGATCATTCAGATCATCCCCAACCACACAAGCTCATCGAGCTCGAGAACACATCTCCTCAGGAGGTTGTTCTCCCCTTGTACTTGTTCACCCCCAGCCTACAAGGAAATCCACCTCACCACACTGGAGTAGGGTATTACACCACATCGGTGGCCTGAACCAGTATAAACTCTTGTGTCCCTTGTTCCATGGGTTAGGCAAGCTAGGCCTTGAGATCGTGGTGAGAGTGTGAGCTAGGGGGAGAGAGATCTTTGTGTGCACCCTAGAGTTCGAACCTCAAGGGTTTGCCGGAATCCGTAATCCGACATTTGGCGTGCCAGGTAGGGGTGCGCTGAAGTTCTACTCCTCCGTCTGCTCCGCCTCTCTGTCCGGTCCCCATGGCCAGCGCTGCTCCTCCACTGGATCGGCAGGCGACCACGACGGCGCCAGGGGGCTCATGGCTTTCACCCCTACCTTGCGGCGGGTGCAGTGGCCACACAAGTTCAAGCCAGAGATGCCGCCTCACTACGATGGCGCGGCGGATCCGTCGGCCTTCCTGCTGGCATACGAGGAGGTTGTCCTAGAAGTTGGAGGCGATGACAAGGTCATGGCCAACTGGTTCCCCATGGACCTTGCTGGCATGCCACGCGCCTGGCTGCTCAACCTGCTAGGATCCTCTATGGCTTCTTGGGAGGAGCTGTGCGGCCTTTTCGTTGCATGCCTCGCGGCACCGACGCCTGTCCCCATCGCGGCCCTCCTCGGCGGCTCGCAAGCACCACCCTCGGACCGCCACACCAAGCAGTTCTTCTGCCAGATCGTCGCCGCCTCTGTGTAGTGGGGAGCCCCTCTAGGATGGGCGGCGCCCAAGGCCGACCTCACCTTCGACTCAGGGGATCACCCCGCTACCACTGCTGGCTCGGGTGCGCTCCCAATGCTCTGCACGCCCACCATCTGCAACATCGCTATGACCAAGACTCTCATCGATGGTGGAGCAGGCCTCAACGTGCTCTCCGTGGAAGCTTTCAGCTTGCTTCACGTGTCGTACGGCCGGCTCCGCCCCACCAAGCCTTCCTCCGGAGTCGGCAGTGGGTCCACCAGCCCCTTGGGGCAAATACGCCTCCCTGTCACCTTCGGTACCCGGGACAACTACCGCACCGAGCTCATCGACTTCGACATTGCCCGCATCGGCCTCCCGTACAACACCATCCTCGGGTACCCTGGTTTGGCTCAGTTCATGGCAGAGACCCATCCGGCCTACAACCTCATGAAGATGCCGGGCAACAGCGGCGTCCTCACCGTGGCCGAAGACACCAAGGAAGTTCTGGCGGCCCTCAAGCTTACCTTCGGGGCCGTAGTGGCAGCGCGCTCGGCCAGCGAAGCCACCCCAGGGGCTAAGGAGGCTGCGCCGGCAAAGAAGAAGCAGCTGTTCACTCAAGACCGGGCCGAAATGAAGCAAGTGCCAGTCGAGGAAGGTGGAACCTCGGGAGCCGCCTTCACCATATGAGCCAACCTCGACCCGGGTCAAGAGGAGGCATTGGTGAAGTTCTTGCACGCGAACAAGGAGGTATTCGCCTGGGAACCCAAGCAGCTGGTTGGGGTCCCAAGGGGGGTAATTGAGCATCACTTAAGGGTGTGCCCCCCGTGAAGGAGAAGGCGCGGCAACAGTCCACGGAGAAGAAGTCCTTCATCGTCCAGGAAACTCGCAAGCTGGAGGTGGCAGGTGTCATTCGCGAGGTCCAATACCCAGAGTGGCTGGCGAACCCCGTCGTCGTGCCAAAGAAAGGCGGGAAGGAACGCATGTGTGTCGACGTCACCAACCTCAAACAAGGCATGTCCCCAAGACCCGTTCCCGCTTCCGCGCATCGACCAGATCGTCGACTCCACCGCCGAGTGCGAGCTGCTGTGTTTCCTGGACGCGTTCCCGGGCTACCACCAGATCAAGATGGCAGTGGAGGATGTGGAGAAGACCTCCTTCTTGACCCCGTGCGGGGTGTACTGCTACACCTACATGCCGTTCGGACTACGCAACGCTGGGGCGACCTTCCAGCGGCTGATGCACATCGCCCTGGGTCAGCAGCTCGGGAGAAACGCTGAATCCTACGTTGACGACATCATGGTAAAATCTCGGGAGGCGAGAACCCTGATTCAGGACCTGGAGGAGACCTTCGCTAGCCTGCGCCAGGTGGATTTGCGGCTCAACCTAGAGAAGTGCGTGTTCCGTGTCCCCTCCGGCAAGCTACTAGGTTTCCACGTGTCTCACAGGGGCATCGAGGCTAACCCCGAGAAGATGAAGGCGGTAGAAGACATGAGCCCACCACAAACTCTCAAGGAAATACAGAAGCTTGCAGGCTGGGTGACCTGACTGGGGCGCTTCATCTCCAAGCTGGGGGAGCTCGCCCTGCCGTTCTTCAAGCTGATGAAGAAGAAGGGCCCGTTCGAATGGACCCCAGAGGCAGATCTGGCATTTCAGACCTCAAGATATACCTAACCAGCCCACCGGTGATGGTGGCACCTCGCCCCCTTGAGCCTCTGGTGCGCTATCTAGCCGCTACGCCTCACTCCGCCAGTGCGGCGTTGGTGGCAGTTCGGGAGGAGCGTCGGGCCAAGAACCCGCAACACAATGCCGCGCCCTCGGCTGGAATGTTCGGTCACAAGACAGCGCCACTAAGGCCAAGACGATGCCCATAGACGATCACGCCCCACAAGACGGTGTTCAAGAGCCGGTAGAGGCCCCGAAGGGTGAGCAAGCCCCGAAGGCCACCCCGCCTCCGGAGGTGTCGCAACCTCCAGCAGCTGCAAACTCCATCGACGCTCCTGCCTTCGTCGAGCACCCGGAAGCTGCGCAATTACTTCCAAGGCCACCCGATCAAGGTCGTCTCTGCTTACGCATTCGAGAGGGTGCTCGGGAGCCCTAATGTCGCGGGAAGGTTTGCCGAGTGGAACATCGAACTTCAGGCATTTCAGTTCGAGTTCAGCACAACCAGGGTCATCAAGGGAGCCGCCCTAGCCGACTTCGTAGCCGAATGGACCGACGCCCCGGAACCTGAAGTTGGTGAGAGCCTATCTCTCTCGCCAGGAAGTGAAGCACCAGATGGTTGGTTCATGTACTTCGATGGCGCCTTCACACGCCAAGGCGCGGGGGATGGCGCTGTGCTCATCTCGCCCACCCAAGACAAGCTATACTACGCCATGCGGCTCTGCTTCCAGTGGGGTGAGAAGGTCTCCAACAACATTGTGGAATACAAGGGGTTGATCGCGGGCCTCAAGGCAGCGGCGGCTGTCGTGGTCCTAACTCTGACAGTGATGTAGGGGGGTATGTATGGAGAGGCTAGATCTTAGCTATGGAGGAGTTGTAAGCACACGTGGATTATGAGTTCAGGCCCTTCTCGGAGGAAGTAACGGCCCTACGTCTCGGTGCCCGGAGGCGGTCGACTGAATTATGTGTGTATGAATAACAGGGGTGCCAACCCTTGATACTGAGAAGGGGGGTGGCTTATATAGAGTTCGCCAGGCCCGTCCAGCCCTCAGTAATGCAAGGTTTAAAGTACATTAAGACTGGCGGTTACTGGTAACGCCCCTAATAAAGTGCTATGATGACCATAAAAGGTACTTAATGACCAACCGTTTGCGTGCAGGGTGACTTTAGATCTCCTAGCAGTCGGGTGGTTGGGATTTGGTCGAGTGATTGCTTCATGGTCGAGTGTCTTGAATCTGTCGAGTGGGATACCTCCAAGTCGATTGGAAGGTGACTTCTTCTAGGGATGTCCTTGGGTAGGGTACTTAGGACAGGTCCATGCCCCTATCCTAGGTACATAGCTTCATCATTAGCCCCCGAATGGATCGAGGTTCGAGTGGGGAAGGAGTTGGGGATCTTTCCGACTGGTTCTTCATGTTATATGAACGTCTTGTTTTGGATCAATTGTCATGGATGACGTCGTCAACTTCTTTCAGTCGCCTTGATCCATTCTTGGCCTCTTGTTGAGTGAATTTCTTTACTTGTGAAGTTCCGAGTGACGGTGTGAAAGGGATCTTCTGTTTGACGAGTTGTTCTGCGGCCCGTGGATTTTGCGGGATTTGAATTTCGGGAAGCGCGCGGGACGGGGGCGGCCGCAGTTATCGGATGGGATAGGACGGAAGCTCCTCGATCCCCGCGCCACCTTTTTCGCCACATACCGCGCGCGCCCATTGCGGGATTTGACGGGATTGCCTGGGCCTACCAGTCAGCCACTCGGAAGCGACCTCTTATAAGCTGCCGGCTCGGGACCCCCGAACAGTGCGCCTTCACTTTTCCCCCTTCCTTCACAAGATCCTCCGCCACCTCCGCTCCCACCTTGGTGCCGTAGGTCTGTTCGAGCTTCGCCGGCGACGATGGTGAAGGAGAAGACGTCGGCTCTGGAGCGCGCGAAGAAGGCGGTGGTGCAGGGGAAGGGGAAGAAGTCCGCTCGGGGCGGATCTTCCTCGAGGACTACTCTGCCCAAGGATTGGATCCAGGGCGACTGGATGCCGTTGGTGATTTGGCAGGATGATCTCGATGATCTGGTCGAGGGGGGATTCATTCCCCACGAATCTGCGCGCCTCCCGGGGAAAGAAGTCGAACCCCAGCCTCTTGATGGTGAGTGCGTCCTCCTCGCCACCCATATCGATCGTGGATTCTCTTTGCCTCCTCATCCTTTTTTCCGGAGCTTCTTGAACTTCTTCGGAGCGCAGCTCCATCACTTTACTCCCAATTCTATTGTGTATCTTGCTGCTTTCATTTCCTTGTGTGAAAACTTCTTGGGTTGCCGCCCCCATTGGGGACTCTTCAAGCACATCTTCACTTGCCGCTCTCAGTCGGTCAAGAAGGCCAAGTCGAGTGACGAACGGACGCAGGTGATCCAGCTGTGCGGGGGTCTAGCGATCCAGATGAGGGGAAAAAGTTCCTTTCCGTCTATCACTTTTCCCGAGTCAGTCCGTGGGTGGCAGTCGACTTGGTTTTACTGTAAAGACCAGGTGACCCCAGGACAGTCGACTGGGCTTCCCCCTTTTTCTCTGAATCGAGCACAAAAACCTGCCTCTCTGAAAGTGACGCCGGAGGAAAAGGCGCAAGTCAAGATGCTGGTCGGTTGAGTGGTTCAGCTTGTCCGCGAGGGTGTGACTGGCATGGACTTGTTGGAAGTCTTCCTTCGGAGGCGCACCCAACCGCTTCAGGCTCGTGACCACCCGATGTGGCTGTACTCGGGTCTCGAAGACACCACTCGGATTCACCCAGAGGAGGTCACTGACAAGATGTTGGAAGGGTGGCTGTCGAGTATCACAGGGAACAAGGACAACCCCCGAGGAGCTAGGAGGATTCCTCCACTCGACCAAACATACGAAGTGGACAAGGTCTGACCTTGCGTTTCCGACTGCGATCTTGCTTTCTTTATTTGTTCTTTTTGGATCAGTCGATTGACTTTTGTCTCATTTGTTGTCCTCTAGGCCACTACTGAGATGTACTCGACACCCAATGGAGCACAGGAGCAGGCCGAGGAAGGAGAGGCGAGTGGAGGCAAAAGTGGAGACGAGGGAGAAGAGTGGGAATCTGACGGCGAAGGAGAGGGGGATGACGACGACGACTCCAGTGAAGAGGAGGAGGAAGAAGTCGAACCTCCCCGCTCGGAACGGCGATCCAAGCTTACACATGACCCTGCGCGGGAACGTGGTAAGGCGACTGTCCCTGTTGGGCAATCATCGAAGCGCCCTCGGACCTCATCTCCAGGACTGACAGAAAAATCTCCCAAGCACCCACACGTGACGCCGTCCAAGCCGCCCAAGGCTCTGCCCAAGATGAAGATGACTTTCCCCACCATTTGTGGGTAATAGTAGAATTTGTTTTCCTTTGTCGAACGTGACGGACTCTTGGTCGACTCATTGAATAAGCTGACTGACTTTCGAAATTTGCAGTGCTGCCACCTCGAAGATCTCCGCCAAGGACGATGATCAAGAGATGGAAGACGCTGTTACCTCCAACCCCGGTACGATTACTGATGCTCTACTTTTAGTCGACTGACGATTTCTTATAATTCTGGTCGATTGGATTTTTCTCGTAGCTCCTCCTCATGTCATTGTACTCCCTGATGATGACGACGAAGTGCCGCTGAGGGCACGAAGGAACAGGAGGGCGCCGGCTGGCAAGACACCACAAACTACTCCAGCGCCTGAGGCCGCAGTCCGGGAGGGTGGTGATACCACTCGGGTTTCTGTGAACTTCGCTGAACCTCTGATGAGTGTCCGGCCTTCGACGTTGACTGCAAATCCGCCTTCGCTTTTTGCCACACACCATGTCCCTGAGGACCAAGTGGGTGCCGCTAAAGAGGCTATACTCCAGGCGGGGATCATGATGGAGCAAGTGAAGGTGGTTCGGGAAGCCAGCCAAGAAGCTTATGACGTGAGCTCAGTTCTTCAGAGCAACGTCCAGGTCAGTCCATTCACCGCTTGTTCTGTTAGGATATGCTATCTGAAGAATCTCTTTTCCGAAGATCTTTATATCTGTACGCCCACTGGGTGTGTCTATTAATCTTTTTGACGAGTGGGGGCACGCTAAGTGCACCCACTGGGTGTAGTCCCCTAGACTACGGTGGACTGCTGGCAGTCGACTGTAGTCTTTATATTGTGTTGCTTTAGCTGAACTTCTTCACTCGGTTTGGTCAGGCCATGTCGAATGGAACTGTACACGGTCGGCTGCGGGCAGTCAATTTTTTTTGGTCGAACCAGTGGGGGCACGTTGAGTGCACCCACTGGGTGTAGTCCTCGAGACTACTGTCGAATGTTTTTGATTTGGCTGTAGTCTTAGAAACGCCATCATTGTCTCTTGGTTACTCGAAAGCAACTTATCTTGGATGTCTGTCGACTGATTTTTTGCAGAAATCTTGCAAACTTGTGGCTCGCTATACTAAGTTGGAGAACAAACAGATCCAGCTGAACCTTGACTTGAAGCTTGACTAAGAAGGCGAGGGACGAAGCAAAAGGTATGGCTGGTGAGCTTTTGTCGACTGTCCTTTCTTTCTGGCCGTCCTCGATGTTGATCTCACTTGCTGTTTTGCAGACAAAATGGAGGAGGCTCTGAAGAAGAAGGATCAAGACCTTGCTGAAGCGCAGAAGGAGGCCCTGAACAAAACGAAGCATGCTAAAGAAAAACTGGCTTCAGTCGGTACTCTTGAAAAGGGAAACTCCAGGCTGAAAACTGCTCTCGACACGGCTAATCGAGAGGCCAGCCATCTGAAGAATGGCAATATAGCTCTGAATGACAAGGCAAGTGAACTGGTGGGGAAGAGGAACGATCTGGAGGCTTATCTCGGTGGACTCGCCAAGAAGCTGTTCGTCATGCTCGAGGGTAATTACTCTGGCCCGACGGAAGCTCATCGACCCAAGCGCCTGCTGCGTGCTTGAGATCAAGCATCAGCCGAGGCTTTAGTCCTTTGAGAATCAGACCATTTGCCCTTTCTGCTTGTCCATTCGACTGGGGGTGGGCGACCGATGCGTAGTCGACTCGTGTGCCTTGAGAGGCGCAAAAAGCTCTGAACTTGTCTGAATCAAAGTTTGACCCATTGTCGGTGATGATGCTATGTGGGACTCCATATCTGAATGTTAACTCTCTGACGAAACTGATAGCAGTGCAAGCATCAAGATTCTTGATAGGCTTAGCTTCAATCCATTTGGTAAACTTGTCGACTGCCACAAGCACATGTGTGAAACCGCTCCTGCCTATTCTCAATGGGCCAACCATGTCCAGTCCCCAAATAGCGAAGGGCCAGACGAGTGGAATGGTCTTTAGGGCTGATGCAGGCTTGTGCGACATGTTGGAGTAGAACTGGCACCCTTCACACTTGTCGACTATCTCTTTTGCCATTTCATTCGCTCTTGGCCAGTAAAATCCCGCTCGGTATGCTTTAGCCACAATGGTCCGAGAGGACGCATGATGACCACAGGTCCCCGAGTGGATATCATCAAGGATTATCTGATCTTCTTCTGGTGTTATACACTTCTGACCGACTCCAGTCGCGCTTTCTCTATACAACTGTCCCTTTATGACTGTAAAGGCCTTGGATCGACGGACGATCTGTCGAGCCTCTTCTTCGTCCTCCGGGAGTTCCTTTCTCAGGATATACGCGATGTACGGTATCGTCCAGTCAGGGGTGATTGCCAAAACTTCCATGATTAGGTCGACCACTGCTGGAATTTCAACTTCAGTTGGGTCTGTGGCACTCTTTGGCTGCAGGGCTTCATCTGTAAAAGGATCTTCCTGGACTGATGGCGAGTGGATGTGTTCCAAAAACACATTGCTGGGGATGGCTTCTCTCTTGGGGCCTATCTTTGCCAAATCATCAGCCGCTTGATTTTTCAGTCGGGGGATGTGATGAAGCTCTAACCCCTCGAATTTTTTCTCTAACTTTCTCACTGCATTGCAATAACCAGTCATAGCTGGACTTCTGACATCCCATTCTTTCATCACCTGATTAACCACCAAATCTGAGTCGCCATAGACCATGAGGCAACGGACGCCGAGTGAAATGGCCATGCGCAACCCATAAAAAAGTGCTTCATATTCTGCTTCGTTATTGGAGGAATCGAAGTGAATCTGGAGAACATATCTGAGCTTATCTCATCGGGGGGAAACCAATACTACCCCAGCACCGGAACCATTCAGCATCTTAGATCCATCGAAGAACATGGTCTAGTGCTCCAAGTGAACTTGAGTCGGAAGTTGCTGTTCGATCCACTCGGCGACGAAATCTGCAATTGCTTGGGACTTGATAGCTTTCTTTGCCTCAAACTTGATATCTAGGGGAAGAAGTTCAATCGCCCATTTGGCCACTCGACCAGTTGCATCTCTGTTGTGCAAAATCTCTGATAGTGGAGCGTCGCTGACGACTGTAATGGAATGATCAGAGAAGTAATGTGCAACCTTCTTCGTGGTCATATAAATCCCATATACAAGCTTCTGGTAATGAGGATATCTTTGCTTTGAAGGATTCAAAACTTCAGAAACATAATATACTGGGCGCTGAACTTTGAAGGCCTTTCCTTCTTCTTCCCGCTCGACCGTAAGTACTGTACTGACAACTTGTCCTGTGGCTGCAATGTAAATCAGCAAAGGCTCCTTGCTGATTGGGGCAGCAAGCACCGGCTGGGTGGAGAGCAGAGCTTTGAGCTCTGTAAACGCTGCATCAGCTTCTGGAGTCCACTCGAACTTGTCGGACTTCTTCATCAGTCGGTAAAGAGGCAATGCCTTTTCACCGAGGCGAGAGATGAATCGACTTAAAGCGGCCAAGCATCCTGTAAGCTTCTGGACGTCATGCACACGCACATGACATTTCATCCAGAGTATAATACCAATTTTTTCAGGATTGGCGTCGATTCCCCATTCAGAAACAAGAAAACCGAGTAACTTCCCACCTGGAACTCCGAACGTGCACTTTGACGGATTGAGCTTGATATCATACCTCCTGAGGTTGGCAAAGGTTTCAGCAAGGTCAGTCAGCAGGTCGGAACCCTTCCATGACTTGACCACAATATCATCCATGTATGCCTCCACATTCTGACTGATTTGAGTGAGCAAACACTTCTGAATCATCCTCATGAACGTGGCTCCGGCATTCTTGAGGCCGAACGGCATGGTGACATAACAGAAGCACCCGAATGGAGTGATGAAAGCTGTTTTGATCTCGTCGGGCCCGTACAGACGGATCTGATGGTACCCGGAATAGGCGTCTAGGAAAGGCAAACGCTCACATCCCGCAGTCGAGTCGACTATCTGGTCGATGCGGGGGAGAGGAAAATGATCTTTTAGGCAGGCCCGATTGATATGCTTGTAATCAATGCACATGTGAAGTGACTTGTCCTTCTTGGGGACCATGACAACATTGGCGAGCCACTCGGAGTGGTAAATTTCTCGGATGAACTCCGCTGCTAAGAGCCGAGCCACCTCCTCGCCAATGGCCTTCCTCTTCTGGACGGCAGACCGTCGAAGATGTTCTTTCACAGGTTTAAATTTTGGGTCGACTCATAGATGGTGCTCAGCCAGCCCCCTGGGAACTCCAGGCATGTCAGCAGGCTTCCATGCGAAGATGTCCCAGTTCTCACGGAGGAACTGGATGAGCACTTCTTCCTATTTGGAGTCGACCATCATTGAGATGTGAGTCGGAGCAGCGTTTGGATCGGTCGGGTGAATGTGAACTGCCTTCGTTTCACCGGACGACTGAAAAGCTGATTCTGAAGCAGGATTCTTAGCTCGTAGCAACTCACTCGGATCTGCAGTCTTCTGATACTCTTGCAGCTTGACCACCGCCATCTGAGCGTGAGCAATCTTTGAGCCTTTCTGAAAACACTCTTCTGCTTTCTTCCGATTGCCTGTAACAGTGATCACACCTTTGGGACCAGGCATCTTCAATTTGAGATACACATAACATGGTCGAGCCATGAAGCGTGCATAAGCTGGCCTGCCCAAAATAGCGTGATAAGCACTTTGGAAATCCACAACTTCGAATTTCAACTTTTCCTTGCGGTAATTCTTGGAATCACCAAAAACCACATCAAGAGTAATTTGGCCGAGTGACTCGGCTTTCTTGCTAGGAATGACTCCATGGAAACTCATGTTACTGGTGCTGAGCCTGGATATCGAAATGCCCATCCCTTTCAATGTTCTTGCATATAGTATGTTCAAACCGCTGCCTCCATCCATCGGGACTTTGGTCAGTCGAGTGCCTTCGACAACTGGGTCGACCACCAGAGCTTCCCTCCCAGGGGTGGCAATGTGCGTAGGGTGATCAGACTGGTCGAATGTGACGGCAGTCTGGGACCACTTCAGATAATTGGGTGTTGCCGGGGCAACCATATTTACCTCACGGTTAATAACCTTCAGTCGACTTTTGCTCTCAACATCAGCAAAAATCATCAGGATGGAATTGACCTGGGGATACCCATCGTCACTATATTCCTTGTCCTCAACTTTTTCCGACCCTTTTTCCTTATCTTTGGACTGCTTGCCCTGAAACTGCTGGATCAGAAGCCGACACTGTCGAGTGGTATGCTTTGGGTAAATGAGTTTACCCTCTTTATCTTTCTTGGTGTGGATGTGACACGGTAGATCCAAAACATCATTTCCATCTTGGTCTTTAACTTTCTTGGGGTTCCAAGGTCCTTTGGGTTTTCCCTTAAATTTTCCCTGGGTTACGGCCAGGGCCTCCCCAGGAGCGGCTGGCTCGGCTTTCCGCTTCTGTTTCCGACTGGAATTTCCTCCGGTTTCCTGGGCGACTGCTTTATGCTTGCCACTCCGGAGTCAATCCTCATCTTCACCATTAGCATATTTGGTGGCAATCTCCATCATCCGATTCAGAGACATCTCTCTGGTTTGACCGAACTTCAGATTCAATTCTCTGTACTTAACGCCTTCTTTAAAGGCACAAACTGCTTGATGATCTGGTACATTTTCAACTGTGTGATGCAATGTGATCCACCTCTGGATGTAATCCCTCAGAGTTTCATTCGGTTTCTGCACGCAAGACCGCAATTCCGTAAGGCCTGCAGGTCGCTTGCATGTTCCTTCAAATGTGGTGACAAACACTCGGGAGAGATCCTCCCAAGTGAAAATGCTGCTGGGTGCTAACTGATTCAGCCACGCTCTGGCTGAGCCTTGTAACATGAGAGGCAGGTGCTTCATGGCTACCTCATCGTTCCCACCGCCAATCTGGACAGCCACTCGGTAATCTTCGAGCCAAGTATCGGGCTTGGACTCACCAGTGAACTTACTAACTCCAGTCGCCAACCTGAAGTTGGGAGGAATTACAGCGGCTCTGATGGCTCGACTGAAACACTCCGGCCCTGAAACATGTACTCTGCTACTGGTAGGCGCATCTCTGTCGTGGCCTTCTCGGTGAGCTCCATTCCTGTCGACCAAACCTTGAATGAGAATGGATCTCGCATCAAAGCCTGGTTCCCTGGGGTCGACTGGAATTCTCCGCCCAACACTATGAGGGCGTCTGTCCACCTGCTGTTGAGGCACATATGATCCACTCCTCGGGGGAGGGGTTGGCACTCGACGTCGATCATCACGATCGAATCGGTGATCATACTGCTCATTCCTTCTGTACTGATCATGCCGGTCTCCATGTCCCTCATGCCTCGGAGGTGATCTTGGGCTGTGAGCCGACTGGACTATATCCGCTGCAACGGATCGACTGTGGATCCTGTTCCGCGACTGAGAAACAGCGGAATTCTGGTCTCCCGCTGCCCGGAGCAACGCTCTGATTTGCAACAAGGCTCTACCAGCCTCTGACTGGGAGGGCTGAATCGACTCTGCTATACGGGCCGCAGCCGCCAAATTATGAATCGGAGTATGATATAGCTGCGGGGGCGGAAAGAGTTGACGTCGACTGGATTCTGGAGCCTGTTGACACGCTCTCCCGTCGAGTATTCGCTGGAGATTCTCCAGTCAAGTGCGCTCGGCCAAGTTAGCCAAGCGCGCGTCCTCCAAGGCTCGGGCCTCGGGGGTTTGTCCAACGATAGGAGTGTGGAGTGCATCCATGTTCCGGCGGCGAAGTTCCTCCCGCTGCAACGACATGAGAGGCTTTGGGGAGATACTCCTCGTGAGGACGCGATGGGTCGCCCCCATCCGCGCCTCCGTCAGCGCGGGGGAAATCGGGAGGATTGTGTGGCCCATCGATCACCAGAACCTCTGCAGCTGGGTCACTGCTATCGCATTCGGATGCGGTCTCTGCAGAGCCAGTCGACAGGTCGAACATGCCGTAGAGGGATTCGTCGGGCTCGATTGCCACGACTTGTGCGGTGGCCGACTGGCGGGCCACCGCATGTCTCACCCACCTCTAAAGCCTCGACCGACCGGAGCGCTTGCGCCGGCGAGAAACAGGGCAGGGAGATGCCACGGGAGCCGACCAATACTGGGTCGACGGCTGCCGTAGGAGGACACCACGGACGCATGCGCGAAAGTGCATCGCCCCGCGGACGGGGAGCGCGTCGACGTCGAGTGGAGCCTCCTGAAGCCAAGCGGAGTCATCGGCGATGAACGTGAGCGCGCCGAGACGGATCTTGTGGCCCTCCACCAAAGCTCCGCCCGAAACCATGATCAAGGAGATCGGAAAAAATCGCAACTTCTCAAACTAGGCGCTAAAACTCCTAGCCCCACGGTGGGCGCCAACTGTCGTGGTCCTAACTCTGACAGTGATGTAGGGGGGTATGTATGGAGAGGCTAGATCTTAGCTATGGAGGAGTTGTAAGCACACGTGGATTACGAGTTCAGGCCCTTCTCGGAGGAAGTAACAGCCCTACGTCTCGGTGCCCGGAGGCGGTCGACTGAATTATGTGTGTATGAATAACAGGGGTGCCAACCCTTGATACTGAGAAGGGGGGTGGCTTATATAGAGTTCTCCAGGCCCCTCCAGCCCTCAGTAATGCAAGGTTTAAAGTACATTAAGACTGGGGGTTACTGGTAACGCCCCTAATAAAGTGCTATGATGACCATAAAAGCTACTTAATGACCGACCGTTTGTGTGCAGGGTGACTTTAGATCTCCTGGCAGTCGAGTGGTTGGGATTTGGTCGAGTGATTGCTTCGTGGTCGAGTGTCTTGAATCTGTCGAGTGGGATACCTCCAAGTCGATTGAAAGGTGACTTCTTCTAGGGATGTCCTTGGGTAGGGTACTTAGGACAGGTCCATGCCCCTATCCTAGGTACATAGCTTCATCAGCGGCCTTGGGGGTGAAGCATCTCACAATCAAGGGCGACTCCCAGCTCCTCATCAAGTTCTCTAACAAGGTGTACGAACCAAGGGACGAGCATATGGAGGCCTACCTCGCGGAGGTGCGCAAGATGGAGAAGCAATTCTTAGGCCTAGAGCTACAGCATGTGCCATGCGGCACCAACAAGGAGGCCAACGAGATCGCCAAGAGGGCGTAAAGACATCTACCCCAAGAACCTGGTGTTTTCGAAGAACGACTCTTCGAGCCGTCGGCAACCCCCGCTGCCACGGAGACTACATCACCTCGAGAGGAGCTCCCCCGGCCACCAGCCTCAGGAGCCCCCTCTTGCGGTCCGACCTCAGGAGCACATTTTCTCCTAGCGCTCGAGCCTCAGGAAGGATGCTGGATTGAGGAATGCAAGGCGTACCTGATACAAGGGACACTGTCGGACAAAGAGGAGGACGCGGACCGTGTGCCCCAGCAGGCTACGGCGTACTGCATACAGGATGGTTAGTTATACAAAAAGCGTCCGAATGATGTTTCCTTGCGATGCATCTCCAGTGAGCAGGGGAACGAGCTGCTAGCTGACATACACGGCGGAGACTGCAGGCACCACTCGTCGTCACACACTCTGGTCGGCAGGGCGTTCCACAGCGGGTTCTACTGGCCCACGACACTCAACGATGCGACTAAGTTGGTGCGGTTGTGCGAGGCCTGCAAATTCCATGCTAAGAAAATCCACCAGCCTGCCCAGGGCCTCCAGACTATCCCACTTTCGTGGCCATTCGCGGTCTGGGGGCTGGATACCCTGGGTCCGTTCCCGCGAGCGCCTGGGGGCTACTGTCGGTGTCAAAACCGGCGGATCTCGGGTAAGGGTCCCGAACTGTGCGTCTAGGATTGATGGTAACAGGAGATGGGGGACACAATGTTTTACCTAGGTTCGGGCCCTCTCTATGGAGGTAATACCCTACATCTTGCTTGATTGATCTTGATGAGTATGAGTATTACAAGAGTTGATCTACCACGAGATCGTAATGGCTAAACCCTAAGAGTCTAACCTGGCTATGATTATTTGGGGTATCTACGGACCTAGCCCTCTAGTTTATATAAGCACAGGAGGGATCTAGGGTTACACAAGGTCGGTTACAGAGAAAGAAATATTCATATTTTGTCGCCAAGCTTGCCTCCCACACCAAGGAGAGTCCCATCCGGACATGGGTAGAGTCTTCGGTCTTCGTATCTTCACAGCCCATCAGTCTGGCCCATATCCAATAGGTCGGACGCCCGAGGACCCCTTAGTCCAGGACTCCCTCAGTAGCCCCCGAACCAGGTTTCAATGACGAGGTGTTTGGCATACAGATAGTCTTTGGCATTGCAAGGCGGGCTCTTCCTCTTATGACTTGAAAGTGATGTATTCGCCTGTCCATTTAATGTCGCACCCTCGGCTTCTGTGCCTTCCTGACTCCAGCTTCCACGTGTTGAATGAATACAAGAGGTCGGGGTATTTTTTCATATACCACCCTGACTGTACCAGAAAGGTGCCTATTTAAAGAGAATAGATTTCAGATGCCCTCCAAATCCACAGAAGAGATCCTCAGAGCTTGTGGAGCAGAACCACCCCAACATGGCTAGTGCTCCTAGCTCTTCCTCTCGTCCCCACAACTCTGAAAAGGGGAATTGGGAGAGATGCTCAGTTTCTCATAGTTGGCTGGTGAAGCTGCAAACACAGGGCTTTCTTCCCCCCACGTATTTGGTCCCCGTACGAGCAGGGATGACATCCTTCAATGGCGGGGCTCAAGCGGAGAACTTCCCCAATCCATCTGGGGGAACGAGTATGCTTCATAACCTTCTTATTACGAGGTGTTGGATTTCCGATCCATCCCTTCCTCCGAGGTCTACTGGAGTATTATAGCCTCCGAGTGCATAGTCTCACCCCCGCCTCTATCCTGCATATTGCAGGTTATGTCTCTCTATGCAAGCTATTCCTAGGCTGCGAGGCCCATTTCGATTTATGGAGAAGAATGTTCTGCTTCGTCCCTCGTAATCAAGGAGGGTCAATATTTGAAGTGGGGGGAGCCGAGGTGTGGCGCATCGTTGGCACCGGATACCTGTCCGGCACGCCGAAGAAGGCTTCCGAAGAATGGCTTTTCCGAATGGTTCTATATCGATGACATCGCTCTTCCCAACCCTTTCTGTATGGGCCTTCCCTAATTTTCGAGTGCTTCGTTGAGGAAACACCATAGCTGGCGCCCTCGGAGCCTCGAGGAAGAGGATAGCGCAGAGATCAGTCTGCTGCTGGGCAAGATTAAGATGCTTACCCAGTCCGAATTGTCAATAGTCGAGGTAATGGCGATCTCCATAGCGCGGGGGGTCCAACCACTCCAATATAGAGGGCTACCCATGTGGCACTACAATGGGGAAGACGATGCCTCACGCTGCGGTCGGAAGGGCCCGAAGACCCCCGCCGCTTTGGCCAAAATATTGGCCGAACTATATAAAGGGGAGAAGGAGGAGTTCACCCCTCTCCAATATCGACATAGATTTTCCATGTATAATCCTCCTAGCTGGGTAATCTTTTAACTCCACTATTTTACTCCTCTCCCTAAATTATTTTTGACGGAAAGTATCCTATCCGCTTATAATAGGAATGGCGAAAAGCTGTCGAGGGGATCCATGACCCTGCCCTTGAGCCGGAGAATCACAACCGAGATCTTGACCTCGGATATGAAGAAGATCTGGACATATTTATGGAGCTCGAGGATGGAATATTCTATCAGATGAGTTATGATGGTACGGATGTACCCATCATCGCCGATTACCCTGGTCTGCTCCCCGCTTCACACGTAAGTAATCCTGAGATACCTTGTCGAAGAG
Source organism: Triticum urartu (assembly GCF_056163025.1). NCBI lineage: Eukaryota > Viridiplantae > Streptophyta > Magnoliopsida > Poales > Poaceae > Triticum > Triticum urartu. The sequence continues at coordinate 346,042,019 of NC_141873.1, read as the reverse complement.
AATTTTCTCATTCTTCCTCACCCACCGCACTGTCATGTGCTCAAAAGGGGAGGCGTTCGGCGCGTCGTGCTGTCCTAGGGGCATCTCCAAAGGGAGCGGCCCCCATGCTGGGCAGGCCTTCAGAGAGGAAGGCAAACAAAGATATGGCCGAACCTTCATCGAAGAGGTATGGGTTCGCAACTATGTTCTTTAGCAGTCGCGTCCAACTGCGACTCCTATGTTCGTCTTGTATTAGAAAAAAGGCTCGACGGACAGTGTCCGGAGACCTGGTCACTCGTACTCCCAATAGCCAGGATTCAGTCCCAGCCGAGGAGACGAGGCCCGATATGGGAGTGGCGTCGGGATGTCCTTCTGCTGAGGGCTCGGAAGATATGTCTGTTACCAACTCGGAAGTGGAGAGCACCATGAATCGTTGGTGTCGGAGGGCCGTTTTACGAAATCCCCGATTCTCAAAAGAGGCATTCGGCGCCTTCAGCTCAGCTGATGCATACATCCGGGCTGCTCGAGATGGGCTTAATAGAGCCTCAGAGCAGCATTTAAAAGATGTGCAGGTAAGTTTACCTTGTCCGAATTTGATAACCATGTGCCAGCAGCCCCCGAGACTTGAAGCAGTTGGTACAAATGATTTAAGGATCGTTGTATAACCAGGTACTTATGGAGAAGAACGACCTGCTAGCCCAAGAGCTGGAAAAGTGCCGGACACAGCTAACTGCTGCTACCACCGATCTAGAAAAGTTCAAGAAGGCGTCCTCTGGTAATATTTCCCTACATCAAGAAACAATGATTATATGCCAGCTGTGCTGATACTATTGCTTGTCTCATAACAGGGTCATCGGACCAACTGGAAGAGAAACTGAAGGTCGCTCAAATGGGCGAGAAAGAGGCAAAAAGACTACATGCCGCAGGCGAGCGTGTTCTGACCCAAGTCAGAGAGGAGAAAAGCAAACTCCAGGATTCCAACATCCAGTTGGGTGAGGAACTGAAAGATGTGCTGGCCCAACTGGCCGACTCCGTGAAGCAGAATAAAAGGCTGTGAGGCAGCATATTCAGTATGTGACCGAACTTACCTTATAATAGTTCAGAGATGAATGGTACTGATAAATTTATGTTTGCAGGTATGCTAACAGGTCGTCCCGAAGAGGATATGTCCGGATTGTTGGATGATCTGCTGCAGGGGCTATCGCAAATGCACGAGCAAGCTCGGCAGGCGATGCAGAGTGATTCTAAGGCCTTATGGCCATCCGCCTCCCCTCCAGGAAGTATGGAGGACCTTTTAGAGCTATTCAAGGGAGCGCGGCGACGTATCTGATTATGGAAAATATCAACCTGTCGGGAGGGTGCACGAGAGGCCTGGTGAGGGAGTCCTGGATTAGGGGGTGTTCGGGTAGCCGGACTATACCTTGAGCCGGACTCCTGGACTATGAAGATACAAGATTGAAGACTTCGTCCCGTGTCCGGATGGGACTTTCCTTGGCGTGGAAGGCAAGCTTGGCGATGCGGATATTCAAGATCTCCTACCATTGTAACCGACTCTGTATAACCATAACCCTATCCGGTGTCTATATAAACCGGAGGGTTGTAGTCCGTAGGCAATCAACTCCATATACAACAATCATACCATAGGCTAGCTTCTAGGGTTTAGCCTCCTTGATCTCGTGGTAGATCTACTCTTGTACTACCCATATCATCAATATTAATCAAGCAGGACGTAGGGTTTTACCTCCATCAAGAGGGCCCGAACCTGGGTAAAACATCGTGTTCCCTGCCTCCTGTTACCATCCGGCCTAGATGCACAGTTCGGGACCCACTACCCGAGATCCGCCGGTTTTGACACCGACATTGGTGCTTTCATTGAGAGTTCCTCTGTGCCGTCACAATCAGGAAGGATGCCTCCTCCCGTCTTTAAAGACGGCGCCGTTGCTAAGGGAGCCTTGGCTGTCGGCCGAACCCTCCGGCTAGGTGGTTTCCTCATGACCGCCTGTTCGGCTGTTGCGCCGACGGTGACCTCTCGGGTCATCAAAAGCAACCTACACGTCAGCTCGGAGCTCGTCGAGAAGCTAGATCCAATGGAGCTCTCTTCCGTGAACGAGCTCTTGGATCGCATCACCGCCCTGGGGGTCGCTACGGATTACGACCAGGTTGGGCTTAAACCCGATCTAAGAGAAATTAACTCTCCCCAAGTCACCCACCACGTTGCCGTGGTAGAGGCGTAGTGCGGCGACCCTTCATCTATTTTAAGGACTAGCTACGTCCGAATTCCCGACTCCTCCAAGCCGGATACCCGCGGAGAGGAGGATGTAACTCAAGACCTGAGCTTAGGATCAGGCAACGGGCTAGATTCGTTGGACAACATCCAAGAATCCGAACTTCAGAGTTCGGAAACTCTTCGGCCTCCGAATCTTGGATTGGGTGAGGTTTCAGATTCAACGACACCCGCCCACCCGAACATAAGCGATCTCTCCCAAATCAGGCAGAGGCCCGAGGAAACAGTACATCATTACTGGGCCAGATTCCTCCTGGTTACGAACAGGATAAAGGATTGCCGCGAGGGAGACACAATCTCAATTTTCTACAGTAATTGCACGGAGGAGGGAATCCTTAACGCCGTAAGTCGTTGCGATATTACACGCTTCGCTGACTTGGCGTCCATAGTACAAAAATACTATGCGATGGAAAGCGCCTGGAAAACCGAAATAAAATTTTGGGATAATCCGGCCTTGAATAGTAATCCCGTCCGAACTAAGAGGGTGCATCATCATAGGACACCCGGGATAAACACCAAATAGCCAAAACCCTCTATAGGGCATGGAACCGTACTGGAAAGGTGGCTTGATGGACCCTGTAGAATTCACAGTACAGAGGACGCCACACCAACTCACAGCCTTAGAGCATGTTGGATACTCCGGCAGGTGGCCAAAATTGGCGAGGACCTCTTAATTCTGGAGGCCGCAGAAAGCCAGCCCGAGGACACCAGTACCGTTCTCACAGTCTTCGAGACTTTCGCATCAAACAGTATGCGAAAAAGAACACTCCGCAGCCTCACCGAAGTCTATCAAGTTGCAACAATAAATCCATGGAGCAACACTGCTATTACCTTCAACGCAAGTGATGAACCTAGATTCCGAACAGCCCGAGCACCAGCCACATTGGTCCTCAGTCCCATAGTGGACGGCTTTCGCCTCACCAAGGTGCTCATGGATGGAGGCAGTGGACTGAACCTCATTTATGAGGAAACCCTTCAAAAAATGGAAATAGGCTGGAACCGCATCGAGCGAAGCAGCACAACCTTTAGAGGAATAATCCCCAGTCGGGAAGCGCGCTGCACAGGAAAAATCACACTAGATGTGGTGTTCGGCACGCCGGATAATTACGGGTCCGAAGAAGTCACGTTTTAGGTGGCCCCGTTCAAAAGCGGATATCACGCTTTACTGGGACGGGAAGCATTCTCAATCTTCCAAGCAATACCCCATTACGGGTACATGAAGCTTAAGATGCCCGGGCCCAATGGAATTATCACTCTAGCTAGTGATCCGGACGTAGCACTCCGCGCCGAAAACAAGACGGCCGCATTAGCCCTTGAGGCACTATCCAAAGCCTTAGCGGCCGAGGAACTGACTGCGCTGCGCTCCACGGTTAACAGGGATGATGTGATACTCGATAAGAGATCCAAATCCACATCCTTCAAGCCAGCTGACGAAATAGTCAAATTCCAGGTCCATCCAACGGACCCCAATAAAACAGCTTCCATCGGGGCACGACTGAACCCTGATGTAGACGCCGCACTGCGAGAGTTCCTACGAGAGAACTGGGACATTTTTGCCTGGCACCCTTCAGACATGCCAGGGATCCCACGCAGGTTGGCCAAACACAGCTTAAATATCCTAAAAGGATTCAAACCTGTCAAACAAGCCCTTCGGCGTTTTTCCGAACCCAAGAGACAGGCTATGGGAGAAGATCTAGCCAAGCTATTGGAGGCCAGATTCATTAGAGACATAAAACATCCGGACTGGCTAGCAAACTTGGTGATGGTACCAAAGAAGGACAAATCCTGGCGCCTGTGTGTCGATTTTAAAGACCTCAACAAGGCTTGCCCAAAGGATCCCTTACCCCTCCCCCGTATCGATCAAATTATCGATGCCACCGCAGGACACGACTCGTTGTGTTTCCTCGACGTATACTCCGGATACCATCAAATCAAGATGGCAGATTCAGACCAAGCCGCAACAGCATTCATCACACCATACGGCCCATTCTGCTTCAACACAATGCCCTTCGGGCTGAAAAACGCCGGCGCAACATATCAACGCACGATCCAGACATGTCTGGCAAATCAGACCGGCAAAACAGTGGAGGCGTATGTTGATGATGTGGTCGTCAAATCAAGACATGTCGAATCTCTAGTAGACGACTTGAGGCTTACATTCGATAACCTCCGAAAATATGACATCAAGTTCAACCCCGAAAAATGCGTCTTCGACGTTCCAGTCGGAAAGCTCTTGGGCTTCATTGTATCCGGTAGAGGAATTGAAGCAAATCCAGCCAAGATCCGAGCTTTGTCACAATTGGATATCCCAAAGGACCTCAAACAAATACAAAAATTAACTGGATGTGTGGCGGCTTTAAGCCGCTTCATCTCCCACTTGGGAGAAAAGGCACTACCCCTCTATCGCCTCCTTCGGCGCACTGAACACTTCGAGTGGACGGAGGCCGCCACGGCCGGACTTGATGAAATAAAAGCCATATTGGCAACAAACCCAGTCCTGGCCGTGCCGTACACCGGCGAACCAATGTTATTGTACATTGCAGCAACACATCAAGTTGTCAGCGCAGTGCTTGTTGTCGAGCGGGAAACGGATGGACACAAATTCCCCCTTCAAAGGCCGGTCTACTACGTATCCACTGTCCTCACTCCATGCAAATCACGGTACCCGCATTATCAAAAGATTGCATACGCGGTATTCATGGCATCCTGGAAGCTACGACACTACTTTCAAGAGTGTTCCATAACAGTAGCAACGGAAGTACCACTCAACGATATTATCAACAACCGCGACGCAACGGGCCGGATTGCAAAATGGGCCATCGAGCTTCTCCCGTTCGATATAACCTATAAGCCATGGCGAGCTATTAAATCACAAGTTTTGGCCGACTTCGTCGCAGAATGGACGGAGGCCGAGCTCCCTAAAGAGTACGGCACATATTCAAACTGGATTATGCATTTCGACGACTCCAAAATGTTGGCCGGACTGGGGGCTGGCGTCGTCCTGACGTCCCCCACGGGAGACACAGTCCAATATGTGCTCCAAATCATGTACATGGACTCCAACAATGCAGCCGAATATGAGGCCCTCCTACATGGTCTCCGGATAGCAATATCCATGGATATCTAGCGCCTAGAGGTACGCGGGGATTCAAACCTCGCGATATCCCAAATAAATGGAGACTTCGACGCCAAGGACCCAAAAATGGCAGCTTACCGCAACGCCGTCCTAAAAATGTTAGCTCAGTTCGAAGGGCTGGAGTTTCACCATATAGCCCGAGAAAACAATCAAGCAGCGGATGTCCTGGCACACATCGGAGCAAAACGCGATGCAGTCCCCCCCAAAGATTGTTCAAGCCATCCATAGCATGGGAGGGGGAACCCGCAAATAACAGCCCGGACCCAGCCGCACCACTCGACGCCGAACAATCTGACACAATTGGAGGCTCTGCTAATGAAATTACACCTTCAGCCCACGTAATAATGGCAGTCATCGCCCCGTGGACAGAACCATTCCTATCATACCTTACTAGGCAGGAACTCCCGGAGGACCAAAACGAGGCCCGCTGCATAGTGCGGCAATCTAAAGCCTACAGAGTCCATGAGGGAGAGCTTTATAAGAAAAGCACTATCGGAGTCCTTCAAAGGTGCATCTCCGAAGAGGAAGGGCGGAACCTTCTGGCTGAAATTCATGCCGGACTCGGTGGTCACCACGCCGCTGCTAGGTCCCTTGTTAGCAAGGCTTCCCGTACAGGCTTTTATTGGCCGACGGCCCGGGCAGACGCTCAGGACCTAGTCCAACGATGCGCTGGTTGCCAACTTTTTGCCAACCAAAGCCATATGCCACCCACCGCACTCCAAACTATACCCATCACCTGGCCTTTTGCAGTCTGGGGGCTTGACATGGTCGGACCCCTTAAAGGTGGGACTGATAGGAAAAAATACTTACTGGTCATGGTGGATAAATTCACCAAATAGATAGAAGCCAAGCCTGTTAAAATGGCCGAATCCGGACCTGTGATAGACTTCATATCCGGGGTTGTACACCGTTATGGCGTCCCCCACAGCATCATAACCGATAACGGTACAAACTTTACCGCCGACGAGGTAAAACTCTGGTGCAAAAACATGGGCATCAAGCTCGATTATGCTTCCGTCTATCACCCACAAACCAACGGCCAGGTCGAACGTGCAAATGGTCTTATCATGAGCGGCATTAAACCCAGACTGGTGCGGTCCCCTCAAGGAATCCAACACGCACTGGGTAGAGGAGCTCGACTCCGTGCTATGGGGGCTGCGGACCACGCCAAATCGCACCACCGGATACACACCATTTTTTATGGTGTACGGCGCAGAGGCAGTTCTGCCATGCGACATAATTCATGACTCACCTAGAGTGCGCATGTACGAAGAAAGACAAGCCGAGCTCGATCGGCAGGACAACTTGGACGCCCTGGAGGAGGAGCGTGACGTGGAAAAAGCCCATTCCGCATTTTATCAACAGCAGGCCCGAAGATATCAAAGCAGAGAAGTGCGGGCCAAAAATTACAATGTTGGCGAACTGGTTCTGCGCCTGCCGGATAAGAAAAAGGACAAACTCAAGCCCAAGTGGGAAGGTCCATTCATAATCGACCAAGTCATGACTGGCGGGGCGTACCGCCTGCGAAATGCGTCGGATAACCGACTCGAGCCGAACCCGTGGAACGCCACCCGTCTCCGAAGATTCTATGCCTAGCGCTGGACTCTGTGTTCGTTTCCTTCCTCTGTCCATTTTTTGCATTTTTCTATCTTACATTTCTCTCCTTCCCCTCTTTTCTTTTATAGCCCTTAAAGGCTCATCTAGTGACGCGCCACTCACGCTCATTAAACCTGGGGGCTTCTTTAACAGAAGCTTATTTATACGGGCTTCACGCCCAACACATGCGTCAAACTTTCGCATGTACCTTTTTCTTCACCATTATATGCATCGATATGACTTAAGTTTTGGCCAAGCTGGGTTGCCTGGCTCCTGTGCTTACCCCTACGTTCCCGATTGTTCGGCTAGGCAGTAAAGGGAGCACCTCTGCGATTGTTACTGCCGGGTCAGCCGGATGTGTACCTCAGACTGGGTGAAGCCGAAAGCTAGCGTTCTTAAGGGAATATTCGGTTGGTGAGATAAAAGATGATCTTTTTACTCATTTTATGCGCCCCCAGATGCTTTTTCTGCGTCTTTTTACGCAGTCCGGACATGCAATTTAGGGCATGCCTCCCAGCGAAAGGAACCCCTAACGGAACTATTCTCTCTGGAAGATGTTTCTTACTAACCATGTAATATAACATAACTAGTCGGGCACTTGTCTGATAAAGCACTAATGACCCCTACGCCTGGTCTCCACGCATACCACGGTTCTTATATAACCGCTATGGTATTCGGACACACTCCGGACCGTCAGGTCCCGAGGTTGAAGCGAAAAGGTCGGCAACGACAAACGATCTACAATCCGGCTAGAAGGCATTACACATGTCAATTCAAAATTACATAGTCATTCTGACTGATTGTATTCCTCTTCTATACCATCTAACAGGCTGTCTAATTTATAGTCCTGCTGGGAATACTTCGCGGCCAACTCTACTTGGCCGTATACTAAGCTCATTGGGATCTCCTTCCCGTCAGGCCCCACTGGTCCGACCTCGGCCATGTGGTTTGGGTCAAACTTCGTAAAACGGGTCTTCACCATGGCCCAGGCTTCCCTAGCGCCTTGTCGGCAGGCCGATATCTTCCACAACCGGAAGCACCGCCGAGCTCCCTGCAGCTTCTCCGCAAGCTCTCCAAAGCCCTCGGGCATGGAGTGGGCAGGCCATAAGGCTTGGGTAACACCTCGCATCGCCTGCCGAATTCACTCGTGCAGTTGCATGAGTTCGGGAAGAAGGTCACCCGTAGAACCGAGCATCTCCTCTGCAGGACGACCTGTGAGCATACCTACAGACATTACTCTGTTAGTCGACTTCCTCGCCGAACTCTTTTTTTTCAAAGTTCGTTCAAGCACTTACTGAATATGCCGCGTCGAAGCCGCTGATTCTCCCTCGTGGAGTCCGACAGCTGGCCACGAACATCTTTAAGTTCGACGTCCAGCCTGGTGTTGGCATCCTGAAGATCATTCTTCTCTCGCCTCACCTTTGTCAACGTACTCTCACCGGCCTTTAGCCGGCGTAAGAGTTGTTGCTTTTCCGGATCGAGTCCGGCGCCATCTGCAACATGATTTGTCAGATTTGCACCCACACCGCACAATACTAATCTTTCGAAGCGTATCTTACCTGAGGGGGTCTCTTTGGGCTCCCCTGCTGCGGCTAGTGCGGCCTCTAGTTGGGCCTTGCACTTTTCCAGCTCCTGGGACAGTACGGTATTCTTCTCTGTAAGAACCTGCTTATTAAATGATCCTTAAATCAGTTGCTCTAATTGTTTCAAGTCTCGGGGGCTACTGGTATATCTATATTTGACCAAAATTTTCTTACCCGTATGTCTTTTACATACTGCTCCGTGGCTCTGGCTAAACCATTTTGAGCAGCATGGAGGTACGCATCTCCTGAATTAAAGGCATCTAAAGCCTCTTGGGAGAAACAAGCATCGCGTAGAACTGTCCAGCGACGCCTGTGGTTCATGGCACTCTCCACTTTAGAATTTGTGGCACACAGCCTGTCCGCATCCTCTGTCGGAGGAGCGTCCGGTGCGCGCCTTGTGCTTGCCTCCGCTTCCTGGCCAGACGTTGGACCCTGGCTGGTGGAGGCGCGATTGGCAACCTCTCCGTATGTAGTCCGGCGAGGTCTCTTCATTATGAAGATAGCACGAACGTTAATATGCCCTGACAGAATAACTCCAGGGAAACAGAGGGTGCACTATACCTTTGCGCCGGCATCTCAGTCCGGACTTCATTCCTTTTTGCCCCACGGGGCCCTGTGGCCCCTCGTTGGCTAGCCGCCGCAGGTTCGGCCTCCTGCCTCGGAAATCTCCCCTGCAAAACATGGCTGTTGTCAAAAACACCGGGCTACGTGAGGGTGGAATCTCTTTCAAGGGAATAAGACCCCGGTTTTTGTCACCTGGGAGGCCGGGATTAACCCTGGGTAATCCGCCGTAATGGCTACCAAGGTATTGTCCTTGCTTAGCTGATGGAACACCCCGTCGATAAGCTCCACCGATATGTCCGGGTCCTTTTCGGAGTCCGGATCGAGGGACCGTTCTGGGTCCTCGGGCTGTGGAGGGTGGCTGTTTATATCCTTTACCTCCTGTCGTAGTTCCTGCACTGAAGTCGTTAGACTACATATCTAACCGTGGGAGTATAAAACAGACGGGCAAGTGCAATTATTCACTTACCCAACTTGGAGGATCGTACATAGTGAATCCGGCCTGCGGATTGACGCGGAGGAATTCCTCCTTTTCTCCCTTGTACAAAGAGGATAAGATCCTTACTAAGGCGGCGGCTGAGGCCGGCCCCTTACGACCGTAACGTGTGGTGTCATCCTCCCCGTTGAAATCCCACATGGGGTGGCCTCTATATTGAAGCGGCTGACACCCCGCATAATGCATGCGGCCATGACTCCAATCATGGTTAGTCCGGAATGAGCCAACAGTCTTATCCGGCCCATCAGGTAAAGGACGTCTCTGTCGCTTTCTCTCTGAGAGCTCTGCGGACGCCAGATCAAGCGTTTCTTCAATGGAGCACTGTTGAACTCAGGGAGACCGACCCAGATAGGGTCCGGTAGCGGGACGTCATCTATATAAAACCATTCCGAAGGCCAGTCCTCGGACGCCTTCTTTGTGGTTCCGGATAGGTATCCGGTCCCGGCGATGCGCCATACTTCGGCTCCGCCCACTTGGTATATGGACCCCTCTCGAGAACGGGGCACCATGCAGAATAACCTCTTCCACAGCGCGAAATGAGTCTCAACGCCTAAAAATAGCTCGCAAAGGGCGACGAAACCCGCAATATGCAATACGGAGGCGGGCGTGAGATTGTGCAGCTGGAGGCCGTAGAACTCCAGAAGCCCGCGGAGAAATGGATGAATTGGAAATCCCAGTCCCCTTATTAGATAGGGGACGAGGCACACCCGCTCTCCTTTAGAAGGATTGGGGGTGCTCTCCGCTTGTTTTCCGCCATTGTAGGTGGCGAGACCGGCTCGGACCGGGACCATGTATGCCTGAGGGAGAAATCCCTTGGCCTGAAGTGACACTAACTCGCTATGCGGGATGGTGCAACTCTCCCAGTCCCCGGGTTTGGGACCGGAGGGGCGAGGGGAGGAGCTGCGATGGCTGGTCATGTTGGAATGGACCTTTGCTGGAAGCGCTCTGATGATAACTCGCGGAAAGGAGAAGATGTGGTTTGGACCTAAATCCCTATCCCGTTAAATAGGCGGCTCGTTTATACGGCTAGGGGTGTGGATGTAAAAATGCCCCGGCTTTTCGCATTCATTTGACACATGGAAGACGGCCATTATCGGGCGTGGAAGCCGAGGAGCACTACATTACAAAAATCGGACATTATTCCTATAGGTACACAAGATTTGGAGAAGAACCCGCCTTGCAATGCCGAACAATCTGCGCGCCGGACTCGTCGTCGTTGAAGCCTGGTTCGGGGGCTACCAAGGGAGTCCTGGATTAGGGGGTGTTCGGGTAGCCGGACTATAGCTTCAGCCGGACTCCTGGACTATGAAGATACAAGATTGAAGACTTCGTCTCGTGTCCGGATGGGACTTTCCTTGGCGTGGAAGGCAAGCTTGGCGATGCGGATATTCAAGATCTCCTACCATTGTAACCGACTCTGTGTAACCCTAACCCTATCTGGTGTCTATATAAACCGGAGGGTTGTAGTCCGTAGACAATCAACTCCATATACAACAATCATACCATAGGCTAGCTTCTAGGGTTTAGCCTCCTTGATCTCATGGTAGATCTACTCTTGTACTACCCATATCATCAATATTAATCAAGCAGGACGTAGGGTTTTACCTCCATCAAGAGGGCCCGAACCTAGGTAAAACATCGTGTTCCCTGCCTCCTGTTACCATCCGGCCTAGACGCACAGTTCGGGACCCACTACCCGAGATCCGCCGGTTTTGACACCGACACCTGGGCCATGGTGAAAACACGGTATACCAAGCTTGATCCGAATCACATGGACCGCGTCGAACCTTTAGGGTCAGATGGGAAAGAAGTGCCCGTTAATTTGGTATATGACCAAGTAGCAGTAGTTGCCAAATATTCCAAACAGGATTGTAAGTTAGATAGCCAGTTGGATGGTATAGATGAGGAAATTTATGAGTATAAGTGACTGTGTACTTTCCTTGACATTTGTAAATTCTAACTGAATTGTAAAACGATTGTCATGGCAAACCTTTTCGCTTCAATCTCGGGACATGAAGGTGCAGAGTGTTTCCGAATACCCGTGTGGCCGAATAGACGGGGGTATGCGTGGAAACCAGGCATAGGGGTCATAGGTGCTTGAATAGACAAGTTGTATCTGGCTAGTTATGTTATATTACATTAAAGTTGTAAGAAACATCTTCCAGAGAGAATAGTTCCGTTAGGGGTTCCTTTCCCTGGGTGTGCATGCGTTAATGTGCATGTCCGGACTATGATTGAAAAATCGCAGTATGCGTGACTTCTGGGGGTTCACAATGGAGTGAATGCGAAAAAACATCTTTAATCCACCGACCGAATATTCCCTTAAGAACGCTAGCTTTCGGCTTCACCCAGTCTGAGGTACACATTCGGATGACCCGGCAGTAACAATCGTAGAGGTGCTCCCTTTATGCCCTAGCCGAACTAACGGGAACATAGGGCATAAGCACAGGAGCCAGGCAACCCAGCTTGGCCAAACTTAAGTCATATTGATGCATATAATGGCGAAGAAAAGGTACATATGGGAAAAACGCATATGTAATGAGCTTGACGCTCGGAGAATAATAGCAAGCTTCTGTACAAGAAGCCCCCAGGTATAATAGACGTACATATTTGAAGATGTGTGCATCATGGATGCGTGGTCTAACCGCGTGAAAGTTTAAAGGCTAAAGGGGAAAAAACAAAAAACAAAAAGAGATAAAAGGTGAAGGAGGCAACAGGGGGAAGGGAACGAACAAAGAGTTCAGCTTTAGGTGTAGAACCTTTGGAGTCTGGCCGTGTTCCAGGGGTTCGGCTCCATGCGATTGCCTGACGCATTACGCAGGCAGTACGCTCCTCCGGTGAGAACTTCGTCGATGATGAAGGGACCCTCCCACTTGGGCCTGAGTTTTTCCTTTTTCTTCTCCGGCAGGCGTAGAACAAGTTCGTCAATGTTATAAGTCTTGGCCCGCACTTCTCTGCTTTGATACCTGCGAGCCTACTGTTGATAAAATGCGGAACGGGCTTTTGCGACATCGCGCTCTTCTTCCAGGACATCTAAGCTATCCTGCTGATCCAGCTCGGCCTCTCTCTCTCTCTCTCGCTCTCTCTCTTCGTACATGTGCACTCGAGGTGAGTCATGAATAATGTCACAGGGTAACACTGCCTCTGCTCCGTACACCATGAAGAATGGTGTGTATCCGGTAGTGCGATTGGGCGTGGTCCGCAGCCCCCAGAGTACAGAGTTAAGCTCCTCAACCTAGTGCTTGTCTGATTCTTTCAAAGACCGCACTAGTCTAGGCTTGATGCCGCACATAATAAGACCATTGGCTCGTTCGACTTGACCATTTGTCTGCGGATGATAGACAGAGGCGTAATCGAGCTTGATGCCCAGATTAGCGCACCAGGTTTTCACTTCATTGGCCGTGAAGTTGGAGCCGTTATCAGTGATGATGCTGTGTGGAACACCATAACGGTGTACGACGCGCCAGATATGAATTCTATCACCGGCCCGGACTCGGCCGTTTTAACTGTTTTGGCCACTATCGGTGTCAAAACCGGCGGATCTCGGGTACGGGGTCCCGAACTGTGTGTCTAGGCCGGATGGTAACAGGAGGCAGGGAACATGATGTTTTACCCAGGCTCGGGCCCTCTTGATGGAGGTAAAACCCTACGTCCTGCTTGATTAATATTGATGATATGGGTAGTACAAGAGTAGATCTACCACGAGATCAAGGAGGCTAAACCCTAGAAGCTAGCCTATGGTATGATTGTTGTATATGGGGTTGATTGCCTACGGACTACAACCCTCTGATTTATATAGACACCGGATAGGGTTAGGGTTACATAGAGTCGGTTACAATGGTAGGAGATCTTGAATATCCGCATCATTAAGCTTGCCTTCCACGCCAAGGAAGGTCCCATCTGGACACGGGATGAAGTCTTCAATCTTGTATCTTTATAGTCCAGGAGTCCGGCTGAAGGTATAGTCCGGCTATCCGAACACCCCCTAATCCAGGACTCCCTCAGTAGCCCCTGAACCAGGCTTCAATGACGACGAGTCCGGCGCGCAAATTGTCTTCGGCATTGCAAGGCGGGTTCCTCCTCCAAGTCCTTCATAGAAGATTGTAAACACCAAGAGTAGTGTCCAGCTCTGCAAAATAAACTTCCACATATTGCCATAGAGAGAATGATATAAACACAAATCAAATCTTCTGACGTATTCCGCAGTGCGTCATCACACTACGGCCAAGTCCTTTACTCGAATCATTTTTACTTTTCCACCTCAGCATGTTTTGCGAGGCGGTTTCCTTGGCACGTCTTGTCAAAGCAGAGATCGTGTACCCCTTTTACGGGATTCTCATCAATACGGACGTGGGTAACCAAACCGCGCCATTTGTCATGGTGCTTGGGAGACAAGCGAGTTTTACTAGGCTGGTGGGGACGCACAACCGCGTCCGCCCATATATGGGGATAAGGATCCACCTTTTTACCTACGCCTTCTTCCTCCTTTGCCTATCCATCTCCTACGCACTCGAGCTCCAGGGCCCAAGCCCGCACTTCCCACCTCAACCTTCTCCAGCAATGTCCGGAGCGGGAGGCAAGTGGATGGTCTCCTCCGTCACGGAGGGCCATGTCAAAAAGCTAAGGAAGGCCGGATACTTGTCCAAAGACATCGCGCACTGGCTTCCCGAGGAGGGGCAGCTTCTCCCCACCCCAAGGCCCCATGAGAGGGTAGTATTTCTCCCCCACTTCCTCCGCGGACTGGGTTTTCCACTCCACCCATTTGTCCGGGGGCTCATGTTCTACTACGACCTGGATTTCCACGATCTGGCCCCGAACTTCATCCTCAACATCTCGGCATTTATCGTCGTGTGCGAGGCTTTCCTCCGCATCCGCCCCCATTTCGGCCTCTGGCTCAAGACCTTCAACATCGAGCCCAAGGTGGTGCGCGGCAGCCAGGCGGAGTGTGGAGGCGCCCTGGCGGGCAAGATGGCCAATGTCCTATGGCTCGAGGGTTCCTTCGTGGAGACCCTGAAGGGGTGGCAATCGTGGTGGTTTTACATCACCGAGCCGCGCGATCCGAAATGGATCGCAACCCCCGAGTTCCGATCTGGACCCCCCACGCGGCTTATGTCCTGGAAAGAGACGGGCCTGTCGTGGGGCGACGAAAAAGAGGTGACCGGACTGCAGACATGCATCCAGTCCCTGGTGAGCAAGCCGATCAAGCTCGTCAATGTAGTCTAGGTTATGCTCGTCCGCCGGATCCTCCCGTGTCAACAACGGGACTTTAATCTGTGGGAATTCGACCCGGCGCAGCACCAAACCCTTAACAGGATCTTCGACACGACGTATGAAGACGTCTGGAAGGTGCTAACCAAAGGCGCGGAGGCTCCCACATCCGCTTCCGAGGACCATGGACACAGCTCACAGCGTCACGCTAGCGAGGTAAGCTATTTTCACCTTTTACAGGATGTTAAATTTTTTCATAGTTTGACTCTATGCGGGATCTAAACTCCCTTACCTTTGACAAGCTTGGCGGGCGAAGTCCGGATCGATTAACTGTCCGGCTCCCTTGCCCGAAGACCCAGCCCCTGCTCTACTAGTGAAGCTGCTGGTTCCGGCGCCTTATGTGGTGCCGGAGAAGAAGGCCAAGAAGAAGAAGGCCACGGGGACTCGAAAGAGTGCCCGTAATGTGGTGGTGTCGGACTTGTCATCTGACAAGTCCGAGACGCCCTCCTCCCGCGAAAACGAGGAGGAGGAAGAAGAAAACTCTCCCCCCCAGCGGAGGGAGGAGAGAAGAGGAAGGCCACCCCAACGGGGGAGGCCGAGGGGTCTAGGAAAAGGAAGACCCCTCCGCCGGACTACACCCCCAACGCCGAAGAGGGCAAAGAGGAGTGGCCAAACAGGGCCAAGCGTCCGGCGAAATCGTATGTTCGGATATCAGAATAACTCATGATGTTCCTTTGTTGCACAGCTTTCCCTAATGTCGAACATAATTATGCAGCCCGCCCCGGGCCAAACTCAATGAGTCGTCGAGCGGCTCCCTGGATTCATCGGACGTGAACTCAGTTCCGCCCGCTGTCTCCCCCCGCACTGCGGATGACACCGAAGTGGTGTCGCAACGAGCTCCGGGGCAGGAGGAGGTGGTCCTGGAGGAGCCGCAAGGCGACCTCCCGGACCCCAGGAGTAAAGGGGACAAGACCCCCCCCCCCAGGGCTCCAAGTCCGGCTTTGTGCCAGACACCGCGCCGGAATCTTCAACAGTTCTGGACCGCGGTAGGCGAACTCCTTCCAAGAGGAGCAAGCCTTCTGAGCTGGCGGCTTCCGTCCAACCGGAGGTGCCGGACAATCTGCTCGAGGTGCTTGACGGCGCCTCCATCGACGAGGAGCACCGTACTATTATGAGTACGGTGATCCAGAAGGATCAGTCCGCCAAGAGCGGACTGAGTGAAGCTTGCGCTAGCCTCCTAACAGGCTTTGAGGTAAGTAAAAATATGTAAAAATATAACCGCATAGACAATAGCCCCTGATGCTCTGTTTGGCGTTCGGAAAGAAAAGCCAAATAGAGGATCTATTAAATTTCGCAGGAGTCTAACAAAAAGAGTCAATATGCGTATGCAGGCTTTGCTGCTATCCACCGCCGCACTGACTGCGGAGGTGGGTGTCCTGAAACAGGACCTCAAGCGGACCAAGCAAGAGCTCAGCCTTGCCAAGCGGCAGCTCGAGGAAAAAGAAGGTAGGAAATACCTTACAGAAAAAGTGCCTATAGAGAGGCTTGATTGCAAAAAATAACAGGATTGCACTACTTATTATAGGGGCCACGACTAAGGTGGCGACCCTCAAGCAGGCGCTGTCCGAGGCCGAAAATAAAATGGCCGCGGAGCGCACCGAGCGGGAGAAACTTGGGGCTCAGGTCGGCGAGGTGCAGCAAGAGCTTCAGGCTCTCATGAAAAAACATGAGAGTTTGGAGCTTGAGTCAAAGACCCAAGCGTCCGAGCTCGCGGCGGCCCTTGAGACTGCCAAGTCTGCCAAGGCCGAAGCCCAAAAGGCCCTCCAAGAGTTGGAGGAGATGAAGAAGATAGCAGCAGGTACGGCATTCTTTATGCAAAGCAGAAATATAAAAGTGAACTACTTGTTACTTACCCGAATCCGGAGTTCTCCAAGGGCATTCGCAGATCTTCCCTGTAGCGTATCCGACGCCGCCGCATTCTACCGAGCTGAAGAGGGCAGCTCGACGAAGAAGGTGTTCTGGTCTCAGTATGCTGAGGCCGGACACCCTGTACCCTTGAGCGACCAGCTGAAACAGCTGGTCGAGCTCCACAAGGCGGCCGAACAGGCCATGAAGGGCTTCGTAGTTCGGCTGTGGCCCAGAGAGGCCTTGCCTGGGAGCTACTTCGGGCTAGTGCGGCGGCTGGTGGAGGCCTGTCCAAGGCTCGAGATCATCAAGCGCTCCGTCTGCATCGAAGGTGCCCGTCGGGCCCTTGCCCGTGCAAAGGTGCACTAGGGTAAGCTGGACGGTGAGAAGCTTGTGAAGGAAGGGCCGCCGCCGGGGAAGGAGCATCGCAAGCCCGAGAACTATTACAAGGATGTTCTTGCGGGTGCCCGCCTTGTGGCGGATGAATGTTCCAAGGATGTAATTTTTGAATGAACTCGCTTGTTTTTATCCTGTGTGCTGAAAACTTGTTCATAGGCGCTTAAGCAATGCTTCTTGAATTTAAAATATTATTTTCTGTGCGGGCGTTTATCAAAAAATTGAGAGATGGCCAGTCGTCGGCTTCTGCCCCCATGCCACTAGTGCTGGGGTGTTCGGGATAAACCTGAGCGCTCTTTTTCCCATAGTTGGGTCCTTCGAGGGAGGCGCTCAGCACAACGAACCAGGCAATCAAACTATAATGCTTGAACACTCTCACTTAGCCATAGAACTTTATAATTTTAAATTTCAGCGAATCCCCTAGTTCGGAAGACCGAGTTCGGGGCGCTATCCACGCCTTGGCCGGACAAATCCGGCTCCTCGCTCGAAGCGGCATAAGTCTTTAGGGACTCGAAAAACCTCTCGAACAGCGACCGGTCTCTCGCCTCATCATGACAGTCAGTTTTAGCTTTCTCCACTGTGGTGCTTAACCCAGCTCAACCGGGGCACAATCGCAGTGGTTCTCCTAGTGCTACCTTAGCCAATATAGCGGAACGTAAGGCACCAAAACATAGGAGCCGGGCAAACCCAACTATTGACCCAAATCATGATTCGGAGCCGATGCATATAGTGCTATAAGTTCGGGGTGCCGCACTTGTGAAAGTGTATGGACTTCTCACACCATATTAAAGGGTACTGAAGCCCCTGGCGTACTTGCCATACCACAGTGTACGGGTGCAATCATGTCATTAATGAACATATATAAAATAGAGTAATGCAGAAAATAGACAAAAGCTATGCATTGTTTATAGAGAGGCTATTTATCAAAGCCGAATGATACAAATAGTGCAGTAAGCAAAAGATATTGGACTATTCAGTATGTCCTAACCAGGGGCAGGCCGTGGAATTGTATTTAAAACAGGTATACCACTCGTAATAGAGACCACCTGGGAGTTCCATAATGCGGCATGGCTTGTCTGCCTCCCTGGATCTTGCATCGTTTGTGCGGCAGTCGAATTGCCGAACAGGTCGTCCGAAGTATGGAGTCCTGAAAGTAAGAAAAAATTAAAAAAAGAATCCGGCAGCCCCTAGTAAGTTTTAAGCCGTATTTTGGGCGTGTCGTTATTGTGCCCCTTCCCCTGTGCCCATGGTATTTCAAGGGCGTAGTTATGTATGCGAGGTACTGGTTTCGCTATGTCGCAAAAGCTGGGGTTGGGGCCGCATTGCTACGCTTGCTCAGAGTGTGCCAGGTGGTCCTGCTGTGGGTTACTCTGGGCGCGCTTGGCAGTGTCTGGCTTTTTAATGGCCGGACTGGAGAATTGCCTGAGAAGGCTACTTTGTACCTCCGCTGCGAGGGCCGCCGTATGCTCCTCCGTACGGAGGGAGCGTTCAGTGTTTCGGTTGACCGTAATTACTCCTCGAGGGCCTGGCATCTTGAGCTTGAGATATGCGTAGTGCGGCACCGCATTGAACTTTGCGAATGTGGTTCGTCCGAGCAGGGCGTGATAGCCACTGCGAAACGGGACTATATCGAAGATTAACTCTTCGCTTCGGAAATTGTCCGGGGATCCGAAGACCACGTCAAGTGTTACTGAGCCTGTACAGTTGTCTTCTACACCTGGTATAACGCCTTTAAAGGTCGTTCTTGTGGGCTTAATCCTTGAGGGATCTATGCCCATTTTCTGCACTATATCTTGATAAAGCAGGTTTAGGCTACTGCCACCGTCCATGAGGACTCTTGTGAGATGAAATCCGTCGATGATTGGGTCGAGAACCAATGCGGCGAAGCCGCCATGACGGATGCTAGTGGGATGGTCCCTTCGATCAAAAGTGATCGGGCAGGAGGACCATGGGTTGAACTTTGGGGCGACTGGCTCCATCGCGTATACGTCCCATAGCGCATGCTTCCGCTCCCGCTTGGGAATGTGGGTTGCGTTTATCATGTTCACCGTCCACACTTGTGGGGGAAAGCCCTTCTGTCCATTGTTGTTCGGCGGCTTGGGCTCCTCGTCATCGCTGTGCAGCCCCTTGTCTCTGTTTTTGGCCCTTAACTTGCCTGCCTGCTTGAACACCCAACAATCCCTGTTAGTGTGATTGGCTGGCCTTTCGGGGGTGCCATGTATCTGGCACAAGCGATCGAGTATTCGGTCCAAACTGGACGGGCCCTGAGTATTCTTTTTGAATGGCTTTTTCCGCTGACCGGATTTATAGCCTTTGAATCCGGCATTGACTGCCGTGTCTTCATTGCTGTCGCTGTTAACGCGGCGTTTTTGCTTATTCCGACGTGTCCTGCCACTCTTGTCCTTGGTATCCGAATTACCAGGGTTCTTTGATAAATTGTTACTGCGAGCTAGCCATCTGTCTTCTCCCGCGCAAAAGCGGGTCATGAGTGTCGTGAGGGCTGCCATGGATTTCGGCTTTTCCTGTCCCAGGTGCCGGGCAAGCCACTCGTCGCGGATGTTATGCTTGAAGGCTGCTAGGGCCTCTGCGTCCGGACAGTCGACTATCTGGTTTTTCTTTGTTAGGAACCATGTCCAGAATTGTCTGGCCGATTCCTCTAGCTGCTGAATTATGTGGCTTAAGTCGTCGGCATCCGGCGGTCACACGTAAGTGCCCTGGAAGTTGTCGAGGAATGCGGCTTCCAGGTCCTCCCAAGAACCGATTGAGTCTGCTGGCAAGCTGTTAAGCCAATGCCGGGCCGGTCCTTTAAGTTTGAGCGGGAGGTATTTGATGGCGTGTAGATCATCGCCGCGTGCCACGTGGATGTGAAGGAGATAATCCTCGATCCATACCGCCGGATCTGTTGTGCCATCGTATGATTCGATGTTTACGGGTTTGAAACCCTCTTGGATTTTATGATCCATTACTTCATTCGTGAAGCATAGCGGGTGTGCGGCGCCTCTGTACTGGGCTATATCACGACGCAGCTCGGAAGAGCTATGTCTGTTGTGTTCGGCCTGGCCGGATTTGTTGTATCTGGAGTGAAGATCATTGTCACATGCCGTAGGGTGCCTGCGTGATCCATAGATCGATCTTGTTTGTCTTGCCTTATCCTCCAGTATGTCTCGCAGGTCGGGCGCATTTTCCCGTGCCTTAGTTGAGCGGCGTCGGGGCATGGCTTGGGTGGAGGGCCGAGAGGCCTCTCTGTCGCGGCCGCGAGGTGGCCGGTCTGCCATGTCATGCGTTGGTGATGTAGGTGCTTCCTCCTCTGATCGGGGTAGCGGCCTGCGCTTCGGGTAACTCTTGGAGGGGCATTCGAGTTCATACTCTTCGGCCGCAAGGACTTCAGTCCATCTGTCAGCTAGCAAATCTTGGGCAGCTCTAAGCTGTTGCTGCTTTTTCTTGAGGCTTCTTGCCATGGCTAAAAGCCTGCGTTTAAAACGCTCTTGTTCGGCGGGGTCTGATGGTATGAAGAATTCGTTGTCATCGAGGCTTGTCTCGTCTTTGGAGGGAGGCGTATAGTTATCATCCTCGACCTCTCGGTCTGCCGCTCTCTCATGAGGGCTGGCTTCTCCATCTTCCTGTGCCAAATCTTGCTGAGGTGGGTGTCTTCGGCGCTATCCGGGGTAGTATTATCTCTCGTGCTGGAATCACCCTTTTTTTTTGGCGGGATTTAGAGCGGCGCCGCTGACGCCGGCGCTTTGGCTGTTTCTTGGGGGCGTCATGCCCCACTGTTCCATCGCCATCTCCATCTTTTGGAGTATCCACCATATATATGTCATATGACGAGGTGGCCTTCCAATGCCCTACAGGTGCTGGTTCCTGTTCGTCTCCTACATCATCGTACATGCCGTCGATGTCTTCGGAGCTGAAGTCCAGCATGTCGGTTAGATCGTCGACAGTGGCTACAAAGTGGGTGGTGAGTGGGCTTTGAATTTCCTCATCGCCCGTATCCCACCCTCGCTGACGTAGTCCAGCCAGGGCTCTCCTGATAAAGAGAGAGACTTAAGAGAATCCAGGATGTCGCCAAAAGGCGAATGCTGAAAGATGTCTGCGGTGGTAAACTCCATTGTCGGCGCCCAATCGGATTCGATTGGCAGGGGCGCGGGGGGTTTGGAGTCCGGGGAGGAGTACGGATCCTCGGTGTCACGAGTCGTGCAGAGTGCGGGGCTAGCGTTCGGCTCGATCGCTTTTGGGATCGCAGCCCCCGAGGTGACGTCCAACCGCTCATCCTCGATTGGCGCAATAGGCTCCGAGTTAGGGGTCGAAACCGATGCGTGTGCGGCCTCCAGGACACTGTCCGGGGGCAGAGCTAGATCATGCCTCTCGAGATAGTGCGGTGCGCTTGGCCGTGGCTCGAGTCCGTCGAAGATCAAGCCTCCGCGGATGTCAGCCGTGTAGTTTAAGCTTCCAAACCTGACTTGATGGCCAGGGGCGTAGCTTTCGATCTGCTCCAGGTGGCCGAGCGAATCGGCCCGCAGAGCAAAGCCGCCGAAGACGAAGATCTGTCCGGGGAGCAAAGTCTCACCTTGGACCGCATCGTTGTTGATGATCAAAGGAGCCATCGGGCCTAAAGGCGACGACACAGAGGAACTCTCAATGAAAGCACCAATGTCGGTGTCAAAACCGGCGGATCTCGAGTAGGGGGTCCCGAACTGTGCGTCTAGGCCGGATGGTAACAGGAGGCAGGGAACACGATGTTTTACCCAGGTTCGGGTCCTCTTGATGGAGGTAAAACCCTACGTCCTGCTTGATTAATATTGATGATATGGGTAGTACAAGAGTAGATCTACCACGAGATCAAGGAGGCTAAACCCTAGAAGCTATCCTATGGTATGATTGTTGTATATGGGGTTGATTTCCTACGGACTACAACCCTCCGGTTTATATAGACACCGGATAGGGTTAGGGTTACACAGAGTCGGTTACAATGGTAGGAGATCTTGAATATCCGCATCGCCAAGCTTGCCTTCCACGCCAAGGAAAGTCCCATCTGGACACGGGACGAAGTCTTCAATCTTGCATCTTCATAGTCCAGGAGTCCGGCTGAAGGTATAGTACGGCTATCCGAACACCCCCTAATCGAGGACTCCCTCAGCCTCTATCCACTTAGTGAATTTATCCACCATGACCAGCAGATATTTTTTCTTATGGCTTCCTCCATTAAGGGGTCCGGCCATATCTAGTCCCCAGACCGCAAAAGGCCAAGTGACGAGGATTGTTTGTAGGGAGGTTGGAGGCATATGGCTTTGGTTGGCGAAGAGTTGGCATCCGACGCAACGTTGGATAAGGTCATGTGCATCTGCTCGGGCCGTCGGCCAATAAAACCCTGTACGGAAGGCCTTTCTAACAAGGGCCCAAGCTGTGGCGTGGTGCTCGCTGATACGTCCATTTTGCATCATGCTTTTATATCGATATTTATTTCATTATGAGCTGTTATTACACATTATGTCACAATACTTATGCCTATTCTCTCTTATTTTACAAGGTTTACATAAAGAGGGAGAATGCCGGCAGCTGGGATTCTGGGCTGGAAAAGGAGCAAATATTAGAGACCTATTCTGCACAACTCCAAATGTCCTAAAACTTCACGGAAGATGTTTTCCAAATATATAAAAAATACTGAGAGCAAGAACCTCACCAGGGGGCCACACCCTGCCCACGAGCGTGGGGGCGCGCCCCCCTGGTGGCCCTCCGGTGGCCATCTTCTGCTATATGGAGTCTTTCGATGGGAAAAAAATTCATAAGCCATCTTCTCGGACGAAACTCTCCCGCCACGAGGCGGAACCTTGGCGGAACCAATCTAGGGCTCTGGCGGAACTGTTTTGCCGGGGAAACTTCCCTCCCGGAGGGGGAAATCATCGCCATCATCATCACCAACGCTCCTCTCATCGAGAGAGGGCAATCTCCATCAACATCTTCATCAGCACCATCTCATCTCAAAACCCTAATTCATCTCTTGTATCTAATTCTTGTCTCCAAGTCCAGGATTGGTGCTAGTAGGTTGCTAGTAGTGTTAATTACTTCTTGTAGTTGATGCTAGTTGGTTTATTTGGTGGAAGATCATATGTTCAGATCCTATATGCATATCAATACCCCTCTGATTATGAACATGTTTATGCTTTGTGAGTAGTTACTTTTGTTCCTGAGGACATGGGGGAAGTCTTGCTATTAGTAGTCATGTGAATTTGGTATTCGTTCGATATTTTGATGAGATGTATGTTGTCTCTCCTCTAGTGGTGTTATGTGAACGTCGACTACATGACACTTCACCATTATTTGGGCCTAGAGGAAGGCATTGGGAAGTAATAAGTAGATGATGGGTTGCTAGAGTGACAGAAGCTTAAACCCTAGTTTATGCGTTGCTTCGTAAGGGGCTGATTTGGATCCATATGTTTCATGCTATGGTTAGGTTTACCTTAATACTTTTGTTGTATTTGCGGATGCTTGCAATAGAGGTTAATCATAAGTGGGATGCTTGTCCAAGTAAGGGCAGCACCCAAGCACCGGTCCACCCACATACCAAATTATCAAAGTACCAAACGCGAATCATATGAACGTGATGAAAACTAGCTTGATGATATTCCCATGTGTCCTCGGAAGCGCTTTACATCATATAAGAGTTTGTCCAGGCTTGCCCTTTGCTACAAAAAGGATTGGGCCACCTTGCTGCATCTTATTTACTTTTGTTACTTGTTGCTCGTTACAAATTATCTTATAACAAAACTATATGTTACCACTTATTTCAGTACTTGCAGAGAATACCTTGCTGGAAACCGCTTATCATTTCCTTCTGCTCCTCGTTGGGTTCGACACTCTTACTTATCGGAAGGACCATGATAGATCCCCTATACTTGTGAGTCATCAGGACTCTTTTCTGGCGCCGTTGCCGGGGAGTGAAGCGCCTTTGGTAGGTGGAATTTGGTAACGAAAAATTTATATAGTGTGCTGAAATTTACTGTCACTTGTTACCATGGAAGGTAATCCTCTGAGGGGCTTGTTCGGGGTATCTTCACCCCGACCAGTAGAGAAAAGAGTTGCTCCTCAACCTACTGAACCTGCTGAAAATTAAAATGAAAATGATAATGCTTGCTTTGAAGTTCCTTCGGGTATGATAGAAAAACTGCTAGCTAATCCTTTTTTAGGAGATGGAACAAAACATCCTGATGAACATTTGATATATGTGGATCAAGTTTGTGGATTATTTAAGCTTGCAGGTGTACCCAGAGATGTTGTTAAGAAGAAGGTCTTCCCCTTATCTTTGAGGGGAGATGCATCGACATGGTATAGGCATATTATGATATGAGGTCTTGGAATTACAAATGGTTGAAATTGGAATTTCATCAGAAGTTTTATCCTATGCATCTTGTTCATCGTGATTGCAATTATATATATAATTTTTGGCCTCGCGAAGGAGAAAGCATCGCTCAAGATTGGGGGAGGCTTAAATCAATGTTATATTCATGCCCCAATCATGAGCTCTCAAGAGAAATTATTATTCAAAAAATTTATGCTCGGCTTTCTGGTAACAATCGCACCATGCTTGATACTTCTTGTGCTGGCTCTTTTATGAGGAAGACTATTGAATTCAAATGGGATTTATTGGAAAGAATTAAAGCAACTCTGAAGATTGGGACCTCGACAATGGTAAGGAGTCAGGTATGCCACCTAGTTTTGATTGTGTTAAATCTTTTATGGATACCGATATTTTTCGTAAATTTAGCACTAAATATGGACTTGACTCTGAGATAGTCGCTTCTTTCTGTGAATCTTTTGCTTCTTATGTTGATCTCCCCAAGGAGATGTGGTTTAAATATCATCCTCCCATAGAAGTAAAAGTAGCTGCACCTATTAAAGTTGAAGAAAAGACTATCACTTATAATGATCCTATTGTTCCTACTTCTTATGTTGAGAAACCACCTTTCCCTGTTAGGATAAAGGATCATGCTAAAGCTTCAACTGTGGTTCGTAAAAGCAATATTAAAACATATACCCCTCCTGAGCAAGTTAAAGTTGAACCTAATATTGCTATTCTTAAAGATCTCTTGTCTGATAATATAGATGGGCATGTTATTTATTTCTGTAATGAAACTGCTAGAATTGCTAAACCCTGTGATAAAGATAAACCTAGACATGTGGTAGGCATGCCTGTTATTTCTGTTAAAATAGGAGATCATTGTTATCATGGCTTATGTGATATGGGTGCTAGTGCTAGTGCAATACCTTATTCCTTATACAAAGAAGTTATGCATGATATTGCACCTGCTGAGATGGAAGATATTGATGTCACAATTAAACTTGCCAATATAGATACTATTTCACCAATGGGAATTGTTAGAGATGTTGAAGTCTTGTGTGGGAAAACTAAATATCCTACTGATTTTCTTGTTCTTGGTTCCCCACAAGATAGTTTTTGTCCCATTATATTTGGTAGACCCTTCCTAAATACTGTTAATGCTACCATAGATTGCAAAAGAGATGTTGTTACTATCGGTTTAGATGATATGACTCATGAATTTAATTTTTCTGAATTCAGTAGACAACACCGTGAAGAAGAATTACCTAGTAAGGATGAAATTATTGGTCTTGCTTCTATTGCCGTACCTCCTAGTGATCCTTTAGAACAATACTTGCTAGACCATGAAAATGATATGTTTATGAATGAAAGAAGGGAATTAGATGAAGTATTCTTTAAACAGGAACCTATTCTGAAAAACAATTTACCTGTTGAAATCCTAGGGGATCCTCCTCCACCAAAGGGTGATCCCGTGTTTGAGCTTAAACCGCTACCTGATACTCTTAAATATGCTTATCTTGATGAGAAAAAGATATATCATGTTATTATTAGTACTAACCTTTCAGAACATGAAGAAGAGAGATTATTGAAAACTCTGAAGAAGCACCGTGCTGCTATTGGGTATACTCTTGATGATCTTAAGGGCATTAGTCCCACTCTATGTCAACATAAAATTAATTTGGAAGAAGATGATAAACCAGTTTGTGATCATCAACGCCGGCTGAATCCTGAAATGAAAGAAGTGGTAAGAAAGGAGATACTAAAGCTCCTTGAGGCAGGTATAATTTATCCCGTTGCTAATAGTCACTGGGTAAGCCCTGTCCATTGTGTCCCTAAGAAGGGAGGTATTACTGTTGTTCCTAATGATAAAGATGAATTGATTCCTCAAAGAATTATTACAGGTTATAGGATGGTAATTGATTTCCGCAAATTAAATAAGGCTACTAAAAAAGATCATTACCCCTTACCTTTTATCGATCAAATGCTAGAAAGATTGTCCAAACATACACATTTTTGCTTTCTAGATGGTTATTCTGGTTTTCTCTCAAATACCTGTGTCAGCCAAAGATCAATCAAAGACTACTTTTACATGCCCTTTTGGTACTTTTGCTTATAGACGTATGCCTTTTGGTTTATGTAATGCACCTGCTACCTTTCAAACATGCATGATGGCTATATTCTCTGATTTTTGTGAAAAGATTTGTGAGGTTTTCATGGACGACTTTTCCGTCTATGGATCTTCTTTTGATGATTGTTTGAGCAACCTTGATAGAGTTTTGCCGAGATGTGAAGAAACTAATCTTGTCTTGAATTGGGAAAAGTTCCACTTTATGGTTAATGAAGGTATTGTCTTGGGGCATAAAGTTTCTGAAAGAGGTATTGAAGTTGATAAAGCCAAGGTTGATGCTATTGAAAAGATGCCATGTCCCAAGGACATCAAAGGTATAAGAAGTTTCCTTGGTCATGTCGGTTTTTATAGGAGGTACATTAAGGACTTCTCAAAAATTTCTCGGCCTCTGACAAATTTATTACAAAAAGATATACCATTTGTCTTTGATGATGACTGTGTAGAAGCATTTGAAATACTTAAGAAAGCATTGATCTCTGCACCTATTGTTCAGCCACCTGATTGGAATTTACCCTCTGAAATTATGTGTGATGCTAGTGATTATGCTGTAGGTGCTGTTCTAGGACAAAGAGTTGATAAGAAACTAAATGTTATTCAATATGCTAGTAAAACTCTAGACAATGCTCAAGGAAATTATGATACTATTGAAAAAGAATTCTTAGCAGTTGTATTTGCTTGTGATAAGTTTAGACCTTATATTGTCGATTCTAAAGTAACTATTCACACTCATCATGCTGCTATTAAATATCTTATGGAAAAGAAAGATGCTAAACCTAGACTTATTAGATGGGTTCTCTTGCTACAAGAATTTGATTTGCATATTGTTGATAGAAAAGGAGCTGAGAACCCTGTTGCAGACAACTTGTCTAGGTTAGAAAATGTGCTTGATGACCCACTACCTATTGATGATAGCCTTCCTGATGAGCAATTAAATGTCATAAATGCTTCTCATACTGCTCCATGGTATGCTAATTACATTGTTGCTAAGTTTATACCACCTAGTTTCACATACCAGCAAAAGAAAAAGTTCTTCTATGATTTGAGGCATTACTTTTGGGATGACCCACATCTTTATAAAGAAGGAGTCGATGGTGTTATTAGACATTGTGTACCTGAGCTTGAAGAGGAACAGATCCTACACAAGTGTCACTCCGAAGCTTATGGAGGACACCATGCTGGAGATAGAACTGCACATAAGGTATTGCAATCTGGTTTTTATTGGCCTACTCTCTTCAAGGATGCCCGTAAGTTTGCCTTATCTTGTGATGAATGTCAAAGAATTGGTAATATTAGTAGACGTCAAGAAATGCCTATGAATTATTCACTTGTTATTGAACCATTTGATGTTTGGGGCTTTGACTATATGGGACCTTTTCCTTCCTCTAATGGTTATACACATATTTTAGTTGTTGTTGATTACGTTACTAAGTGGGTAGAAGCTATTCCAACTAGTAGTGCTGATCATAACACTTCTATTAAAATGCTTAAAGAAGTTATTTTTCCAAGATTTGGAGTCCCTAGATATTTAATGATTGATGGTGGTTCACATTTTTATTCATGGTGCTTTCCGTAAAATGCTTGCTAAATATGATGTTAATCATAGAATTGCATCTCCTTATCACCCTCAGTCTAGTGGTCAAGTAGAATTGAGTAATAGAGAACTCAAATTAATTTTGCAAAAGACTGTTAATAGGTCTAGAAAGAATTGGTCCAAGAAACTTGATGATGCATTATGGGCCTATAGAACTGCATATAAAAATCCTATGCGTATGTCTCCGTATAAAATGGTCTATGGAAAAGCATGTCACTTACCTCTTGAACTAGAACACAAGGCATATTGGGCTATTAAAGAACTTAATTATGATTTTAAACTTGCCGGTGAGAAGAGGTTATTTGATATTAGCTCACTTGATGAATGGAGAACCCAAGCCTACGAAAATGCCAAGTTGTTTAAGGAAAAAGTTAAAAGATGGCATGATAAAAGGATACAAAAGCGTGAGTTTAATGTAGGTGATTATGTATTGCTATACAACTCTTGTTTAATATTTTTTTCCGGAAAACTTCTCTCTAAATGGGAAGGTCCTTACGTTATCGAGGAGGTCTATCGTTCCGGTGCTATAAAAAATCAACAACTTTGAAGGCACAAATCCGAAGGTGGTGAACGGTCAAAGAATCAAACACTATATCTCAGGTAATCCCATAAATGTTGAAACCAATGTTATTGAAACCGTAACCCCGGAGGAATAGATAAGGGACACTTTCTGGAACGTTTCAGACTCCGAAAAGGAATAGGTATGTGGTACGGTAAGTAAACCGACTCCAAAACAGTTTTTAAGGCAATATTTCTCCATTTTGGAATATTTAGAAAAATAGAAAAATAAGCAGCAGTCCGGGAAGGACACGAGAGCTCCACGAGGGTGGAGGGCGCGCCCTACCCTACTGGGCGCGCCCCCCTACCTCGTGGGCACCTCATGTGCTCTCTGGACTCCGTTTTCGTACATGATACGTATTTTGGTCGGTAAAAATTCATTATATAATCTCCCGGGGGTTTTGACTCCCGTATCACACAAAAAATCCCTTGTCTTCGTTTTGAGCTGTCCTGCTGCAGACAGAGCAACATGTTGTCCCAGGATTCGGAAGGAGAAAGCTATGTGGCTGATTACCTTGCAGATCCTAAGGTCTATGGGGATGTGGAGCATTGTGGTTGGACTACGGAAGAAGAAGAAGACTATGAGCCCAAGGGAAAGCAGGAGACGAGCTCAGATGAAGATGAAGTCCCACTAGCTCAACCTGGGGACATGCATGTGGAGTTCAAAAAGTTAAGCCTCCCTGATAGGGTGAAGAAACCTAAGATCGAGTTTATCCCTTTTTGCCTCTTGCAGGAGAACAAGCAGGAACTATGCAAAAAGATACTGAGCTTGGAGCAGGAGATCGAGGACCTAAGGGACCAAAATTCTGTCCTCAAGCGCAAATTAAGGAAGAAGCCTATGCCATCAACAAAATCACCACCGTCTCCACCAACAAAGAAGAATTGAGTATCTGGTATGGGCACTCCACTTGGCAACTGCCAAGCTTGGGGGAGTGCCCCGGTATCGTATCACCATCACTTTTATCTTTACCATTTTTCTTAGTTCAATCCTTTTGATAATATCTTGATCTAGTAGAATAAAAGTTCTTAGTATGATCTAGTTGTGAGTTTTGCTTTATTATCCATCTATGTAATCGAGTCCGTGAGCTATATAATAAAGATTAGTGTTGAGTCAAGGGCTTGATTATTTTGCCATGATCCTAAGTGAATAAAAGAAAAGAGAAAGAAACAAAAAGAAACAAAGAGATTATATGAGTCTTATGGAGAGTAATGAGCTCACATAGAAAGAGTATGATGAATAAAAGTTGTTGAGAGTTGACAAACACAGTTTTGGTCATCGTTGCAATTAATAGGAAGTAATAAAGAAAGAGAGGTCTTCACATATAAATATACTATATTGGACATATTTTAAGATTGTGAGCACTCATTAAAATATGACATGCTAAAGAGTTGACATTGGACAAGGAAGACAACATAATGGGTTATGTTTTCTTACATCTGAGATAAATTATATTGTCTTGGATTTTCCAACATGATGAGCTTGCCTTTCCTCCTCATGCTAGCCAAATTCATTGCACCAAGTAGGGATACTACTTGTGCTTCCAAATACCCTTAAACCAGTCTTGCCATAAGAGTCCACCATATCTACCTATGAATTGAGCAAGATCCATCAAGTAAGTTGTCATCAGTGCAAGCAATAAAAATTGCTCTCTAAATATGTATGATTGATTGGTGTGGAGGAAATAAGCTTTATACGAGTGTGTGATATGGAAGTAATAAAAGCGACAGACTACATAATAAAGGTCCATATCACAAGTGGCAATATAAAGTGACGTTCTTTCACATTAAGATTTTGTGCATCCAACCATAAAAGCGCATGACAACCTCTGCTTCCCTCTGCGAAGGGCCTATCTTTTACTTTTATCTCCTACATTGCATAAGAGTCATGGTGATCTTCACCCTTCCTTTTTACATTTTATCCTTTGGCAAGCACAATATGTTGGAAAGATCCTGGTATATATGGCTAATTGGATGTGAGTTTTCATGAACTATTACTGTTGACATTACCCTTGAGGTAAAACGTTGGGAGGGAAAACTATAAGCCCCTATCTTTCTCTGTGTTCGATTAAAACTCCATACCCATAAGTATTGCGTGAGTGTCAGCAATTGTAAGATTATATGATATTTGAGTATGTGGACTTGCTGAAAAGCTCTTATACATTGACTCTTTCCTATGTTATGATAAATTGCAATTGCTTCAATGACTGAGATTGTAGTTTGTTAGTTTTCAATGAAGTTTATGATTCATACTTGATATTGTGATTGAATTATTACTCTAGCACTAGAGATTATATGACAAGAATTATATAGGTTGTTGTTCTAAGAATGATCATGATGCCCTCATGTCCGTATTTTACTTTTATCGACACCTCTATCTCCAAACATGTGGACATAATTTTTTATTTCGGCTTTTCGCTTGAAGACAAGCGAAGTCTAAGCGTGGGGGAGTTGATACGTCCACTTGCATCATGCTTTTATATCGATATTTATTGCATTATGGGCTATTAATACATCACAATACTTATGCCTATTCTCTCTTATTTTACAAGGTTTACATAAAGAGGGAGAATGCCGGCAGCTGGGATTCTGGGCTGGAAAGGGAGCAAATATTAGAGACCTATTCTGCACAACTCCAAAAGTCCTGAAACTTCACGGAAGATGTTTTCCAAATATATAAAAAATACTGAGAGCAAGAACCTCACCAGGGGGGCCACACCCTGCCCACGAGGGTGGGGGCGCGCCCTACCCCCCAGGGCGCGCCCCCCTACCTCGTGGGCCCCCTGGTGGCCCTAAGGTGGCCATCTTCTGCTATATGGAGTCTTTCGATGGGAAAAAAATCATAAGCCATCTTCTCGGACGAAACAACGCCACCACGAGGCGGAACCTTGGTGGAACCAATCTAGGGCTCTGGCGGAGCTGTTCTGCTGGGGAAACTTCCCTCCTGGAGGGGGAAATCATCGCCATCGTCATCACCAACGCTCCTCTCATCGGGAGAGGGAAATCTCCATCAACATCTTCATCAGCACCATCTCATCTCAAAACCCTAGTTCATCTCTTGTATCCAATTCTTGTCTCCAAGTCCAGGATTGGTGCTAGTAGGTTGCTAGTAGTGTTAATTACTTCTTGTAGTTGATGTTAGTTGGTTTATTTGGTGGAAGATCATATGTTCAGATCCTATATGCATATCAATACCCCTCTGATTATGAACATGTTTATGCTTTGTGAGTAGTTACTTTTGTTCCTGAGGACATGGGGGGAAGTCTTGCTATTAGTAGTCATGTGAATTTGGTATTCGTTCGATATTTTGATCAGATGTATGGTGTCTCTCCTCTAGTGGTGTTATGTGAACGTCGACTACATGACACTTCACCATTATTTGGGCCTAGAGGAAGGCATTGGGAAGTAATAAGTAGATGATGGGTTGCTAGAGTGACAGAAGCTCAAACCCTAGTTTATGCGTTGCTTCGTAAGGGGCTGATTTGGATCCATATGTTTCATGCTATGGTTAGGTTTACCTTAATACTTTTGTTGTATTTGCGGATGCTTGCAATAGAGGTTAATCATAAGTGGGATGCTTGTCCAAGTAAGGACATCACCCAAGCACCGGTCCACCCACATACCAAATTATCAAAGTACCGAACGCGAATCATATGAACGTGATGAAAACTAGCTTGACGATATTCCCATGTGTCCTCGGGAGCGCTTTACATCATATAAGAGTTTGTCCAAGCTTGTCCTTTGCTACAAAAAGGATTGGTCCACCTTGCTGCACCTTATTTACTTTTGTTACTTGTTGCTCGTTACAAATTATCTTATCACAAAACTATCTGTTACCACTTATTTCAGTACTTGCAGAGAATACCTTGCTGGAAACCGCTTATCATTTCCTTCTGCTCCTCGTTCGGTTCGACACTCTTACTTATCGAAAGTACTATGATAGATCCCCTATACTTGTGGGTCATCACCCGCCGAGACCGGCGTGAATCTCGGCCAAGAGCTGCCTCCCCTCCTCCTCGGAGATGCATCTTTGAAGGACTCCGGTAGCGCTTTTCTTATAGAGCTCTCCGTCATGAACCTTGTAGGCCATCGAACCCCGGACGATGCGGCGGGCCTCATTCTGATCCTCAGGAAGTTCCTTCCTATTAAGGTAGGCCAAGAAGGGTTTGGTCCATGGGGCAATGACTGCCATAATGAGATGGGCCGACGGTATTATTTCGGTGGCTGAGCCTCCGATGATATCGGTGTGTTCGGAATCTGGGGTTGTGTTCGAATCTGGACTAGTGTTGCCGCTTTCCCCTTGCCACACCACGGATGGCTTAAAAATCCTTTCTAGAAAGATATTAGGTGGGACGGGTTCGCGCTTGGCGCCGATACGAGCAAGAACGTCCGCCGCTTGATTACTTTCTCGAGCCACATGATGGAACTTGAGCCCCTCGAACCGAGCTGACATTTTTAGGACAGCATTACAATAAGCTGCCATATTTGGATCTTTGGCATCAAAGTCTCCATTTATTTGAGATATTGCAAGGTTTGAGTCCCCGCGCACTTCCATGCGCTATATGCCCATGGAGACAGCCATCCGGAGACCATGCAATAAGGCCTCGTATTCGGCTGCGTTGTTGGAGTCTATATATAGTATTTGGAGTACGTACTGAACAACGTCTCCAGTGGGGATGTTAAAACGACGCCCGCTCCTAGCCCTGCCAGCATTTTGGAGCCATCGAAATACATAACCCAATTGGAATATGTGACGTACTCTTTAGGGAGTTCGGCCTCTGTCCATTCGGCGACAAAGTCAGCCAGTACTTGAGATTTAATAGCTCGACATGGTTTGTATGTAATATCAAATGGAAGGAGCTCAATGGCCCATTTGGCAATCCGGCCCGTGGCATCGCGCTTGTTTATTATGTCGTTGAGTGGTACTTCGGAAGCCACCGTGATCGAACACTCCTGGAAGTAGTGTCGTAGCTTTCAGGATGCCATGGAGACCGCGTATGCTATATTTTGATAATGGGGGTACCGGGATTTGCATGGTTGAAGGATAGTGGATACATAGTATACTGGCTTACTGGCTTCTGAAGCGGGAATTTATGTCCGTCCTGTTCTCGTTCAGCGACGAGCACAGCGCTCACCACTTCATGTGTTGCTGATATGTATAGCAACATGGGTTCGACGACGTTTGGCGCGGCCAGGATTGAGTTGCTCACTAAAAGGGTTTTTATTTCTTCCAGTCCGGCAGTTGCCGCGTCCGTCCACTCAAAGTGATCGGTTCGTCGAAGAAGGCGATAGAGTGGCAGTGCCTTTTCTCCCAATCTGGAGATAAAGCGGCTTAAAGCTGCCACGCAACCCGCGCGTTTTTGGACTTGCTTAAGGTCTGTTGGCATAGCCAATTGTGACAAAGCTCAGATTTTCGCTGGATTTGCTTCAGTTCCTCTATTGGAAATGATGAAGCCCAGCAGCTTTCCTGCAGGGACGCCAAAAACACACTTTTCCGGATTGAGCTTAATGTCATATGCGCGGAGGTTGTCAAATGTGAGACTTAGGTTGTCTATTAGTGTTTCGACGTGCCTTGTCTTGATTATAACGTCGTCCACATAGGCTTCAACTGTCCTTCTGATCTGTTTCTCCAGGCATGTTTGGATCATGAGTTGGTAGGTGGCACTGGCGTTCTTCAGCCCGACGGGCATGGTGTTGAAACAGAATGGCCCATATAGGGTGATGAATGTTGTTGCAGCTTGATCGGACTCCTTCATTTTGATTTGATGGTATCCGGAATATGCGTCGAGGAAACACAATGAGTGGTGTCCTGCGGTAGCATCAATGATTTGATCGATGCGGGGTAGGGGGAAGGGATCCTTAGGGCAAGCCTTATTGAGGTCTTTAAAATCGACACACAGGCGACATGATTTATCCTTCTTTGGTACCATTGCTAGGTTTGCCAGCCAGTCCGGATGTTTTATTTCTCTAATGAATCCGGCCTCGATTAGCTTGGCTAAATCCTCTCCCATGGCTTGGCGTTTGGGTTCGGAAAAGCGCTGCAGTGTTTGTTTGACCAATTTGTATCCATTTAATATGTTGAGGTTGTGTTCGGCCAGCTCGCGTGGGATTCCTGGCATGTCAGAAGGGTGCCAGGCGAATATATCCCAATTTTCGCGAAGAAAATCCCGTAGCGCGGCGTCGACCGTTGGGTCTAGCTATGCCCCAATAGATGATGTCTTCTTGGGGTCCATTGGATGGACCTGGAAATTGACTATTTCTTCCGCTGGCTTGAAGGAGGTGGATTTGGGGTGTTTTTCTAAGATTACATCGTCTCTGTCCACCGTGGAGCGCAGTGCGGTTAATTCTTCGGCCGCGAGGGCTTCAGATAATGCCTCAAGGGCCAGGGATGCGGTTTTATTTTTGGCGCAGAGTGCTACGTCCGGAACACTGGCGAGAGTGATTATGCCGTTGGGCCCGGGTATCTTAAGCTTCATGTACCCGTAATGAGGTATAGCTTGCAAGCGTGTAAATGCCTCTCGCCCTAAGAGGGTGTGATATCCGTTGTTGAAAGGGGCCACTTGGAAGGTTATTTCTTCTGACCGGTAATTCTCTGGCGTGTCGAATACCACGTCGAGTGTTATTTTTCCCGCACACCGTGCCTCCCGACTGGGAATGATTCCTCAGAAGGTCGTGCTGCTTTGCTTGATGCGGCTCATGTCTATTTCCATTTTGTGGAGTGTATCTTCATAGATGAGGTTTAGTCCGCTGCCGCCGTCCATGAGAACCTTGGTGATCCGAAAGCCGTCCACGATTGGACTGAGGACCAAGGCGGCTGGTGCTCGGACTGTCCTGTATTTTGGTTCGTCACCGGCATTGAAAGTTATTGTCGTGTCGTTCCAAGGCTTTATTGCTGCTATTTGACAGACTTCGGCGAGTTCGCGGAGCACCCTTTTGCACTTATTGTTTGAGGCGAATGTCTTGAAGACAGTCCATGCTTTGGGGTCATCGTCTTCCAAGGGGTGTTGTTCTGGGGTATTCTTGGTGAGGATATCCTCGCCGCTCTTGGCCACTTGCCGGAGTATCCAACATGCTCTAAGGCTATGTGTTGGTATGTTATCCGGTGTTGCGTGTATTTTGCATGGCCCATCGAGCCATCCTTCCAGAACGGTTCCTCTCCTCGTACTGGACTTATATTTATTTACTATTGGACCAGGCGTGTTACAAGGGTGCGCCCATTTCGCCTGAATGAGGGATTGAGTGGGGACCGATGGTTCCCAACGGACTGCTTGAGTTTTCCAGGCGCTTTCCATTGTGTTGTACTTCTGTACGATAGTTGCCAAGTCAGCGAATTATAGTATGCGATAGCGGTTGATGGCGTTGAGGATTACTTCGTCCATGCAATTGTTGCGGAACGCTGAGATCGCTTCCTCGTCACGACAATCTTTCATCTTGTCTTTGACAAGAAGGAATCTGGCCCAGAAGTGGTGGACTGTTTCCTGATACTGC
Source organism: Triticum urartu (assembly GCF_056163025.1). Taxonomy (NCBI): domain Eukaryota; kingdom Viridiplantae; phylum Streptophyta; class Magnoliopsida; order Poales; family Poaceae; genus Triticum; species Triticum urartu. Next base: position 346,005,777 of record NC_141873.1, on the reverse strand, counting down.
TATTGTATGCTCATGAGAGTGCTTATATTTGGGTGGGTAGGTAGTTTTAAATTTGAACCCTGGCCCAATTTTGGATCCGGAGTCTGAAGGACTTCTAGACTTAACAGATCGGGCTCTGGGATATCCACTGATTTCTTAGGCATGTCGTCCGATTCTATGTTCGGAGGGCAGGATGCATCTCCTCGCAGGTGGGTGTCCGGCTCTTCAAAGCCGGAGATCCGGACATAGTCCATCCTTAGTATGGATGAAGAGTTGTCGTCTCGCTCCTCGACTATCGCTATCTAGTGGGTGATCGGTGGAGATTTGATTTCTCTCTGATCGGGTTTAAGCCCAATTTGATCGTAGTCTGTGGCGACCCCCAGGGCGGCAATGCGATCTAGGAGCTCGTTTAAAGATGCAAGTTCCGCTAGATCCATCTGCTTGGAGTGTTCGGAGTCGATACGAAGGGGATTTTCGATGACCCTGGAGGTCATCATCGGTTTAACAACCGAACGGGCGGTCATGGTAAAGCCGCCCAGCCGGAGGGTTTGGCCTGGGGCCAGTGCTCCTCCGGCGGTGATATTGTCCTTGAGAACAAGGCGAGCCATCGATCCTGTCGTCGACGTCACAGTGGAACTCTCAATGAAGGCACCAATGTCGGTGTCAAAACCGGTGGATCTCGGGTAGGGGGTCCTGAACTGTGCGTCTAGGATCGATGGTAACAGGAGATGTGGGACACAATGTTTTACCCAGGTTGGGTCCCTCTCTATGGAGGTAATACCCTACATCCTGCTTGATTGATCTTGATGAATATGAGTATTACAAGAGTTGATCTACCACGAGATCGTAATGGCTAAACCATAAGAGTCTAACCTGGCTATGATTATTCGAGGTATCTACGGACCTAGCCCTCCGGTTTATATAAGCACGGGAGGGATCTAGGGTTACACAAGGTCGGTTACAGAGAAAGGAATATTCATATTTGGTCGCCAAGCTTGCCTCCCACGCCAAGGAGAGTCCCATCCGGACACGGGTAGAGTCTTCGGTCTTCGTATCTTCACAGCCCATCAGTCCGGCCCATATCCAATAGGTCGGATGCCCGAGGACCCCTTAGTCCAGGACTCCCTTAGCTACCGCTACCTTTACGTCGCCATCTACAAGCTCACCAAATGGGCAGAGGTGGAAGCCGTCTGCACCATCCCAGCCAGACCTTCAAGAAGACGCTTTAAGCCCGTGACAGGGGTTGGCACGACGAGCTCCAGTCTGTGCTGTGGTCCATCCACACCACCGCCACCAAGCCAACAGGAGAGACCCCATTCTTCCTCGTCTACGGAGCAGAAGCGGTTCTCCCTCACGAGGTCAGGCATCGCTCCGCACAGGTCCTGACGTTTGATGAGACGCAACAGGACGCCATGCGGGGATGGACCTTGTGCAGGGGGAGGAACGCCGCCGTGAAGCCTCGCTCCGAGCGGCAAGATACCAGCAGGCGTAGTGACGGTACCACTGTCGCAGCGTCCGCTCCAGGACACTCGAGGTGGACGATCTCGTCCTGAGGCGGGTGCTCTCCAGGGAAGGGCTGCATAAGCTCTCACCCACGTGGGAGGGCCCGTTTAGGATTGCCTGCGTCTCCAGGCCTGGCATCGCACGCCTGAAGACGCAGGACGGGATCCCCATCCAGAACGCCTGGAATATCCAGCACCTCCGGAAGTTCTACCAATGAAGCAAGGCCCCGTGCCTGTGAAGGTCTCCGCTCGTGACACTCCCATGTAATAATGAGTGGGGTTCTACACGCCCCGGAGTCTCCGGAGTGCCGCCCTCGGGCCTCGAGGGCTCCGTCCCACGTCCTAGTGGCAGCACTTAGCTCCGCGCTGGTGAGAAGACTAGACTAGGTGCTGGACGTGGCTGTTCATTTGCTTTCTATAGTTGGCTTGCCCCTTTTCCTTAAATGAAATTTGGAGTTCTGGCGTTTCTTGATGGTTTGGTTGAACCCCCTGTTCTTTCTGATTCTTCCCTCGATTCTTTGTTTTTTGCCAGGGAGGGCAGCAATTGTCCGACGCTCTCCCTCGCACACCTCGCGAGGGGGGCTGGACAGGTAGTATGCGCATGCGCACTCCCCTGGTCTCCGCGAGGCATCCTCGTCTGAGCTCGTGATCGTCGCGTCCCCTTTTAGTCCGTGACCCACGGGTACCGGGACGCGGTGCGTTTGGCCATAACCAAACCATACCTGAGGCCTCGTGCAAGAAGGGTTAAGGATTTCTTAATGAATTTTTGTAGCTTCGCGATGTCCCCGAATCAACAGCAGGAAGCCCCACCAGGTGCCCAGAGACGTGCGCCATCATGAGCTCAAAGCTACCCCGGATGCATCGAGCTAAGTTACCCCTCTACACCCGTATAGGGCATAGATCTCACAACACAACCCGGAAGCAATAAACACACCACAAAAGCAACGAAAGCACCATGGTTCATTACACACACCCGCAAGGCTCCATACTCATTTCTCACAACGCAGGAGGAAAGGGAAGGAAAGGACAAGCAAAAGCGGCTCCTGCGACGCAGCTGCTCACGATAATCGGCCCCCGAATTCAGACGGAGCCCTCCTCATGCTTCACTGGGGTGCGACGACGGGATACCCGCCACCGTCCTTGAAGCGTGCCCGATGGCTGGTTGTAGCCGCCACTGATGGAGCTCTCACCAGAGGAGTAGCTGCCGTAGCTGGGTGAACCGCGGCCGCTACCGAGGGCTAGTTCACCCTCGTGCTCATCACGGCCATCGCCAAGGCCGAGCGGCTCGCCATCATCGTCGTCTTCAGGGCAGCATCCGGCACGGCGGCCGTCTTCCCTGAACACCCTCACGAAGAGGGTCGCTGCCCCATCGAACTTGAAGTGGAGGGTGCACCGCCTGCCCTGGCCACGCGCGTGGGCGAACGTCTACTAGCCGCGGACTAGGGATACGTCGCCCGCAGCAGAGATCTCCACCGCAACCCAGAAAGCCTAGATGCAGCAGCCGTTGACCTGCAGCCAGAGGCCGCCAGGACCTGGGGCCGGCAGTATGCCGGCGAAAGAGCGCGGAAGTTGGAGCCAAGTGCCGACCAAGTTCTCCGACCACACGACAAACTCTGGCAGCACCTCCACCGAGTGGAAGCGGGGCCGGGGAGGCCGAGCGACCATGGCGCGCCTCCCCTCATTGAGGGGCTACCTCGACCTAGGCAGCTCCCGCCGCACGAAGAAGCATCGTCGCGGCCATCAAGGACGGCACCGGACCCCGAGGGAGTTTGCCCGCGCCCACGAGGGACCGCAGCGGACGTTGCGGCATGCTTGTGCGGGCGACTGCGCCCCCTCTTAGGCGGTGGCGAGCCAGGCCCCTCCTGGCAAGCTTTCCCCTTCTCGGCAGCCGAATACCTCTTCACTGGGGCCATGGGTGTCGCGGCAAAGAAGAAGAAGCGGGCGGAATGGAGGAAGATATGAGCAACGGGGTCCTGCTCCTCCCCTCATTTATAGCTAAGGGGAGGCCAACCTCCATGATCTAAGGTAATGATGACCTTTTTCTGGATGCAACAGGGACTCGTCAAGTCAGGCAGTTGTCGAGGCAGCATGGGGAAGCGGAGACGCCCACATCCTGTCAATCGCCACGCGTTAATCAAGGCCGCAGGCTGTTGGGGCCTATGGCGCTCCGCACTTGACCCTACGCTACGCCTCGAAGCCAAGTCCAAGCGCGCCTTGGGCTCGGGGGCTACTATCGGCGTTCTGGGAACGGGGGTCCCCAGACTTGCCTGCCCGTGGCCCACGGCGTGGCTCCACTAATGGCCTGGTACGGCCCATCTTCATCAGCAAACACTCAAGACCCTCGTGAGGGTCCAAGCCTCGCGATGCAGACGACACAAGACCTCCTCAGGGGCAACCTCACTAGGCTGGCTCACGAGGAGCGAAGAGATCAAGGCAAGGGGCACCTCGCGAGGTTCCCATGACGTCAGCCTTGATGACCAAGGCCAGGCGGGCGCCAGCGGGCGCAGAGTACCAGTTGCCTCTTTGGTGCTAAAGAGGCAGGTGCAGGTGAGGAGTCCCGAGGCATCAGGCAAAGGTTTCCATATCAGTGCAACGAGACCAGGACCAGCAGGACGGCAGGACGGAGGTCATCGCGGAGCCCATGACGGCGTCACCACCAGAGCCTTTGGCAGGCGAAGACCACCTTTTGTCAGGATAGCTTGTACTAGATGTCCCCCTTCAACTCGGCCGTTGTGGGATCCCTTCCCGCCTAAACATTTGGGAAGAGGACCAGGGCCTCTATAAATAGGACCAGTCACCACCATAGGTGAGGACGGATCATTCAGATCATCCCCAACAACACAAGCTCATCGAGCTCGAGAACACATCTCCTCAGGAGGTTGTTCTCCCCTTGTACTTGTTCACCCCCAGCCTACAAGGCAATCCACCTCACCACACTAGAGTAGGGTATTACACCACATCGGTGGCCCGAACCAGTATAAACTCTTGTGTCCCTTGTTCTGTGGGTTAGGCGATCTAGGCCTTGAGATCATGGTGAGAGTGTGAGCTAGGGGAGAGAGATCTTTGTGTGCACCCCAGAGTTCGAACCTCAAGGATTCGCCAGAACCCGTAATCCGACAGCCGCCGCCCCCCTCCTCTCTTAAATACCCCCAACCGCTCTCTCACCCCGCCCCGCCGCCGCCGCAAGCAGCCACCAGCTGCCACTCCGCCGACGTCGCCGCCAGCCACCGCCGCTGCCGCCTTGCCTCGCCGCTGGAGCGAGAGCCGCCAGATCTCGCCGCCGCCCGCCGGATCCCGTCGTCGGTTTTCTTCGGTTAAACGGTATAAAAAACTATTCGGTTTTCCCGGTTTATTTTTTTAGATCGGTTTAGTTTATATCGGTTTTTCGCTTTTGTTTTAGTCTAATTAGTAAACATTCACTGGTTAGATTGTTTTAACGAACGGTTTTAGTTTGTTAGACTCTGTTAGCGAACGTTCATTCGTTCGATTTTCTTTTTAGTTTTCGGCTAGGGACCAACCCGTAATAACTTTTATCGCAGATTAGTCCCTGAACTTCAAACCTCCGCTACTTTTTGCTCATTTGTCCAAATCTAGTGAAACCAACGCCAAAATCTTCGTCTTGTTCCCCTCTTTCCAGATAATCAACTTGAACATGATTTTGAAAATTCAAAATTTGGTTTCAAGAAGATTGGATTTTTATCTTCTTTTGATCGTAGTTTGAGTTTCGTAGCTCCGATTCGATTGAATCTTTTTGCAAATCGAATCTCTTCGCTTAAACTTTCAGTTTGGATCTTTTCTTTTGGGTTTTAGCGTTGCATCTTATGCTTGAGTGCTTATGTATGCTATTGTTTGTTCATGATAGAGTTTCCAGAGTGCGAGGCTTGCTACTACGAATCACTAGGGTTTTCCGATCGTCAGCAAGGCAAGTAACACTTTGATCATATCCCTTATTACCTAGTTTTTATGCATTAGTTTCAACCCTCCAACATTGCATGAGTAGGATTTGACAACATGTGGGTAATTGTGAAGTAGTTGATGAGGTAGGAACCTATTGACTTTTATTTAAACCCTAGGAGTTCTTCGTTATGCTTATACTGCTATGCTATGCTCGTAGACGTGGTTTGGTTTCGAGTGATCCATGACAGATGTGAGAGTTATTATTAATTGATGGTTAAACTTAAGGTGGCTACTTTAATACACATCTGGGTGGATTGGTTGTGGGCACCTGGAGCAATCGAGTGTTGTCCTAGGATATCCTGGAGAACCCGTGTGATCATCCTATGGTTTGCCACCCAGGCTCAAAGGGATCATAAGATTATTCATGCTAGAAACTTCCGTGTGCAGCCACAATCCATTATAGGCTCTGGCATAGTTGAGTAAGTTGTGTGACCTCTTTCAGTGGTAGGCTAGCAGATGTAGGGGATGTAGGTGGGACTGTCTACCCAGAGTAAAGTGTTAATGCTTCTGAAAGACTGTGTCTCGGCCATCCGTTTCTCAAACATCATGTAGTGCGAGAAAATCCAATGGAGGAGATCGAGTCTTGTGGGGAAAAGTGCGCAAACCTCTGCAGAGTGTATAAACTAATCATGGTTATCCGTGTCCCCGGTTATGGACATCTTGAGTATCTCGTACTTGAATTATTGGTTTGATCTCATCACTTTACTTAATTAACTTGTTGGGTCATAATGATTATTTTGGTATTGAGTTGGAGGAACCTTCTCAATAATTTTCAACCAACTTGGTAGTTAAATAAAATATATTCCTTTGTTGTAGGGAAAAAATAGCTTTATGCAAATGATAATCGTAGAGCCTCCACCAGCCATATATGCATGTAGTGATAGTTGTTATTTGTTCATTTCTCTATAGTGTTATCTTGCCAGCATATTCCATGTGCTAACCTACACAGGCTGGGTCGTTGTCATGCACTCAGTTTTGCCGTGGAGTTGGATGGACTCTTCTACCTTCGAAGCTTCCGCTGTTATCGTATTTAGATGGCCTTCAGCCATATTATTGTAATAAGTTCTCTTTTGAGACATTCGATGTAATAAGTGTGTGATTGAACTCTGTTATAAATCCTCGAGTACTGTGCATGTCAGCAATACCGATCCAGGGATGAAACTTAAGCATAGAGACTTGATCGTCTGAGGTCGGGTCGCTACAAGATGGTATCAGAGCACACGCTGAATGTAGGACGCGACCACTAGGACAAGCCACGGGATACTCTTCTCTACTCATTTCTGACTTCTCTCCATTTTCTACTCTATAGATGGTGGACCCAAGGAACAAGTTCACTCAACCGGATGACGACACACCTTTTGGACGACACTTGAAGGAAGTCACTAGGTACCTGAGCATCGGAATACCAAGCTTCATCGGGACCTACACTGCCACTCTACCTGAAGAAGAGCGCTGGACGATTCGGGTACATGTTCCAGGAAGGACATTCATGCCAGTTACTGAGCCCATAGAGTTTTCCTTTGATGCACCAACCTGGAGTCTAGGAAAGAGCATGGCCGCCCACATCGCCATCGGACGTATCGGCGAGGTATACAATAAGGAGCTTAAGGACACCATCTACCAGATATGTGGAAGCCGAGATGAGCAATGGAATATGATTTGCACCAGGAAGGATAGATCCATTGCAGCCTACACCCAGGAGTTAAATTAGCACATTCGTCGTCAGGAGAACCGGATGTGCGCTAGCATGATAGACATGAAGAAAGTGATGACCAGGAACATGCAGCTAGAAGAGGAACTCAAGTCTACACACGATGGATACGAAGAGGAAATTGCAATACTACTGAAGAAGAATGAAGACTTAGAGAAAAAGCTAGGAGTATTCATAGGAGATCCCGAACCTGAGGAGGACAACCATCCTAAAGACTACATCATAATCGACGACACCGACTCCGACCCCGATAGTGATGATGATTATGAAGACGAAGCTGGAGCAGATATCACGGAGTCTTCCACCGATCAAAATTTTTAGTCGGTCACCATCTTATCAGTAGTATTCTCCCATGTATATAGTAGTAGCCCGAGCTTTTTGTAACGGTAGCTTAGATCGATTGTATGATCTTGTTTGAATTGAGTGGTGTGTTATGAATGTGTTTGTCTCATGTGCATATGGGTAGTGAAATTCTCTTTAGACCTCACTCTATTCTGTTCTCAACCCTCTAAACCTATCAGATGCCTCCGAGACGTGACCCCGGATTTGTCTTCCCATCGGAGCTCACCCAGTTGATCCAACAGCAGAATGCCTTGATGCAGTTTTCTCTAGTAACAACAACAACAACAACAACAACAACAACAACAACAACAACAACAACAACCCACCGCCACCGCCACCAGTTGACAATTTAGCCCATTTTCTAAGGTTGAATCCGCCAGTGTTCTCTAGTAGCACCGAGCCGATTGTGGCTGATGATTGGCTCCGCATGATTGGAAGGGAGCTGACCACCGCAGGTTGCACAGATGTTGAGAAGGTGCGCTTTTCCGCACATCAACTGTATGGACCCGCAGCCTCATGGTGGGATAATTACACAACCACTTTCCCCATAGCCAATGTCACTTGGGATCAGTTTCAGCAAGCATTCCGCACTACACACGTCTCAACCGGAGCTATGAGCATGAAGAAGCGTGAATTTCACAAATTACGCCAGGGAAATCGTACCGTGGGGCAGTACGTGGATGAGTTCAGTAAGTTAGCCCACTATGCCCCAGATGATGTGGCCATAGATGCCGCGAAGCAGAACAAGTTTATGGAAGGGCTGAATGACAAGCTGAATATGCAGTTGATGGTGGCAACATTTGCCAACTACCAGGATTTGGTAGATAGGGCCCTAATGATTGAAGGCAAGCAACAACAGATAGAGAGCCGCAAAAGGAAGTATGGACAGGGGAAGTACAACTTTGGAGCTCAACAAAAGCCTCATTTTACCCCAAACTCGGGAGGACATACCCATCATAACCATGCAGGCCGCACTCATAATGGAGGGAGTTCACATAACCACAATGGCCCCAAGAATGGTAATGGGAATGGAGGAAACGACGATCAGAACTGTTTCAACCCCACTACACCCGCCAAGAAGGATCTAAGTCACATTACTTGTTTCAAGTGCGGGAAGACTGGACACTACGCCATCGAGTGTCCTAAAGCAAAGAATGGAAATGGCAATGGAAGCTCAGGGAAGAAGCCAAATCCCTTCACCAGAGGTCAGGTGAACCACATCAACGTGGAGGAAGTTGAAGAGCAGCCTGACGCAATGATTGGTAAGTTTTTGATTAAGTCATTTACTCCTCTCGTTCTTTTTGACACTGGTGCGTCGCATTCATACATATCAAGGGGATTTGTGGACAAGTTTAAGTTGCCAACCCTAGACCTTAGGTCACCCATGTTAGTAAGCTCACCAGGAGCAGAGTATATGGCCAGCCGATGGTGTGATCGATTACCATTAGCCATTGGTAGCCATGTTTTCCCCTCAGACCTAATAATTTTGGAGTCACGAGGATTGAATATAATACTAGGCATGGAATGGCTATCGAAGTATGGAGGGAACATCGACTGTGCAAGTAAGTCGATACTACTCACCACACCGGAGGGTAAAAGGATCAAGTATGTATCTAGGCATATGCCAAGGAGGACCCAAGTAAATTCCCTCTCTGGAGTTGTTTAGGAGGAAGTGTCAGTTGTGAAGGATTACCCTGATGTATTTCCAGAGGAATTACCAGGCATGCCACCAGATCGAGACATAGAATTTTTGATAGAGTTGTTGCCTGGCACCCGACCAATATCGAAGTGACCGTATCGGATGCCCACGAATGATCTGGAGGATATTAAGAAACCGATTAAGGAGTTATTGGAGAAAGGTTTTATTCGACCAAGTTCATCACCGTGGGGAGCCCCAGTGCTCTTAGTTGAGAAGAAGGATGGATCTTTGAGAATGGTTGTTGATTATCGTGCATTGAATGAGGTGACGATCAAGAACAAGTACCCACTACTGATGATCAATGATTTGTTCGACCAGCTGCAGGGAGCTAAAGTATTCTCCAAGATCAATCTTCGATTAGGATACCACCAGCTGAAGATCCGAGAACAGGATATACCCAAGACAGCCTTTACCACAAGGTATGGGCTATATGAGTACAAGGTCATGTCTTTTGGATTAACTAACGCCCCTGCCTATTTTATGAGTATGATGAATAAGGTGTTCATGGAGTTCTTGGATAAGTTTGTTGTGGTGTTCATTGATGACATATTGGTGTACTCTAAAAACGAATAAGAACACAAGGAACATTTGCGCTTAGCTCTTGAGAAGCTCATGGAACATTAGCTATACGCCAAGTTCAGCAAATGTGAATTTCGGTTGAAGGAAGTTGGATTTCTTGGACATGTTATATCAGGAGAAGGTATAGCAGTCGACCCTCCCAAGGTTCAGTCTGTCATTGAGTGTTTGGCACCCACCTCAGTTGGAGAGATCCATAGTTTTCTTGGACTCGCAGGATATTATAGGAGGTTCATTGAGAATTTTTCCAAGATTGCGAAGCCCATGACAGAGTTGTTGAAGAAGGACACCAAGTTCAAATGGACCGAGGAATGTGAGGACAGTATTCAGGAATTGAAGAAACATTTGGTTACATCCCCAGTGCTAATTCTTCTTGATATACACAAGGATTTCCAAGTTTATTGCGACGCTTCTTGCCTGGGACTTGGAGGTGTACTTATGCAGGACGGAAGAGTTGTTTCATATGCCTCACGTCAGCTTCGACCTCATGAGTTGAATTATGCCACGCATGATTTGGAGTTAGCAGTCGTAGTGCATGCGCTCAAGACCTAGAGACATTTTCTTATTGGAAACTGTTGTGATGTATACACGGATCATAAGAGTCTGAAGTATATTTTCACGCAGAAGGAGTTGAATCTCAGGCAAAGGAGATGGTTGGAGCTCATAAAGGATTATGATATGAAGTTGCATTATCATCCAGGAAAGGCCAATGTTGTAGCAGAGGCTTTGAGCCGCAAGAGTTATGTCAATACCCTCGTAACTGGAGGATTACCGCAGGAGTTAGCCGACGATCTAAAGGAACTTAGTTTGGTGATAGTTCCGAGAGGTTTTGTTGCAACATTGGAGGTTCAGTCCACATTATTGGGAAAGGTTCGAGAAGCCTAGAAGACTGATAAGGAGATTGCTGAGATAAAGGAGAAGATGGGTAAAGGAAAGGCTAAATGTTTTCGTGAGGTCGAACATGAAACTTTATGGTTTGAGGATCGTAATTATGTGCCTAATGACCCAGAGATCAGGAAATTAATACTTCAGGAAGCTCATGACTCGCCATACTCGATTCACCCCAGAAACACTAAGATGTATTTGGATTTGAAGGAACATTTCTGGTGGACCGGTATGAAGAAGGATATTGCCGAGTATGTAGCAGTATGTGATGTATGTCAAAGAGTTAAGGCAGAACACTAGAAGCCAGCAAGGTTACTACAGCCTATGTCGATACCCGAATGGAAGTGGGATAAACTTGGCATGGATTTTATCACCGGATTACACAGGACCCGTTCAGGATATGGCTCTATCTGGGTAGTAGTAGATCGCTTGACCAAAGTGGCTCACTTTATTCCCATGAAGACCACCTATACGAGCGCGAAGTTGGCCAAGATATATATGACCAGGATCGTATGTCTGCATGGAGTTCCGAGGACCATTGTATTAGATCGAGGAACACAGTTTACCTCGAAGTTTTGGAATCAGTTACACCAAACTTTGGGTACAAGGTTAGAGTTCAGTACAGCCTTTCATCCGTAGACAGATGGACAGACCGAGAGAGTCAATCAGATTCTGGAAGACATGTTGAGATCTTGTGCGCTAGATTACGGATCTAGGTGGGATGATAATTTGCCTTCCGCAGAGTTCTCTTACAACAACAGCTATCAGGCTAGTTTGAAGATGGCCCCTTTTGAAGCTTTGTGTGGAAGGAGGTGCAGGACACTATTGATGTGGGATGAAGTTGGAAACAGTCAGTTGTTCGGACCAAATTTAATCATGGAATCTGAAGAGAAGGTTAAGTTAACTCGTAATAGACTAAAGGTAGCTCAGTCCAGGCAGAAGAGTTATGTGTACACTAAACGCAAAGAGGTAGTGTATGAAATCGGAGATAGGGCATATCTTCATGTGTCGCCACTGCGAGGAGTCAAACGATTTGGAGTTAAAGGAAAGTTAGCCCCAAGATTTGTAGGACCATATCGAGTTTTGGGACGTATGGGAGAAGTGGCCTACAAGTTGGAATTACCCGATGGTTTGTTAGGAGTTCATGATGTATTTCATGTTTCCCAGTTGAAGAAGTGCCATGCTGAGATGGCCGATATTCCTTTGAGAGATACGGTGCCCCTGGAAGCAATTCAATTGGAGAGTGACCTAACCTATGAGGAGGAACCCATCAAGATTCTCGAGTTATCCAGCCGAGTTACACTCAGCAAGGTTATCAAGTTTTGCAAAGTTCAGTGGAGCCACCATACCGAGGAGGAAGCCACCTGGGAGCGAGACGAAGACCTACGGAAAGCCACCCACACCTATTTTCTAGCCAACCCGAATCTCGAGGGCGAGATTCATCTTAAGGGGGGTATGTTTGTAACATCCCAATTTTCAATTTGGATGTTATACATAGATCATCTTATGCATATCATATATTTTTTATTTGCATTTGGTTGTGATCCAAGAAATCTTAAGCAACTCAAGGACCCAAGGAGAGAGTAGGAGGTTTCACAGATTTTTCATATTTGAATTTATCTTCAAATTTGAAAAGAGGATCAATTTGATTTTAATATTTTCTCTCCAATTATTTCCAAAAATAAAAATAAAAGAGAGAAGATAATATGACTTCTTCAACAGAAGAGAAATATTGGAGAAGAAATTTTTTAAATCAAATTATTGTTTTATTTGCATTCTATTTGCTATTTTATTTGAATTAGAGAAAAACATGCATTTTTGAATATTGCATTTTCGTCCAGAAAAATGTTCATCTTGTCCTAAATATTAGGTTTGGACGGTGAAAATTGTTTTTGAATTTTTTTAGAAGTTTCTTATATTTATTAGGATTTTTGTTCGCGGCGAAATTTTTTTTTTTTAAGTTCCTGGGCCGGCCCAGCCGAGCGCCGCCGCCTTCCCGCCGTGCCACCGCCAGACTCCAGTAGGAGTCCGAGCCGGACTCGCCCGCCACCGCGACCCCCTCCCCAAGTCGCCGCCGCCCCCTCCTCTCTTAAATAGCCCCCGACCTCTCTCTCACCCCGCCCCGCCGTCGCCAGCGCCGCTGCCGCAAGCCGCCGCCCGCTGCCACTCCGCCGCCGTCGCCGCCAGCCACTGCCATCGTCGCCCCGCCCCGCCTCGCCGCCGTCGCCGGATCTCACCGCCACCTGCCGGATCCCGTCGTCGGTTTTTTCAGTTAAACGATATAAAAACCATTCAGTTTTCCCGGTTTATTTTTTTAGATCGGTTTTTCATTTTTGTTTTAGTCTAATTAGTAAACGTCCACTGGTTAGATCGTTTTAACGAACGGTTTTCGTTCGTTGGACTCTGTTAGCGAAAGTTCATTCGATAGATTTTTCTTTTTAGTTTTATTTTCGGCCAGGGACCTATCCGTAATAACTTTTATCGTAGATTAGTCCCTGAACTTCAAACCTCCGCTACTTTTTGCTCGTTTGTCCAAATCCAGTGAAACCAATGCCAAAATCTTTGTCTTGTTCCCCTCTTTCCAGATAATCAACTTGAGCATGATTTTGAAAAAATAAAATTTGGTTTCAAGCATATTTGATTTTGAACTTCTTTTGATCATAGTTTGAGTTTCGTAGCTCTGATTCGATTGAATCTTTTTGCAAATCAAAGCTCTTCACTAAAACTTTTAGTTTGGATCTTTTCTTTTGGGTTTTACCTTTGCATCTTATGCTTCAGTGCTTATGTATGCTATTGTTTGTTCACGTTAGAGTTTCCGGAGTGTGAGGCACCAAGAGAATGTCCCGGTGCCGGGAGCGAGGCTGGAAGATGAGGCAGCGGGCCGGCAATATGCGACGAAGGCGTCGGTGACCGCGTACTCCAACTTGAAGGCTACCACCCACCTTCTTTGCCTTCTCCAACCCTCCTACGCCAGCCGCCCAAGGAGGCGACAGGGGACGCGCCGATGGGGAGCTTGACGAGGAAGGCCCTCGGCAGGCCGCACGACGTAGGGAGGGGCGACGCGGTCAGTCGGAGACGAGGTCGATGTGACCTCACTCGACACTCTCGTCGTCGCTATTGCTACCCTCCTCATCACTCCCACTTGAAGAGGAATCTTCATTGTCGGAGGAGCTCTCCACGCAGCACTTCAGGCGAGTTCCAAGATCTCCAAAGACCTTGACGATGAGCAGACCGCCCTCCATTAACTTGAAGTAGCGGACAAGCCCCGCCGTCAGGCTGTGGACATGAGCAGACATCTTCCATCCATGACGGAGGTACATGACATGAGGAGCAGGGAAGTCGACATCGACCCGCGTGTCACCATTTCCGCAGCCCCTCATGTGCAACCTGAGGGTCTCGGGTGGATTGGGCTCCATTTACCAAGCAAATGGGGTAGGGAGACGGAGGCGGCGACGCGGTGGCCGGCGCAGCCTGATGAAGAACTCGCGGGGCTGGTTCCCGACGTGGCCCTCCATCGGGGGAGGCATCACTGGCGGAGGCGAGGCCGGTGCGCCGCCCCATCCCCCTCTCCCCTGAGCAGCACGGCGACCTCGGCCTCACCCCCTCCCCCTTCCTCTCGTGGCTGGCCAGCTACCATGAGCTCTTGGGAAGGAGGGACGCACTGTCGAGCGGCAACCCTCGTCGCCACCGTAAGCAGAATCGAAGGGACGGGTGGGGCGATCGTTCCCCACCCCGTGATCGTGGGGGCACTGACGCCTTAAAGACCACGACCCGAGTGCGTCCAAGTAAATGAGCTGCATCTCTGCGCCTCCCTCTTTTTATGGGGAAGGCGCAAGCCGCCTCTTTACCACAACGTGACGCGTGCATGCGGGAACCACCCCACGCATGACCCCCACATCACGCACGACCCTCCATGCCGCGCATTCAACACAGGTCGTGGGGAAACGCAGCGGACGAGAAGTTACTGCGGTGAAATCCGCCCCACCTGCCTGCGCATCGTTCTGGGCCTAGCCCAACAACGCGGCGCGCTTATGTGTGGCCCAGGCCCGGGGGCTCCTGTCGATGTACAAAAGTAGGGGCTCTCCTTTTGACCCCTTTACTTGTGCACGAGCAGTCAGAGCCACGCCCGCGGCCACACTTAACAAGGCAGAGGAGGGAGGCCGGGGGGAAACCTAAGCATAAGACAAACAAAGCAACGCCAAGGCCAGGAACACTGAAGAACAAAGGAGCAAGGTGGACTCCCTCGGCAAGGCCCTTGGCGGGGCGACCTCAGCGGCCCCAGCAAGAGCCTTGCCGGGGCAACTTGCCCAACGCCAGCAGAGCGAGCCACCCTTGAGCCTAGGAGTTTCAAACACCGCCGACGACTATGTTCGAACCAAGGCTCGGGAGGCACCTCCGTGGTGACATGCAGATCTTTGTCAAGATCATGAACACGCGAGATCAGATGAGGACCAGAAGACGACGACCCCCGGCGAGATCCTTGCCGGGGACGACCGCGACGCCACGACAAGACCTTTGTCGGGGGCCGGGCAAGACCCTTGCCGAGGACACCAGCAGGGCCACAGCCAGGCCCGTGTCTGCAAAAGCTCCACCGCCGTCCCCAAGCAGCTGCTAGCTCAACCAGCTGGGCGGGCACCTGCGTGGAGACGAGCGGCCTCTACACCGACCTAGCAAGCACCTGTGTGGTGGCATGCAAGTCTTCCTGAAGGCTCCACCACCACGCCAGCCCAGCAGCCAGCCAACGTGGCGCCACGACACCTCGTCAGCTCAGACGCATGTCGAAGCCAGGCGTGGCGACGACAGCTGGGACGTGCTTCCTTGTCGTCCCCGATAAAGTGAGAGGGACACGTCGGCAGCGCATTAAATGCGTTTATCCAACGGTGCCAGAGGATAGACTCATCCACTGTACATCTTTTCCACCACCTGTGTGCCACTGTGGCAACCCCTTTTTCTTATAAAAGGAGGCCAGGGGTAACCAGGAGGGGGATTGGGATCTTTTTGGCAAAGTTGCACCCCGTAGCTAGCTCAAGAACACAAGAACACTCAAATACATCCAGCCAACCGTAGAAGGGATCCCAGTGATCCCTTAGGTGCCGATTTCCCCTGACACTACATTCATGGGGTATATAAAGATTTTTTTTATCTTGGGAAATAAGCAAAACGGACGGAAAACAAAGTCGGGAAGGTTCCCGAGGTGGGCACAACCCACCTGGGCGCGTCAGGCAAGGTAGGCGCGCCCTGGTGTCTTGTGCCCTCCTTGGTTGCCTTTCGGGTTATTTCTTTTTTTCCTAATTTTCGTAATATTCCAAAACTGACAGAAAATATTTTTGTGGATTTTTGAGTCCGTTTACTTGTCATATCACGTACCTCCTCTTTTTTAGGATTCTGGAGTGTTCCGATAGGTTTTTTATGTGTTCCTCTAAGGTCATGGTTTGAATAATATTGCTTTCAACATTAATATGCATACCTGAGATATAGTGTCTAATTCTTTGCCCATTGACCACCTTCAGGTTAGTACCTTCGGCATTATTAATTTTTATAGCTCCAGAGCGATAAACCTCTTCAATAATATATGGTCCTTCCCATTTGGAAAGAATTTTTCCTGCAAAGAATCTAAAATGAGAGTTTTACAACAGAACATATTCACCAACTTTGAATTCCCACTTTTGGATCCTTTTGTCATGCCATCTTTTAACTTTTTCTTTAAATAATTTGGCATTTTCATAAGCTTGGGTTCTCCATTCATCAAGTGAGCTAATATCAAATATCCTCTTTTCAGAAGCAAGCTTGAAGCCATAATTAAGTTCTTTAATTGACCAATATGCTTTATGTTCTAACTCAAAAGGCAAGTGATAAGATTTTCCATAGACCATTTTATAAGGAGACATACCCATAGGATTTTTATAAGTTGTTCTGTAGGCCCAAAGTGCATCATCCAATTTATTTGACCAATTCTTTCGAGACCTATTGGTAGTCTTTTGTAAAATTATTTTTATTTCTCTATTGCTAAGGTCGACTTGACCACTAGATTGAGGATGATAGGGTGATGCAATTCTATGGTTGACATCATATTTAGCAAGCATTTTAGGGAAAGCACCATGAATAAAGTGTGAACCACCATCAGTCATTAGATATCTAGGGACTCCAAACCTTGGGAAAAACGTCTTTAAGCATTTTAATGGATGTGTTATGATCAACACTACTAGTTGGAATAGCTTCTACCCACTTAGTAACATAATCAACATCAACCAAAATATGTGTATACCCATTAGAGGAAGGGAAAGGTCCCATATAATCAAAACCCCAAACATCAAATGGTTCAACAAGAAGTGAATAATTCATAGGCATTTCCTGTGCTTACCGATATTACTGATCCTTTGGCATTCATCACAAGATAAAACAAACTTACGAGCGTCCTTGAAGAGAGTAGGCCAATAAAAAGCAGATTGCAATACCTTGTGAGCAGTTCTATCTCTCGCATGATGCCCTCCATAAGCTTCGGAGTGACATTTCCATAGGATTTGTTCCTGTTCATGCTCAGGTACACAATGTCTAACAATACCATCTACTCCTTCTTTATAAAGATGTGGGTCATCCCAAAAGTAATGTCTTAAATCATAGAAGAATTTTTTCTTTTGTTGGTATGTGAAACTAGGTGGTATATATTTAGAAACAATGTAATTAGCATAGTCAGCATACCAAGGAGTGTTATGAGAAACATTTATTGCAGCTAGCTGTTCATCAGGAAAGCTATCATCAATAGGTAGTGGGTCATCAAAAATATTTTCTAACCTAGACAAGTTATCAGCTACGGGGTTCTCTGTTGGGAATCGTTGCATGGAATAACAAAAAAATCTATGCACACACAATGATCTATCCATGGAGACGCATAGAAACGAGGGGGGGAATGTGTCTATGTACCCTCGTAGACTGTCGGTGTCAAAACCGGCGAATCTCGGGTAGGGGGACCCGAACTGTGCGTCTAGGCCGGATGGTAACAGGAGGCAAGGGACACGAAGTTTTACCCAGGTTCGGGCCCTCTTGATGGAGGTAAAACCCTACGTCCTGCTTCATTAATATTGATGATATGGGTAGTACAAGAGTAGATCTCCCACGAGATCGGAGAGGCTAAACCCTAGAAGCTAGCCTATGGTATGATTGTTGTTCTATATCTTGTCCTACGGACTAAAACCCTCCAGTTTATATAGACACCGGAGAGAGTTAGGGTTACACAAAGTCGGTTACAATGGTAGGAGATCTACATATCCGTATCGCTAAGCTTGCCCTCCACGCCAAGGAAAATCCCTTCCGGACACGGGACGAAGTCTTCAATCTTGTATCTTCATAGTCCAGGAGTCCGGCCGAAGGTATAGTCCGGCTATCCGGACACCCCCTAATCCAGGACTATAATGCGTGAACACTCTCACTTAGCCATAGAATTCTATAATTTTAAATTTCGGCGAAGCCCCTGGTATTCAGAAGACCGAGTTCGGGGCGCTATCCACGCCTTGGCCGAACAGTGCCGGCTCCTCGCTCTAAGCGGCATAAGTCTTTAGGGACTCGAAAAACCTCTCGAACAGCGACCAGCTCTCGCTTCATCATGACAGTCAGTTTTAGCTTTCTCTACTGAGGTGCTCGACCCAGCTCAACTAGGGCACAATCGCAGTAGTTCTCCTAGTGCTACCTTAGCCGATATAGCGGAACATAAGGCGCCAAAACATAGGAGCCGGGCAAACCCAACTATTGACCCAAGACATGATTCAGAGCCGATGCATATAATGCTATAAGTTCGGGGTGACGCACTTGTTAAAGTGTTCGGACTTCTCACACCATATTAAGGGGTACTAAAGCCCCTGGCGTATTTTGGCCGTACCAAAGTGTACGGGTGCAACATGTCGTTAAGGAACATGTATTTGTGAAAAAAAGGTAATGCAAAAATAGACAGAATCTATGCATTGTTTATTAAAAAGGGTTGCGATCAAAGCAGAATGATACAAATAATGCGATAAGCAAAAGGTTGGACTATTTAACATGTCCGTTCCAGGGGCAGGCTGCGGAATGGTATGCGAAACAGGTATACTACTCGTGATAGGGACCACCTGGGAGTTCCGTAATGCGGCATGGCTTGTCTGCTTCCCTGGTTCTTGCATCGTTTGTGCGGCAATTGAACTGCTGAATAGGCCTTACGAAGAATGGAGTCCTGAAAGTAAGAGAAAATTAAAAAATCGGCAGCCCCTAGTGCGGTTTAAGCCGTGTTTCGGGCGTGCCGTGATGGTGCCTCTCCCCCCTGTACCCATGGTATTTCTAGAGCGTAGTTATGTACGCGAAGCACTGGCGTCGCATTTTTGCGAGGGCTGGGGTTGGGGCCGCATTGCTACGCCTGCTCGGAATGTGCCAGACGGTCTTGTTGTAGGTTACTCCGGGCGCGCTTGACAGTGCCCGGACGTTTAACGGTCGGACTGGAGAACTGCCTGGAGAGGCTGCTTTATACTTCCGCTGCAAGGGCCGCCGTGTGCTCCTCCGTTCGGAGAGAGCGTTCGGTGTTTCCATTGACCGTAATTACTCCTCGAGGGCCTGGCATCTTGAGCTTAAGGTATGCGTAGTGCGGTACCGCGTTGAACTTGGCGAATGCGGTTCGCCCGAGCAGTGCGTGATAGCCACTGCGGAATGGGACTATGTCGAAGATTAACTCCTCGCTTCGGAAATTATCCAGAGATCTGAAGACCACTTCAAGTGTGACTGAGCCTGTACAGTTGGCCTCTACACCTGGTATTACGCCTTTAAAGGTCGTTTTGGTGGGCTTAATCCTCGAGGGATCTATGCCCATTTTCCGCACTGTATCCTGGTAAAGCAGGTTCAGGCTGCTGCCGCCGTCCATAAGGACTCTAGTGAGATGAAATCCGTCAATAATTGGGTCTAGAACCAATGCGGTGAATCCGCCATGACGGGTGCTAGTGGGATGGTCCCTTTGATCAAAGGTGATCGGGCAGGAGGACCATGGGTTGAACTTTGGGGCGACTGGCTCTACTGCGTATACGTCCCTTAACGCGCGCTTCCGCTCCCTCTTGGGGATGTGAGTTGCGTATATCATGTTCACCATCCGCACTTGTGGGGGGAAACCCTTCTGTCCACTGTTGTTTGGCGGCCGGGGCTCTTCGTCGTCATCGCTATGCAGCCCCTTGTCGGTATTTTCGGCATTTAACTTGCCTGCCTGCTTGAACACCCAACAATCCCTGTTGGTGTGATTGGCCGGCTTTTCGGGGGTGCCATGTATTTGGCATAAGCGGTCGAGTATTCGGTCCAAACTGGACGGGCCCCTAGGATTTCTTTTGAATGGCTTTTTCCGCTGACCGGATTTATAGCCTCTGAATTTGGCATTAACTGCCGTATCCTCAGCATTGTCGCCGTTAATGTGGCGCTTCTGCTTGTTGCGACGTGACCTGCCACTACTGTCCCTGCTATCTGAATTACCAGGGTTCTTGGTCATATTGTTACTACGAGCAAGCCAGCCGTCTTCTCCCGCGCAAAAGCGGGTCATG